>NW_027509870.1:0-300000 GCF_051311805.1 Agelaius phoeniceus
ATATCTGTCTAGAGGCTTTGCCCCACAGGTCCTGGTTGTCCTTGATGGGCTGCAGCTGTGAGCATTGAAGAGAACTGGGATAAAAGGGGGCGGCTTAGCCATTCAGGGAGAGCCTTGAAGGAGCCCTGAACTGGGAAAGAACAGCATGCAGAAGAAAGCGTCTGTGCTGTGAAGATCTGCAGCCATAAGAACACACCGAGGAGGTATGGACTTTAGCAATCTGAGAACAGCATGATGGGACTCTAGAGAAATAGAACAACAACAAGTGGTAGCTTTCGATTTGGAGCAATCCAGCAAAGCTTGCAAATTTCTTGCTGGGCACCACCCTCTTGGTCAGGGCGAGTGGCCAGAAATGGAGGCCATTTTCCATGGGGAAAACGAAGTCATTGGCCCAGGCTCTGGGTGTCAGATGACTGGTGGCATCTGGGGCTCTAAGGACTTGCAGGGTCCTAGTTGCTGGCAGCTTTCGTTCTGGAAGGATCCAGCAGAGTTTGTAGATTCCTGGCTTGGCACTGCCCTGCCTGCCAGGCCAAGTGGCCAGAAATGAAGGCCATTTTCCATGGGAAAAACGAAGTCCTTTCCCCAGGGTCTCAGTAATATGTTCAAGGTGGCGTTTGAGGCTCTAAGTACTTCCAGGGCCCTAGTTGCTGCCAGCTTTTCTTTTGGAAAAATCCAGCAACGATTGCATCATTCTAGCTAGGCTCCCACTTTCTGCCAGGGTGAGTGGCTGCCAAGGGAGGCCATTTGCCATGGGAAAAAGAAGTCCTTTCCCCAGGGTCTGGGTGTCAGATGAAAGGTGGCCTTTGGGGTTCTGAGGACTTGTAGGGTAGTACTTACTGGCTAGAGTAGAGGAAATGGATTCTATTTGAATATCTGTCCCACAGGTCCTGGTTGTCCTTGATGGGCTGCAGCTGTGAGCATTGAAGAGAACTGGGATAAAAGGGGGCGGCGTAGCCATTCAGGGAGAGCCTTGAAGGAGCCCTGAACTGGGAAAGAACAGCATGCAGAAGAAAGCGTCTGTGCTGTGAAGATCTGCAGCCATAAGAACACACCGAGGAGGTATGGACTTTAGCAATCTGAGAACAGCATGATGGGACTCTAGAGAAATAGAACAACAACAAGTGGCAGCTTTCGATTTGGAGCAATCCAGCAAAGCTTGCAAATTTCTTGCTGGGCACCACCCTCTTGGTCAGGGCGAGTGGCCAGAAATGGAGGCCATTTTCCATGGGGAAAACGAAGTCATTGGCCCAGGCTCTGGGTGTCAGATGACTGGTGGCATCTGGGGCTCTAAGGACTTGCAGGGTCCTAGTTGCTGGCAGCTTTCGTTCTGGAAGGATCCAGCAGAGTTTGTAGATTCCTGGCTTGGCACTGCCCTGCCTGCCAGGCCAAGTGGCCAGAAATGAAGGCCATTTTCCATGGGAAAAACGAAGTCCTTTCCCAGGGTCTCAGTAATATGTTCAAGGTGGCGTTTGAGGCTCTAAGTACTTCCAGGGCCCTAGTTGCTGCCAGCTTTTCTTTTGGAAAAATCCAGCAACGATTGCATCATTCTAGCTAGGCTCCCACTTTCTGCCAGGGTGAGTGGCTGCCAAGGGAGGCCATTTGCCATGGAAAAAGAAGTCCTTTCCCAGGGTCTGGGTGTCAGATGAAAGGTGGCCTTTGGGGTTCTGAGGACTTGTAGGGTAGTACTTACTGGCTAGAGTAGAGGAAATGGATTCTATTTGAATATCTGTCTAGAGGCTTTGCCCCACAGGTCCTGGTTGTCCTTGATGGGCTGCAGCTGTGAGCATTGAAGAGAACTGGGATAAAAGGGGGCGGCGTAGCCATTCAGGGAGAGCCTTGAAGGAGCCCTGAACTGGGAAAGAACAGCATGCAGAAGAAAGCGTCTGTGCTGTGAAGATCTGCAGCCATAAGAACACACCGAGGAGGTATGGACTTTAGCAATCTGAGAACAGCATTATGGGACTCTAGAGAAATAAAACAACAACAAGTGGCAGCTTTAGATTTGGAGCAATCCAGCAAAGCTTGCAAATTTCTTGCTGGGCACCACCCTCTTGGTCAGGGCGAGTGGCCAGAAATGGAGGCCATTTTCCATGGGGAAAACGAAGTCATTGGCCCAGGCTCTGGGTGTCAGATGACAGGTGGCATCTGGGGCTCTAAGGACTTGCAGGGTCCTAGTTGCTGGCAGCTTTCGTTCTGGAAGGATCCAGCAGAGTTTGTAGATTCCTGGCTTGGCACTGCCCTGCCTGCCAGGCCAAGTGGCCACAAATGAAGGCCATTTTCCATGGGAAAAACGAAGTCCTTTCCCCAGGGTCTCAGGAATATGTTCAAGGTGGCGTTTGAGGCTCTAAGTACTTCCAGGGCCCTAGTTGCTGCCAGCTTTTCTTTTGGAAAAATCCAGCAACGATTGCATCATTCTAGCTAGGCTCCCACTTTCTGCCAGGGTGAGTGGCTGCCAAGGGAGGCCATTTGCCATGGGAAAAAGAAGTCCTTTCCCCAGGGTCTGGGTGTCAGATGAAAGGTGGCCTTTGGGGTTCTGAGGACTTGTAGGGTAGTACTTACTGGCTAGAGTAGAGGAAATGGATTCTATTTGAATATCTGTCCCACAGGTCCTGGTTGTCCTTGATGGGCTGCAGCTGTGAGCATTGAAGAGAACTGGGATAAAAGGGGGCGGCGTAGCCATTCAGGGAGAGCCTTGAAGGAGCCCTGAACTGGGAAAGAACAGCATGCAGAAGAAAGCGTCTGTGCTGTGAAGATCTGCAGCCATAAGAACACACCGAGGAGGTATGGACTTTAGCAATCTGAGAACAGCATGATGGGACTCTAGAGAAATAGAAGAACAACAAGTGGTAGCTTTAGATTTGGAGCAATCCAGCAAAGCTTGCAAATTTCTTGCTGGGCACCACCCTCTTGGTCAGGGCGAGTGGCCAGAAATGGAGGCCATTTTCCATGGGGAAAACGAAGTCATTGGCCCAGGCTCTGGGTGTCAGATGACTGGTGGCATCTGGGGCTCTAAGGACTTGCAGGGTCCTAGTTGCTGGCAGCTTTCGTTCTGGAAGGATCCAGCACAGTTTGTAGATTCCTGGCTTGGCACTGCCCTGCCTGCCAGGCCAAGTGGCCAGAAATGAAGGCCATTTCCCATGGGAAAAACGAAGTCCTTTCCCCAGGGTCTCAGGAATATGTTCAAGGTGGCGTTTGAGGCTCTAAGTACTTCCAGGGCCCTAGTTGCTGCCAGCTTTTCTTTTGGAAAAATCCAGCAACGATTGCATCATTCTAGCTAGGCTCCCACTTTCTGCCAGGGTGAGTGGCTGCCAAGGGAGGCCATTTGCCATGGGAAAAAGAAGTCCTTTCCCAGGGTCTGGGTGTCAGATGAAAGGTGGCCTTTGGGGTTCTGAGGACTTGTAGGGTAGTACTTACTGGCTAGAGTAGAGGAAATGGATTCTATTTGAATATCTGTCTAGAGGCTTTGCCCCACAGGTCCTGGTTGTCCTTGATGGGCTGCAGCTGTGAGCATTGAAGAGAACTGGGATAAAAGGGGGCGGCGTAGCCATTCAGGGAGAGCCTTGAAGGAGCCCTGAACTGGGAAAGAACAGCATGCAGAAGAAAGCGTCTGTGCTGTGAAGATCTGCAGCCATAAGAACACACCGAGGAGGTATGGACTTTAGCAATCTGAGAACAGCATTATGGGACTCTAGAGAAATAGAACAACAACAAGTGGCAGCTTTCGATTTGGAGCAATCCAGCAAAGCTTGCAAATTTCTTGCTGGGCACCACCCTCTTGGTCAGGGCGAGTGGCCAGAAATGGAGGCCATTTTCCATGGGAAAACGAAGTCATTGGCCAGGCTCTGGGTGTCAGATGACTGGTGGCATCTGGGGCTCTAAGGACTTGCAGGGTCCTAGTTGCTGGCAGCTTTCGTTCTGGAAGGATCCAGCAGAGTTTGTAGATTCCTGGCTTGGCACTGCCCTGCCTGCCAGGCCAAGTGGCCACAAATGAAGGCCATTTCCCATGGGAAAAACGAAGTCCTTTCCCCAGGGTCTCAGGAATATGTTCAAGGTGGCGTTTGAGGCTCTAAGTACTTCCAGGGCCCTAGTTGCTGCCAGCTTTTCTTTTGGAAAAATCCAGCAACGATTGCATCATTCTAGCTAGGCTCCCACTTTCTGCCAGGGTGAGTGGCTGCCAAGGGAGGCCATTTGCCATGGGAAAAAGAAGTCCTTTCCCCAGGGTCTGGGTGTCAGATGAAAGGTGGCCTTTGGGGTTCTGAGGACTTGTAGGGTAGTACTTACTGGCTAGAGTAGAGGAAATGGATTCTATTTGAATATCTGTCCCACAGGTCCTGGTTGTCCTTGATGGGCTGCAGCTGTGAGCATTGAAGAGAACTGGGATAAAAGGGGGCGGCGTAGCCATTCAGGGAGAGCCTTGAAGGAGCCCTGAACTGGGAAAGAACAGCATGCAGAAGAAAGCGTCTGTGCTGTGAAGATCTGCAGCCATAAGAACACACCGAGGAGGTATGGACTTTAGCAATCTGAGAACAGCATGATGGGACTCTAGAGAAATAGAACAACAACAAGTGGTAGCTTTCGATTTGGAGCAATCCAGCAAAGCTTGCAAATTTCTTGCTGGGCACCACCCTCTTGGTCAGGGCGAGTGGCCAGAAATGGAGGCCATTTTCCATGGGGAAAACGAAGTCATTGGCCCAGGCTCTGGGTGTCAGATGACTGGTGGCATCTGGGGCTCTAAGGACTTGCAGGGTCCTAGTTGCTGGCAGCTTTCGTTCTGGAAGGATCCAGCACAGTTTGTAGATTCCTGGCTTGGCACTGCCCTGCCTGCCAGGCAAGTGGCCACAAATGAAGGCCATTTTCCATGGGAAAAACGAAGTCCTTTCCCAGGGTCTCAGTAATATGTTCAAGGTGGCGTTTGAGGCTCTAAGTACTTCCAGGGCCCTAGTTGCTGCCAGCTTTTCTTTTGGAAAAATCCAGCAACGATTGCATCATTCTAGCTAGGCTCCCACTTTCTGCCAGGGTGAGTGGCTGCCAAGGGAGGCCATTTGCCATGGGAAAAAGAAGTCCTTTCCCCAGGGTCTGGGTGTCAGATGAAAGGTGGCCTTTGGGGTTCTGAGGACTTGTAGGGTAGTACTTACTGGCTAGAGTAGAGGAAATGGAATTCTATTTGAATATCTGTCCCACAGGTCCTGGTTGTCCTTGATGGGCTGCAGCTGTGAGCATTGAAGAGAACTGGGATAAAAGGGGGCGGCGTAGCCATTCAGGGAGAGCCTTGAAGGAGCCCTGAACTGGGAAAGAACAGCATGCAGAAGAAAGCGTCTGTGCTGTGAAGATCTGCAGCCATAAGAACACACCGAGGAGGTATGGACTTTAGCAATCTGAGAACAGCATGATGGGACTCTAGAGAAATAGAACAACAACAAGTGGCAGCTTTAGATTTGGAGCAATCCAGCAAAGCTTGCAAATTTCTTGCTGGGCACCACCCTCTTGGTCAGGGCGAGTGGCCAGAAATGGAGGCCATTTTCCATGGGGAAAACGAAGTCATTGGCCCAGGCTCTGGGTGTCAGATGACTGGTGGCATCTGGGGCTGTAAGGACTTGCAGGGTCCTAGTTGCTGGCAGCTTTCGTTCTGGAAGGATCCAGCAGAGTTTGTAGATTCCTGGCTTGGCACTGCCCTGCCTGCCAGGCCAAGTGGCCACAAATGAAGGCCATTTTCCATGGGAAAAACGAAGTCCTTTCCCAGGGTCTCAGGAATATGTTCAAGGTGGCGTTTGAGGCTCTAAGTACTTCCAGGGCCCTAGTTGCTGCCAGCTTTTCTTTTGGAAAAATCCAGCAACGATTGCATCATTCTAGCTAGGCTCCCACTTTCTGCCAGGGTGAGTGGCTGCCAAGGGAGGCCATTTGCCATGGGAAAAAGAAGTCCTTTCCCCAGGGTCTGGGTGTCAGATGAAAGGTGGCCTTTGGGGTTCTGAGGACTTGTAGGGTAGTACTTACTGGCTAGAGTAGAGGAAATGGATTCTATTTGAATATCTGTCCCACAGGTCCTGGTTGTCCTTGATGGGCTGCAGCTGTGAGCATTGAAGAGAACTGGGATAAAAGGGGGCGGCGTAGCCATTCAGGGAGAGCCTTGAAGGAGCCCTGAACTGGGAAAGAACAGCATGCAGAAGAAAGCGTCTGTGCTGTGAAGATCTGCAGCCATAAGAACACACCGAGGAGGTATGGACTTTAGCAATCTGAGAACAGCATGATGGGACTCTAGAGAAATAGAACAACAACAAGTGGCAGCTTTAGATTTGGAGCAATCCAGCAAAGCTTGCAAATTTCTTGCTGGGCACCACCCTCTTGGTCAGGGCGAGTGGCCAGAAATGGAGGCAATTTTCCATGGGGAAAACAAAGTCATTGGCCCAGGCTCTGGGTGTCAGATGACTGGTGGCATCTGGGGCTCTAAGGACTTGCAGGGTCCTAGTTGCTGGCAGCTTTCGTTCTGGAAGGATCCAGCAGAGTTTGTAGATTCCTGGCTTGGCACTGCCCTGCCTGCCAGGCCAAGTGGCCACAAATGAAGGCCATTTTCCATGGGAAAAACGAAGTCCTTTCCCCAGGGTCTCAGGAATATGTTCAAGGTGGCGTTTGAGGCTCTAAGTACTTCCAGGGCCCTAGTTGCTGCCAGCTTTTCTTTTGGAAAAATCCAGCAACGATTGCATCATTCTAGCTAGGCTCCCACTTTCTGCCAGGGTGAGTGGCTGCCAAGGGAGGCCATTTGCCATGGGAAAAAGAAGTCCTTTCCCCAGGGTCTGGGTGTCAGATGAAAGGTGGCCTTTGGGGTTCTGAGGACTTGTAGGGTAGTACTTACTGGCTAGAGTAGAGGAAATGGATTCTATTTGAATATCTGTCTAGAGGCTTTGCCCCACAGGTCCTGGTTGTCCTTGATGGGCTGCAGCTGTGAGCATTGAAGAGAACTGGGATAAAAGGGGGCGGCGTAGCCATTCAGGGAGAGCCTTGAAGGAGCCCTGAACTGGGAAAGAACAGCATGCAGAAGAAAGCGTCTGTGCTGTGAAGATCTGCAGCCATAAGAACACACCGAGGAGGTATGGACTTTAGCAATCTGAGAACAGCATGATGGGACTCTAGAGAAATAGAACAACAACAAGTGGCAGCTTTAGATTTGGAGCAATCCAGCAAAGCTTGCAAATTTCTTGCTGGGCACCACCCTCTTGGTCAGGGCGAGTGGCCAGAAATGGAGGCCATTTTCCATGGGGAAAACGAAGTCATTGGCCCAGGCTCTGGGTGTCAGATGACTGGTGGCATCTGGGGCTGTAAGGACTTGCAGGGTCCTAGTTGCTGGCAGCTTTCGTTCTGGAAGGATCCAGCACAGTTTGTAGATTCCTGGCTTGGCACTGCCCTGCCTGCCAGGCCAAGTGGCCAGAAATGAAGGCCATTTTCCATGGGAAAAACGAAGTCCTTTCCCCAGGGTCTCAGGAATATGTTCAAGGTGGCGTTTGAGGCTCTAAGTACTTCCAGGGCCCTAGTTGCTGCCAGCTTTTCTTTTGGAAAAATCCAGCAACGATTGCATCATTCTAGCTAGGCTCCCACTTTCTGCCAGGGTGAGTGGCTGCCAAGGGAGGCCATTTGCCATGGGAAAAAGAAGTCCTTTCCCCAGGGTCTGGGTGTCAGATGAAAGGTGGCCTTTGGGGTTCTGAGGACTTGTAGGGTAGTACTTACTGGCTAGAGTAGAGGAAATGGATTCTATTTGAATATCTGTCTAGAGGCTTTGCCCCACAGGTCCTGGTTGTCCTTGATGGGCTGCAGCTGTGAGCATTGAAGAGAACTGGGATAAAAGGGGGCGGCGTAGCCATTCAGGGAGAGCCTTGAAGGAGCCCTGAACTGGGAAAGAACAGCATGCAGAAGAAAGCGTCTGTGCTGTGAAGATCTGCAGCCATAAGAACACACCGAGGAGGTATGGACTTTAGCAATCTGAGAACAGCATGATGGGACTCTAGAGAAATAGAACAACAACAAGTGGCAGCTTTAGATTTGGAGCAATCCAGCAAAGCTTGCAAATTTCTTGCTGGGCACCACCCTCTTGGTCAGGGCGAGTGGCCAGAAATGGAGGCCATTTTCCATGGGGAAAACGAAGTCATTGGCCCAGGCTCTGGGTGTCAGATGACTGGTGGCATCTGGGGCTCTAAGGACTTGCAGGGTCCTAGTTGCTGGCAGCTTTCGTTCTGGAAGGATCCAGCACAGTTTGTAGATTCCTGGCTTGGCACTGCCCTGCCTGCCAGGCCAAGTGGCCAGAAATGAAGGCCATTTTCCATGGGAAAAACGAAGTCCTTTCCCCAGGGTCTCAGGAATATGTTCAAGGTGGCGTTTGAGGCTCTAAGTACTTCCAGGGCCCTAGTTGCTGCCAGCTTTTCTTTTGGAAAAATCCAGCAACGATTGCATCATTCTAGCTAGGCTCCCACTTTCTGCCAGGGTGAGTGGCTGCCAAGGGAGGCCATTTGCCATGGGAAAAAGAAGTCCTTTCCCCAGGGTCTGGGTGTCAGATGAAAGGTGGCCTTTGGGGTTCTGAGGACTTGTAGGGTAGTACTTACTGGCTAGAGTAGAGGAAATGGATTCTATTTGAATATCTGTCCCACAGGTCCTGGTTGTCCTTGATGGGCTGCAGCTGTGAGCATTGAAGAGAACTGGGATAAAAGGGGGCGGCTTAGCCATTCAGGGAGAGCCTTGAAGGAGCCCTGAACTGGGAAAGAACAGCATGCAGAAGAAAGCGTCTGTGCTGTGAAGATCTGCAGCCATAAGAACACACCGAGGAGGTATGGACTTTAGCAATCTGAGAACAGCATGATGGGACTCTAGAGAAATAGAACAACAACAAGTGGCAGCTTTAGATTTGGAGCAATCCAGCAAAGCTTGCAAATTTCTTGCTGGGCACCACCCTCTTGGTCAGGGCGAGTGGCCAGAAATGGAGGCAATTTTCCATGGGGAAAACAAAGTCATTGGCCCAGGCTCTGGGTGTCAGATGACTGGTGGCATCTGGGGCTCTAAGGACTTGCAGGGTCCTAGTTGCTGGCAGCTTTCGTTCTGGAAGGATCCAGCAGAGTTTGTAGATTCCTGGCTTGGCACCGCCCTGCCTGCCAGGCCAAGTGGCCACAAATGAAGGCCATTTTCCATGGGAAAAAGAAGTCCTTTCCCCAGGGTCTCAGGAATATGTTCAAGGTGGCGTTTGAGGCTCTAAGTACTTCCAGGGCCCTAGTTGCTGCCAGCTTTTCTTTTGGAAAAATCCAGCAACGATTGCATCATTCTAGCTAGGCTCCCACTTTCTGCCAGGGTGAGTGGCTGCCAAGGGAGGCCATTTGCCATGGGAAAAAGAAGTCCTTTCCCCAGGGTCTGGGTGTCAGATGAAAGGTGGCCTTTGGGGTTCTGAGGACTTGTAGGGTACTACTTACTGGCTAGAGTAGAGGAAATGGATTCTATTTGAATATCTGTCCCACAGGTCCTGGTTGTCCTTGATGGGCTGCAGCTGTGAGCATTGAAGAGAACTGGGATAAAAGGGGGCGGCGTAGCCATTCAGGGAGAGCCTTGAAGGAGCCCTGAACTGGGAAAGAACAGCATGCAGAAGAAAGCGTCTGTGCTGTGAAGATCTGCAGCCATAAGAACACACCGAGGAGGTATGGACTTTAGCAATCTGAGAACAGCATGATGGGACTCTAGAGAAATAGAACAACAACAAGTGGCAGCTTTAGATTTGGAGCAATCCAGCAAAGCTTGCAAATTTCTTGCTGGGCACCACCCTCTTGGTCAGGGCGAGTGGCCAGAAATGGAGGCAATTTTCCATGGGGAAAACGAAGTCATTGGCCCAGGCTCTGGGTGTCAGATGACTGGTGGCATCTGGGGCTGTAAGGACTTGCAGGGTCCTAGTTGCTGGCAGCTTTCGTTCTGGAAGGATCCAGCAGAGTTTGTAGATTCCTGGCTTGGCACTGCCCTGCCTGCCAGGCCAAGTGGCCACAAATGAAGGCCATTTTCCATGGGAAAAACGAAGTCCTTTCCCCAGGGTCTCAGGAATATGTTCAAGGTGGCGTTTGAGGCTCTAAGTACTTCCAGGGCCCTAGTTGCTGCCAGCTTTTCTTTTGGAAAAATCCAGCAACGATTGCATCATTCTAGCTAGGCTCCCACTTTCTGCCAGGGTGAGTGGCTGCCAAGGGAGGCCATTTGCCATGGGAAAAAGAAGTCCTTTCCCCAGGGTCTGGGTGTCAGATGAAAGGTGGCCTTTGGGGTTCTGAGGACTTGTAGGGTAGTACTTACTGGCTAGAGTAGAGGAAATGGATTCTATTTGAATATCTGTCCCACAGGTCCTGGTTGTCCTTGATGGGCTGCAGCTGTGAGCATTGAAGAGAACTGGGATAAAAGGGGGCGGCGTAGCCATTCAGGGAGAGCCTTGAAGGAGCCCTGAACTGGGAAAGAACAGCATGCAGAAGAAAGCGTCTGTGCTGTGAAGATCTGCAGCCATAAGAACACACCGAGGAGGTATGGACTTTAGCAATCTGAGAACAGCATGATGGGACTCTAGAGAAATAGAACAACAACAAGTGGCAGCTTTAGATTTGGAGCAATCCAGCAAAGCTTGCAAATTTCTTGCTGGGCACCACCCTCTTGGTCAGGGCGAGTGGCCAGAAATGGAGGCAATTTTCCATGGGGAAAACAAAGTCATTGGCCCAGGCTCTGGGTGTCAGATGACTGGTGGCATCTGGGGCTCTAAGGACTTGCAGGGTCCTAGTTGCTGGCAGCTTTCGTTCTGGAAGGATCCAGCAGAGTTTGTAGATTCCTGGCTTGGCACTGCCCTGCCTGCCAGGCCAAGTGGCCACAAATGAAGGCCATTTTCCATGGGAAAAACGAAGTCCTTTCCCCAGGGTCTCAGGAATATGTTCAAGGTGGCGTTTGAGGCTCTAAGTACTTCCAGGGCCCTAGTTGCTGCCAGCTTTTCTTTTGGAAAAATCCAGCAACGATTGCATCATTCTAGCTAGGCTCCCACTTTCTGCCAGGGTGAGTGGCTGCCAAGGGAGGCCATTTGCCATGGGAAAAAGAAGTCCTTTCCCCAGGGTCTGGGTGTCAGATGAAAGGTGGCCTTTGGGGTTCTGAGGACTTGTAGGGTAGTACTTACTGGCTAGAGTAGAGGAAATGGATTCTATTTGAATATCTGTCTAGAGGCTTTGCCCCACAGGTCCTGGTTGTCCTTGATGGGCTGCAGCTGTGAGCATTGAAGAGAACTGGGATAAAAGGGGGCGGCGTAGCCATTCAGGGAGAGCCTTGAAGGAGCCCTGAACTGGGAAAGAACAGCATGCAGAAGAAAGCGTCTGTGCTGTGAAGATCTGCAGCCATAAGAACACACCGAGGAGGTATGGACTTTAGCAATCTGAGAACAGCATGATGGGACTCTAGAGAAATAGAACAACAACAAGTGGCAGCTTTCGATTTGGAGCAATCCAGCAAAGCTTGCAAATTTCTTGCTGGGCACCACCCTCTTGGTCAGGGCGAGTGGCCAGAAATGGAGGCCATTTTCCATGGGGAAAACGAAGTCATTGGCCCAGGCTCTGGGTGTCAGATGACTGGTGGCATCTGGGGCTGTAAGGACTTGCAGGGTCCTAGTTGCTGGCAGCTTTCGTTCTGGAAGGATCCAGCACAGTTTGTAGATTCCTGGCTTGGCACTGCCCTGCCTGCCAGGCCAAGTGGCCAGAAATGAAGGCCATTTTCCATGGGAAAAACGAAGTCCTTTCCCCAGGGTCTCAGGAATATGTTCAAGGTGGCGTTTGAGGCTCTAAGTACTTCCAGGGCCCTAGTTGCTGCCAGCTTTTCTTTTGGAAAAATCCAGCAACGATTGCATCATTCTAGCTAGGCTCCCACTTTCTGCCAGGGTGAGTGGCTGCCAAGGGAGGCCATTTGCCATGGGAAAAAGAAGTCCTTTCCCCAGGGTCTGGGTGTCAGATGAAAGGTGGCCTTTGGGGTTCTGAGGACTTGTAGGGTAGTACTTACTGGCTAGAGTAGAGGAAATGGATTCTATTTGAATATCTGTCCCACAGGTCCTGGTTGTCCTTGATGGGCTGCAGCTGTGAGCATTGAAGAGAACTGGGATAAAAGGGGGCGGCGTAGCCATTCAGGGAGAGCCTTGAAGGAGCCCTGAACTGGGAAAGAACAGCATGCAGAAGAAAGCGTCTGTGCTGTGAAGATCTGCAGCCATAAGAACACACCGAGGAGGTATGGACTTTAGCAATCTGAGAACAGCATGATGGGACTCTAGAGAAATAGAACAACAACAAGTGGCAGCTTTAGATTTGGAGCAATCCAGCAAAGCTTGCAAATTTCTTGCTGGGCACCACCCTCTTGGTCAGGGCGAGTGGCCAGAAATGGAGGCAATTTTCCATGGGGAAAACAAAGTCATTGGCCCAGGCTCTGGGTGTCAGATGACTGGTGGCATCTGGGGCTCTAAGGACTTGCAGGGTCCTAGTTGCTGGCAGCTTTCGTTCTGGAAGGATCCAGCAGAGTTTGTAGATTCCTGGCTTGGCACCGCCCTGCCTGCCAGGCCAAGTGGCCACAAATGAAGGCCATTTTCCATGGGAAAAAGAAGTCCTTTCCCCAGGGTCTCAGGAATATGTTCAAGGTGGCGTTTGAGGCTCTAAGTACTTCCAGGGCCCTAGTTGCTGCCAGCTTTTCTTTTGGAAAAATCCAGCAACGATTGCATCATTCTAGCTAGGCTCCCACTTTCTGCCAGGGTGAGTGGCTGCCAAGGGAGGCCATTTGCCATGGGAAAAAGAAGTCCTTTCCCCAGGGTCTGGGTGTCAGATGAAAGGTGGCCTTTGGGGTTCTGAGGACTTGTAGGGTAGTACTTACTGGCTAGAGTAGAGGAAATGGATTCTATTTGAATATCTGTCTAGAGGCTTTGCCCCACAGGTCCTGGTTGTCCTTGATGGGCTGCAGCTGTGAGCATTGAAGAGAACTGGGATAAAAGGGGGCGGCTTAGCCATTCAGGGAGAGCCTTGAAGGAGCCCTGAACTGGGAAAGAACAGCATGCAGAAGAAAGCGTCTGTGCTGTGAAGATCTGCAGCCATAAGAACACACCGAGGAGGTATGGACTTTAGCAATCTGAGAACAGCATGATGGGACTCTAGAGAAATAGAACAACAACAAGTGGTAGCTTTCGATTTGGAGCAATCCAGCAAAGCTTGCAAATTTCTTGCTGGGCACCACCCTCTTGGTCAGGGCGAGTGGCCAGAAATGGAGGCCATTTTCCATGGGGAAAACGAAGTCATTGGCCCAGGCTCTGGGTGTCAGATGACTGGTGGCATCTGGGGCTCTAAGGACTTGCAGGGTCCTAGTTGCTGGCAGCTTTCGTTCTGGAAGGATCCAGCAGAGTTTGTAGATTCCTGGCTTGGCACTGCCCTGCCTGCCAGGCCAAGTGGCCAGAAATGAAGGCCATTTTCCATGGGAAAAACGAAGTCCTTTCCCCAGGGTCTCAGTAATATGTTCAAGGTGGCGTTTGAGGCTCTAAGTACTTCCAGGGCCCTAGTTGCTGCCAGCTTTTCTTTTGGAAAAATCCAGCAACGATTGCATCATTCTAGCTAGGCTCCCACTTTCTGCCAGGGTGAGTGGCTGCCAAGGGAGGCCATTTGCCATGGGAAAAAGAAGTCCTTTCCCCAGGGTCTGGGTGTCAGATGAAAGGTGGCCTTTGGGGTTCTGAGGACTTGTAGGGTAGTACTTACTGGCTAGAGTAGAGGAAATGGATTCTATTTGAATATCTGTCCCACAGGTCCTGGTTGTCCTTGATGGGCTGCAGCTGTGAGCATTGAAGAGAACTGGGATAAAAGGGGGCGGCGTAGCCATTCAGGGAGAGCCTTGAAGGAGCCCTGAACTGGGAAAGAACAGCATGCAGAAGAAAGCGTCTGTGCTGTGAAGATCTGCAGCCATAAGAACACACCGAGGAGGTATGGACTTTAGCAATCTGAGAACAGCATGATGGGACTCTAGAGAAATAGAACAACAACAAGTGGCAGCTTTAGATTTGGAGCAATCCAGCAAAGCTTGCAAATTTCTTGCTGGGCACCACCCTCTTGGTCAGGGCGAGTGGCCAGAAATGGAGGCCATTTTCCATGGGGAAAACGAAGTCATTGGCCCAGGCTCTGGGTGTCAGATGACTGGTGGCATCTGGGGCTCTAAGGACTTGCAGGGTCCTAGTTGCTGGCAGCTTTCGTTCTGGAAGGATCCAGCAGAGTTTGTAGATTCCTGGCTTGGCACTGCCCTGCCTGCCAGGCCAAGTGGCCACAAATGAAGGCCATTTTCCATGGGAAAAACGAAGTCCTTTCCCCAGGGTCTCAGGAATATGTTCAAGGTGGCGTTTGAGGCTCTAAGTACTTCCAGGGCCCTAGTTGCTGCCAGCTTTTCTTTTGGAAAAATCCAGCAACGATTGCATCATTCTAGCTAGGCTCCCACTTTCTGCCAGGGTGAGTGGCTGCCAAGGGAGGCCATTTGCCATGGGAAAAAGAAGTCCTTTCCCCAGGGTCTGGGTGTCAGATGAAAGGTGGCCTTTGGGGTTCTGAGGACTTGTAGGGTAGTACTTACTGGCTAGAGTAGAGGAAATGGATTCTATTTGAATATCTGTCTAGAGGCTTTGCCCCACAGGTCCTGGTTGTCCTTGATGGGCTGCAGCTGTGAGCATTGAAGAGAACTGGGATAAAAGGGGGCGGCGTAGCCATTCAGGGAGAGCCTTGAAGGAGCCCTGAACTGGGAAAGAACAGCATGCAGAAGAAAGCGTCTGTGCTGTGAAGATCTGCAGCCATAAGAACACACCGAGGAGGTATGGACTTTAGCAATCTGAGAACAGCATTATGGGACTCTAGAGAAATAAAACAACAACAAGTGGCAGCTTTCGATTTGGAGCAATCCAGCAAAGCTTGCAAATTTCTTGCTGGGCACCACCCTCTTGGTCAGGGCGAGTGGCCAGAAATGGAGGCCATTTTCCATGGGGAAAACGAAGTCATTGGCCCAGGCTCTGGGTGTCAGATGACAGGTGGCATCTGGGGCTCTAAGGACTTGCAGGGTCCTAGTTGCTGGCAGCTTTCGTTCTGGAAGGATCCAGCAGAGTTTGTAGATTCCTGGCTTGGCACTGCCCTGCCTGCCAGGCCAAGTGGCCACAAATGAAGGCCATTTTCCATGGGAAAAACGAAGTCCTTTCCCCAGGGTCTCAGGAATATGTTCAAGGTGGCGTTTGAGGCTCTAAGTACTTCCAGGGCCCTAGTTGCTGCCAGCTTTTCTTTTGGAAAAATCCAGCAACGATTGCATCATTCTAGCTAGGCTCCCACTTTCTGCCAGGGTGAGTGGCTGCCAAGGGAGGCCATTTGCCATGGGAAAAAGAAGTCCTTTCCCCAGGGTCTGGGTGTCAGATGAAAGGTGGCCTTTGGGGTTCTGAGGACTTGTAGGGTAGTACTTACTGGCTAGAGTAGAGGAAATGGATTCTATTTGAATATCTGTCCCACAGGTCCTGGTTGTCCTTGATGGGCTGCAGCTGTGAGCATTGAAGAGAACTGGGATAAAAGGGGGCGGCGTAGCCATTCAGGGAGAGCCTTGAAGGAGCCCTGAACTGGGAAAGAACAGCATGCAGAAGAAAGCGTCTGTGCTGTGAAGATCTGCAGCCATAAGAACACACCGAGGAGGTATGGACTTTAGCAATCTGAGAACAGCATGATGGGACTCTAGAGAAATAGAAGAACAACAAGTGGTAGCTTTAGATTTGGAGCAATCCAGCAAAGCTTGCAAATTTCTTGCTGGGCACCACCCTCTTGGTCAGGGCGAGTGGCCAGAAATGGAGGCCATTTTCCATGGGGAAAACGAAGTCATTGGCCCAGGCTCTGGGTGTCAGATGACTGGTGGCATCTGGGGCTCTAAGGACTTGCAGGGTCCTAGTTGCTGGCAGCTTTCGTTCTGGAAGGATCCAGCAGAGTTTGTAGATTCCTGGCTTGGCACTGCCCTGCCTGCCAGGCCAAGTGGCCAGAAATGAAGGCCATTTCCCATGGGAAAAACGAAGTCCTTTCCCCAGGGTCTCAGGAATATGTTCAAGGTGGCGTTTGAGGCTCTAAGTACTTCCAGGGCCCTAGTTGCTGCCAGCTTTTCTTTTGGAAAAATCCAGCAACGATTGCATCATTCTAGCTAGGCTCCCACTTTCTGCCAGGGTGAGTGGCTGCCAAGGGAGGCCATTTGCCATGGGAAAAAGAAGTCCTTTCCCCAGGGTCTGGGTGTCAGATGAAAGGTGGCCTTTGGGGTTCTGAGGACTTGTAGGGTAGTACTTACTGGCTAGAGTAGAGGAAATGGATTCTATTTGAATATCTGTCTAGAGGCTTTGCCCCACAGGTCCTGGTTGTCCTTGATGGGCTGCAGCTGTGAGCATTGAAGAGAACTGGGATAAAAGGGGGCGGCGTAGCCATTCAGGGAGAGCCTTGAAGGAGCCCTGAACTGGGAAAGAACAGCATGCAGAAGAAAGCGTCTGTGCTGTGAAGATCTGCAGCCATAAGAACACACCGAGGAGGTATGGACTTTAGCAATCTGAGAACAGCATTATGGGACTCTAGAGAAATAGAACAACAACAAGTGGCAGCTTTCGATTTGGAGCAATCCAGCAAAGCTTGCAAATTTCTTGCTGGGCACCACCCTCTTGGTCAGGGCGAGTGGCCAGAAATGGAGGCCATTTTCCATGGGGAAAACGAAGTCATTGGCCCAGGCTCTGGGTGTCAGATGACTGGTGGCATCTGGGGCTGTAAGGACTTGCAGGGTCCTAGTTGCTGGCAGCTTTCGTTCTGGAAGGATCCAGCAGAGTTTGTAGATTCCTGGCTTGGCACTGCCCTGCCTGCCAGGCCAAGTGGCCAGAAATGAAGGCCATTTTCCATGGGAAAAACGAAGTCCTTTCCCCAGGGTCTCAGGAATATGTTCAAGGTGGCGTTTGAGGCTCTAAGTACTTCCAGGGCCCTAGTTGCTGCCAGCTTTTCTTTTGGAAAAATCCAGCAACGATTGCATCATTCTAGCTAGGCTCCCACTTTCTGCCAGGGTGAGTGGCTGCCAAGGGAGGCCATTTGCCATGGGAAAAAGAAGTCCTTTCCCCAGGGTCTGGGTGTCAGATGAAAGGTGGCCTTTGGGGTTCTGAGGACTTGTAGGGTAGTACTTACTGGCTAGAGTAGAGGAAATGGATTCTATTTGAATATCTGTCCCACAGGTCCTGGTTGTCCTTGATGGGCTGCAGCTGTGAGCATTGAAGAGAACTGGGATAAAAGGGGGCGGCGTAGCCATTCAGGGAGAGCCTTGAAGGAGCCCTGAACTGGGAAAGAACAGCATGCAGAAGAAAGCGTCTGTGCTGTGAAGATCTGCAGCCATAAGAACACACCGAGGAGGTATGGACTTTAGCAATCTGAGAACAGCATGATGGGACTCTAGAGAAATAGAACAACAACAAGTGGTAGCTTTCGATTTGGAGCAATCCAGCAAAGCTTGCAAATTTCTTGCTGGGCACCACCCTCTTGGTCAGGGCGAGTGGCCAGAAATGGAGGCCATTTTCCATGGGGAAAACGAAGTCATTGGCCCAGGCTCTGGGTGTCAGATGACTGGTGGCATCTGGGGCTCTAAGGACTTGCAGGGTCCTAGTTGCTGGCAGCTTTCGTTCTGGAAGGATCCAGCACAGTTTGTAGATTCCTGGCTTGGCACTGCCCTGCCTGCCAGGCCAAGTGGCCACAAATGAAGGCCATTTTCCATGGGAAAAACGAAGTCCTTTCCCCAGGGTCTCAGTAATATGTTCAAGGTGGCGTTTGAGGCTCTAAGTACTTCCAGGGCCCTAGTTGCTGCCAGCTTTTCTTTTGGAAAAATCCAGCAACGATTGCATCATTCTAGCTAGGCTCCCACTTTCTGCCAGGGTGAGTGGCTGCCAAGGGAGGCCATTTGCCATGGGAAAAAGAAGTCCTTTCCCCAGGGTCTGGGTGTCAGATGAAAGGTGGCCTTTGGGGTTCTGAGGACTTGTAGGGTAGTACTTACTGGCTAGAGTAGAGGAAATGGATTCTATTTGAATATCTGTCCCACAGGTCCTGGTTGTCCTTGATGGGCTGCAGCTGTGAGCATTGAAGAGAACTGGGATAAAAGGGGGCGGCGTAGCCATTCAGGGAGAGCCTTGAAGGAGCCCTGAACTGGGAAAGAACAGCATGCAGAAGAAAGCGTCTGTGCTGTGAAGATCTGCAGCCATAAGAACACACCGAGGAGGTATGGACTTTAGCAATCTGAGAACAGCATGATGGGACTCTAGAGAAATAGAACAACAACAAGTGGCAGCTTTAGATTTGGAGCAATCCAGCAAAGCTTGCAAATTTCTTGCTGGGCACCACCCTCTTGGTCAGGGCGAGTGGCCAGAAATGGAGGCCATTTTCCATGGGGAAAACGAAGTCATTGGCCCAGGCTCTGGGTGTCAGATGACTGGTGGCATCTGGGGCTGTAAGGACTTGCAGGGTCCTAGTTGCTGGCAGCTTTCGTTCTGGAAGGATCCAGCACAGTTTGTAGATTCCTGGCTTGGCACTGCCCTGCCTGCCAGGCCAAGTGGCCACAAATGAAGGCCATTTTCCATGGGAAAAACGAAGTCCTTTCCCCAGGGTCTCAGGAATATGTTCAAGGTGGCGTTTGAGGCTCTAAGTACTTCCAGGGCCCTAGTTGCTGCCAGCTTTTCTTTTGGAAAAATCCAGCAACGATTGCATCATTCTAGCTAGGCTCCCACTTTCTGCCAGGGTGAGTGGCTGCCAAGGGAGGCCATTTGCCATGGGAAAAAGAAGTCCTTTCCCCAGGGTCTGGGTGTCAGATGAAAGGTGGCCTTTGGGGTTCTGAGGACTTGTAGGGTAGTACTTACTGGCTAGAGTAGAGGAAATGGATTCTATTTGAATATCTGTCCCACAGGTCCTGGTTGTCCTTGATGGGCTGCAGCTGTGAGCATTGAAGAGAACTGGGATAAAAGGGGGCGGCGTAGCCATTCAGGGAGAGCCTTGAAGGAGCCCTGAACTGGGAAAGAACAGCATGCAGAAGAAAGCGTCTGTGCTGTGAAGATCTGCAGCCATAAGAACACACCGAGGAGGTATGGACTTTAGCAATCTGAGAACAGCATGATGGGACTCTAGAGAAATAGAACAACAACAAGTGGCAGCTTTAGATTTGGAGCAATCCAGCAAAGCTTGCAAATTTCTTGCTGGGCACCACCCTCTTGGTCAGGGCGAGTGGCCAGAAATGGAGGCAATTTTCCATGGGGAAAACAAAGTCATTGGCCCAGGCTCTGGGTGTCAGATGACTGGTGGCATCTGGGGCTCTAAGGACTTGCAGGGTCCTAGTTGCTGGCAGCTTTCGTTCTGGAAGGATCCAGCAGAGTTTGTAGATTCCTGGCTTGGCACTGCCCTGCCTGCCAGGCCAAGTGGCCACAAATGAAGGCCATTTTCCATGGGAAAAACGAAGTCCTTTCCCCAGGGTCTCAGGAATATGTTCAAGGTGGCGTTTGAGGCTCTAAGTACTTCCAGGGCCCTAGTTGCTGCCAGCTTTTCTTTTGGAAAAATCCAGCAACGATTGCATCATTCTAGCTAGGCTCCCACTTTCTGCCAGGGTGAGTGGCTGCCAAGGGAGGCCATTTGCCATGGGAAAAAGAAGTCCTTTCCCCAGGGTCTGGGTGTCAGATGAAAGGTGGCCTTTGGGGTTCTGAGGACTTGTAGGGTAGTACTTACTGGCTAGAGTAGAGGAAATGGATTCTATTTGAATATCTGTCTAGAGGCTTTGCCCCACAGGTCCTGGTTGTCCTTGATGGGCTGCAGCTGTGAGCATTGAAGAGAACTGGGATAAAAGGGGGCGGCGTAGCCATTCAGGGAGAGCCTTGAAGGAGCCCTGAACTGGGAAAGAACAGCATGCAGAAGAAAGCGTCTGTGCTGTGAAGATCTGCAGCCATAAGAACACACCGAGGAGGTATGGACTTTAGCAATCTGAGAACAGCATGATGGGACTCTAGAGAAATAGAAGAACAACAAGTGGCAGCTTTAGATTTGGAGCAATCCAGCAAAGCTTGCAAATTTCTTGCTGGGCACCACCCTCTTGGTCAGGGCGAGTGGCCAGAAATGGAGGCCATTTTCCATGGGGAAAACGAAGTCATTGGCCCAGGCTCTGGGTGTCAGATGACTGGTGGCATCTGGGGCTGTAAGGACTTGCAGGGTCCTAGTTGCTGACAGCTTTCGTTCTGGAAGGATCCAGCACAGTTTGTAGATTCCTGGCTTGGCACTGCCCTGCCTGCCAGGCCAAGTGGCCAGAAATGAAGGCCATTTTCCATGGGAAAAACGAAGTCCTTTCCCCAGGGTCTCAGGAATATGTTCAAGGTGGCGTTTGAGGCTCTAAGTACTTCCAGGGCCCTAGTTGCTGCCAGCTTTTCTTTTGGAAAAATCCAGCAACGATTGCATCATTCTAGCTAGGCTCCCACTTTCTGCCAGGGTGAGTGGCTGCCAAGGGAGGCCATTTGCCATGGGAAAAAGAAGTCCTTTCCCCAGGGTCTGGGTGTCAGATGAAAGGTGGCCTTTGGGGTTCTGAGGACTTGTAGGGTAGTACTTACTGGCTAGAGTAGAGGAAATGGATTCTATTTGAATATCTGTCCCACAGGTCCTGGTTGTCCTTGATGGGCTGCAGCTGTGAGCATTGAAGAGAACTGGGATAAAAGGGGGCGGCTTAGCCATTCAGGGAGAGCCTTGAAGGAGCCCTGAACTGGGAAAGAACAGCATGCAGAAGAAAGCGTCTGTGCTGTGAAGATCTGCAGCCATAAGAACACACCGAGGAGGTATGGACTTTAGCAATCTGAGAACAGCATGATGGGACTCTAGAGAAATAGAACAACAACAAGTGGCAGCTTTAGATTTGGAGCAATCCAGCAAAGCTTGCAAATTTCTTGCTGGGCACCACCCTCTTGGTCAGGGCGAGTGGCCAGAAATGGAGGCCATTTTCCATGGGGAAAACAAAGTCATTGGCCCAGGCTCTGGGTGTCAGATGACTGGTGGCATCTGGGGCTCTAAGGACTTGCAGGGTCCTAGTTGCTGGCAGCTTTCGTTCTGGAAGGATCCAGCAGAGTTTGTAGATTCCTGGCTTGGCACCGCCCTGCCTGCCAGGCCAAGTGGCCACAAATGAAGGCCATTTTCCATGGGAAAAAGAAGTCCTTTCCCCAGGGTCTCAGGAATATGTTCAAGGTGGCGTTTGAGGCTCTAAGTACTTCCAGGGCCCTAGTTGCTGCCAGCTTTTCTTTTGGAAAAATCCAGCAACGATTGCATCATTCTAGCTAGGCTCCCACTTTCTGCCAGGGTGAGTGGCTGCCAAGGGAGGCCATTTGCCATGGGAAAAAGAAGTCCTTTCCCCAGGGTCTGGGTGTCAGATGAAAGGTGGCCTTTGGGGTTCTGAGGACTTGTAGGGTAGTACTTACTGGCTAGAGTAGAGGAAATGGATTCTATTTGAATATCTGTCCCACAGGTCCTGGTTGTCCTTGATGGGCTGCAGCTGTGAGCATTGAAGAGAACTGGGATAAAAGGGGGCGGCGTAGCCATTCAGGGAGAGCCTTGAAGGAGCCCTGAACTGGGAAAGAACAGCATGCAGAAGAAAGCGTCTGTGCTGTGAAGATCTGCAGCCATAAGAACACACCGAGGAGGTATGGACTTTAGCAATCTGAGAACAGCATGATGGGACTCTAGAGAAATAGAACAACAACAAGTGGCAGCTTTAGATTTGGAGCAATCCAGCAAAGCTTGCAAATTTCTTGCTGGGCACCACCCTCTTGGTCAGGGCGAGTGGCCAGAAATGGAGGCAATTTTCCATGGGGAAAACGAAGTCATTGGCCCAGGCTCTGGGTGTCAGATGACTGGTGGCATCTGGGGCTGTAAGGACTTGCAGGGTCCTAGTTGCTGGCAGCTTTCGTTCTGGAAGGATCCAGCAGAGTTTGTAGATTCCTGGCTTGGCACTGCCCTGCCTGCCAGGCCAAGTGGCCACAAATGAAGGCCATTTTCCATGGGAAAAACGAAGTCCTTTCCCCAGGGTCTCAGGAATATGTTCAAGGTGGCGTTTGAGGCTCTAAGTACTTCCAGGGCCCTAGTTGCTGCCAGCTTTTCTTTTGGAAAAATCCAGCAACGATTGCATCATTCTAGCTAGGCTCCCACTTTCTGCCAGGGTGAGTGGCTGCCAAGGGAGGCCATTTGCCATGGGAAAAAGAAGTCCTTTCCCCAGGGTCTGGGTGTCAGATGAAAGGTGGCCTTTGGGGTTCTGAGGACTTGTAGGGTAGTACTTACTGGCTAGAGTAGAGGAAATGGATTCTATTTGAATATCTGTCCCACAGGTCCTGGTTGTCCTTGATGGGCTGCAGCTGTGAGCATTGAAGAGAACTGGGATAAAAGGGGGCGGCGTAGCCATTCAGGGAGAGCCTTGAAGGAGCCCTGAACTGGGAAAGAACAGCATGCAGAAGAAAGCGTCTGTGCTGTGAAGATCTGCAGCCATAAGAACACACCGAGGAGGTATGGACTTTAGCAATCTGAGAACAGCATGATGGGACTCTAGAGAAATAGAACAACAACAAGTGGCAGCTTTAGATTTGGAGCAATCCAGCAAAGCTTGCAAATTTCTTGCTGGGCACCACCCTCTTGGTCAGGGCGAGTGGCCAGAAATGGAGGCAATTTTCCATGGGGAAAACAAAGTCATTGGCCCAGGCTCTGGGTGTCAGATGACTGGTGGCATCTGGGGCTCTAAGGACTTGCAGGGTCCTAGTTGCTGGCAGCTTTCGTTCTGGAAGGATCCAGCAGAGTTTGTAGATTCCTGGCTTGGCACTGCCCTGCCTGCCAGGCCAAGTGGCCACAAATGAAGGCCATTTTCCATGGGAAAAACGAAGTCCTTTCCCCAGGGTCTCAGTAATATGTTCAAGGTGGCGTTTGAGGCTCTAAGTACTTCCAGGGCCCTAGTTGCTGCCAGCTTTTCTTTTGGAAAAATCCAGCAACGATTGCATCATTCTAGCTAGGCTCCCACTTTCTGCCAGGGTGAGTGGCTGCCAAGGGAGGCCATTTGCCATGGGAAAAAGAAGTCCTTTCCCCAGGGTCTGGGTGTCAGATGAAAGGTGGCCTTTGGGGTTCTGAGGACTTGTAGGGTAGTACTTACTGGCTAGAGTAGAGGAAATGGATTCTATTTGAATATCTGTCTAGAGGCTTTGCCCCACAGGTCCTGGTTGTCCTTGATGGGCTGCAGCTGTGAGCATTGAAGAGAACTGGGATAAAAGGGGGCGGCGTAGCCATTCAGGGAGAGCCTTGAAGGAGCCCTGAACTGGGAAAGAACAGCATGCAGAAGAAAGCGTCTGTGCTGTGAAGATCTGCAGCCATAAGAACACACCGAGGAGGTATGGACTTTAGCAATCTGAGAACAGCATGATGGGACTCTAGAGAAATAGAACAACAACAAGTGGCAGCTTTCGATTTGGAGCAATCCAGCAAAGCTTGCAAATTTCTTGCTGGGCACCACCCTCTTGGTCAGGGCGAGTGGCCAGAAATGGAGGCCATTTTCCATGGGGAAAACGAAGTCATTGGCCCAGGCTCTGGGTGTCAGATGACTGGTGGCATCTGGGGCTGTAAGGACTTGCAGGGTCCTAGTTGCTGGCAGCTTTCGTTCTGGAAGGATCCAGCAGAGTTTGTAGATTCCTGGCTTGGCACTGCCCTGCCTGCCAGGCCAAGTGGCCAGAAATGAAGGCCATTTTCCATGGGAAAAACGAAGTCCTTTCCCCAGGGTCTCAGGAATATGTTCAAGGTGGCGTTTGAGGCTCTAAGTACTTCCAGGGCCCTAGTTGCTGCCAGCTTTTCTTTTGGAAAAATCCAGCAACGATTGCATCATTCTAGCTAGGCTCCCACTTTCTGCCAGGGTGAGTGGCTGCCAAGGGAGGCCATTTGCCATGGGAAAAAGAAGTCCTTTCCCCAGGGTCTGGGTGTCAGATGAAAGGTGGCCTTTGGGGTTCTGAGGACTTGTAGGGTAGTACTTACTGGCTAGAGTAGAGGAAATGGATTCTATTTGAATATCTGTCCCACAGGTCCTGGTTGTCCTTGATGGGCTGCAGCTGTGAGCATTGAAGAGAACTGGGATAAAAGGGGGCGGCTTAGCCATTCAGGGAGAGCCTTGAAGGAGCCCTGAACTGGGAAAGAACAGCATGCAGAAGAAAGCGTCTGTGCTGTGAAGATCTGCAGCCATAAGAACACACCGAGGAGGTATGGACTTTAGCAATCTGAGAACAGCATGATGGGACTCTAGAGAAATAGAACAACAACAAGTGGCAGCTTTAGATTTGGAGCAATCCAGCAAAGCTTGCAAATTTCTTGCTGGGCACCACCCTCTTGGTCAGGGCGAGTGGCCAGAAATGGAGGCAATTTTCCATGGGGAAAACAAAGTCATTGGCCCAGGCTCTGGGTGTCAGATGACTGGTGGCATCTGGGGCTCTAAGGACTTGCAGGGTCCTAGTTGCTGGCAGCTTTCGTTCTGGAAGGATCCAGCAGAGTTTGTAGATTCCTGGCTTGGCACTGCCCTGCCTGCCAGGCCAAGTGGCCACAAATGAAGGCCATTTTCCATGGGAAAAAGAAGTCCTTTCCCCAGGGTCTCAGGAATATGTTCAAGGTGGCGTTTGAGGCTCTAAGTACTTCCAGGGCCCTAGTTGCTGGCAGCTTTTCTTTTGGAAAAATCCAGCAACGATTGCATCATTCTAGCTAGGCTCCCACTTTCTGCCAGGGTGAGTGGCTGCCAAGGGAGGCCATTTGCCATGGGAAAAAGAAGTCCTTTCCCCAGGGTCTGGGTGTCAGATGAAAGGTGGCCTTTGGGGTTCTGAGGACTTGTAGGGTAGTACTTACTGGCTAGAGTAGAGGAAATGGATTCTATTTGAATATCTGTCCCACAGGTCCTGGTTGTCCTTGATGGGCTGCAGCTGTGAGCATTGAAGAGAACTGGGATAAAAGGGGGCGGCTTAGCCATTCAGGGAGAGCCTTGAAGGAGCCCTGAACTGGGAAAGAACAGCATGCAGAAGAAAGCGTCTGTGCTGTGAAGATCTGCAGCCATAAGAACACACCGAGGAGGTATGGACTTTAGCAATCTGAGAACAGCATGATGGGACTCTAGAGAAATAGAACAACAACAAGTGGCAGCTTTAGATTTGGAGCAATCCAGCAAAGCTTGCAAATTTCTTGCTGGGCACCACCCTCTTGGTCAGGGCGAGTGGCCAGAAATGGAGGCAATTTTCCATGGGGAAAACAAAGTCATTGGCCCAGGCTCTGGGTGTCAGATGACTGGTGGCATCTGGGGCTCTAAGGACTTGCAGGGTCCTAGTTGCTGGCAGCTTTCGTTCTGGAAGGATCCAGCAGAGTTTGTAGATTCCTGGCTTGGCACTGCCCTGCCTGCCAGGCCAAGTGGCCACAAATGAAGGCCATTTTCCATGGGAAAAACGAAGTCCTTTCCCCAGGGTCTCAGGAATATGTTCAAGGTGGCGTTTGAGGCTCTAAGTACTTCCAGGGCCCTAGTTGCTGCCAGCTTTTCTTTTGGAAAAATCCAGCAACGATTGCATCATTCTAGCTAGGCTCCCACTTTCTGCCAGGGTGAGTGGCTGCCAAGGGAGGCCATTTGCCATGGGAAAAAGAAGTCCTTTCCCCAGGGTCTGGGTGTCAGATGAAAGGTGGCCTTTGGGGTTCTGAGGACTTGTAGGGTAGTACTTACTGGCTAGAGTAGAGGAAATGGATTCTATTTGAATATCTGTCCCACAGGTCCTGGTTGTCCTTGATGGGCTGCAGCTGTGAGCATTGAAGAGAACTGGGATAAAAGGGGGCGGCGTAGCCATTCAGGGAGAGCCTTGAAGGAGCCCTGAACTGGGAAAGAACAGCATGCAGAAGAAAGCGTCTGTGCTGTGAAGATCTGCAGCCATAAGAACACACCGAGGAGGTATGGACTTTAGCAATCTGAGAACAGCATGATGGGACTCTAGAGAAATAGAACAACAACAAGTGGCAGCTTTAGATTTGGAGCAATCCAGCAAAGCTTGCAAATTTCTTGCTGGGCACCACCCTCTTGGTCAGGGCGAGTGGCCAGAAATGGAGGCCATTTTCCATGGGGAAAACGAAGTCATTGGCCCAGGCTCTGGGTGTCAGATGACTGGTGGCATCTGGGGCTCTAAGGACTTGCAGGGTCCTAGTTGCTGGCAGCTTTCGTTCTGGAAGGATCCAGCAGAGTTTGTAGATTCCTGGCTTGGCACTGCCCTGCCTGCCAGGCCAAGTGGCCACAAATGAAGGCCATTTTCCATGGGAAAAAGAAGTCCTTTCCCCAGGGTCTCAGTAATATGTTCAAGGTGGCGTTTGAGGCTCTAAGTACTTCCAGGGCCCTAGTTGCTGGCAGCTTTTCTTTTGGAAAAATCCAGCAACGATTGCATCATTCTAGCTAGGCTCCCACTTTCTGCCAGGGTGAGTGGCTGCCAAGGGAGGCCATTTGCCATGGGAAAAAGAAGTCCTTTCCCCAGGGTCTGGGTGTCAGATGAAAGGTGGCCTTTGGGGTTCTGAGGACTTGTAGGGTAGTACTTACTGGCTAGAGTAGAGGAAATGGATTCTATTTGAATATCTGTCCCACAGGTCCTGGTTGTCCTTGATGGGCTGCAGCTGTGAGCATTGAAGAGAACTGGGATAAAAGGGGGCGGCTTAGCCATTCAGGGAGAGCCTTGAAGGAGCCCTGAACTGGGAAAGAACAGCATGCAGAAGAAAGCGTCTGTGCTGTGAAGATCTGCAGCCATAAGAACACACCGAGGAGGTATGGACTTTAGCAATCTGAGAACAGCATGATGGGACTCTAGAGAAATAGAACAACAACAAGTGGTAGCTTTAGATTTGGAGCAATCCAGCAAAGCTTGCAAATTTCTTGCTGGGCACCACCCTCTTGGTCAGGGCGAGTGGCCAGAAATGGAGGCCATTTTCCATGGGGAAAACGAAGTCATTGGCCCAGGCTCTGGGTGTCAGATGACTGGTGGCATCTGGGGCTGTAAGGACTTGCAGGGTCCTAGTTGCTGGCAGCTTTCGTTCTGGAAGGATCCAGCACAGTTTGTAGATTCCTGGCTTGGCACTGCCCTGCCTGCCAGGCAGAGTGGCCAGAAATGAAGGCCATTTTCCATGGGAAAAACGAAGTCCTTTCCCCAGGGTCTCAGTAATATGTTCAAGGTGGCGTTTGAGGCTCTAAGTACTTCCAGGGCCCTAGTTGCTGCCAGCTTTTCTTTTGGAAAAATCCAGCAACGATTGCATCATTCTAGCTAGGCTCCCACTTTCTGCCAGGGTGAGTGGCTGCCAAGGGAGGCCATTTGCCATGGGAAAAAGAAGTCCTTTCCCCAGGGTCTGGGTGTCAGATGAAAGGTGGCCTTTGGGGTTCTGAGGACTTGTAGGGTAGTACTTACTGGCTAGAGTAGAGGAAATGGATTCTATTTGAATATCTGTCCCACAGGTCCTGGTTGTCCTTGATGGGCTGCAGCTGTGAGCATTGAAGAGAACTGGGATAAAAGGGGGCGGCGTAGCCATTCAGGGAGAGCCTTGAAGGAGCCCTGAACTGGGAAAGAACAGCATGCAGAAGAAAGCGTCTGTGCTGTGAAGATCTGCAGCCATAAGAACACACCGAGGAGGTATGGACTTTAGCAATCTGAGAACAGCATGATGGGACTCTAGAGAAATAGAACAACAACAAGTGGCAGCTTTAGATTTGGAGCAATCCAGCAAAGCTTGCAAATTTCTTGCTGGGCACCACCCTCTTGGTCAGGGCGAGTGGCCAGAAATGGAGGCCATTTTCCATGGGGAAAACGAAGTCATTGGCCCAGGCTCTGGGTGTCAGATGACTGGTGGCATCTGGGGCTGTAAGGACTTGCAGGGTCCTAGTTGCTGGCAGCTTTCGTTCTGGAAGGATCCAGCAGAGTTTGTAGATTCCTGGCTTGGCACTGCCCTGCCTGCCAGGCCAAGTGGCCACAAATGAAGGCCATTTTCCATGGGAAAAACGAAGTCCTTTCCCCAGGGTCTCAGTAATATGTTCAAGGTGGCGTTTGAGGCTCTAAGTACTTCCAGGGCCCTAGTTGCTGCCAGCTTTTCTTTTGGAAAAATCCAGCAACGATTGCATCATTCTAGCTAGGCTCCCACTTTCTGCCAGGGTGAGTGGCTGCCAAGGGAGGCCATTTGCCATGGGAAAAAGAAGTCCTTTCCCCAGGGTCTGGGTGTCAGATGAAAGGTGGCCTTTGGGGTTCTGAGGACTTGTAGGGTAGTACTTACTGGCTAGAGTAGAGGAAATGGATTCTATTTGAATATCTGTCTAGAGGCTTTGCCCCACAGGTCCTGGTTGTCCTTGATGGGCTGCAGCTGTGAGCATTGAAGAGAACTGGGATAAAAGGGGGCGGCGTAGCCATTCAGGGAGAGCCTTGAAGGAGCCCTGAACTGGGAAAGAACAGCATGCAGAAGAAAGCGTCTGTGCTGTGAAGATCTGCAGCCATAAGAACACACCGAGGAGGTATGGACTTTAGCAATCTGAGAACAGCATGATGGGACTCTAGAGAAATAGAACAACAACAAGTGGCAGCTTTAGATTTGGAGCAATCCAGCAAAGCTTGCAAATTTCTTGCTGGGCACCACCCTCTTGGTCAGGGCGAGTGGCCAGAAATGGAGGCCATTTTCCATGGGGAAAACGAAGTCATTGGCCCAGGCTCTGGGTGTCAGATGACTGGTGGCATCTGGGGCTCTAAGGACTTGCAGGGTCCTAGTTGCTGGCAGCTTTCGTTCTGGAAGGATCCAGCAGAGTTTGTAGATTCCTGGCTTGGCACTGCCCTGCCTGCCAGGCCAAGTGGCCACAAATGAAGGCCATTTTCCATGGGAAAAAGAAGTCCTTTCCCCAGGGTCTCAGTAATATGTTCAAGGTGGCGTTTGAGGCTCTAAGTACTTCCAGGGCCCTAGTTGCTGCCAGCTTTTCTTTTGGAAAAATCCAGCAACGATTGCATCATTCTAGCTAGGCTCCCACTTTCTGCCAGGGTGAGTGGCTGCCAAGGGAGGCCATTTGCCATGGGAAAAAGAAGTCCTTTCCCCAGGGTCTGGGTGTCAGATGAAAGGTGGCCTTTGGGGTTCTGAGGACTTGTAGGGTAGTACTTACTGGCTAGAGTAGAGGAAATGGATTCTATTTGAATATCTGTCCCACAGGTCCTGGTTGTCCTTGATGGGCTGCAGCTGTGAGCATTGAAGAGAACTGGGATAAAAGGGGGCGGCTTAGCCATTCAGGGAGAGCCTTGAAGGAGCCCTGAACTGGGAAAGAACAGCATGCAGAAGAAAGCGTCTGTGCTGTGAAGATCTGCAGCCATAAGAACACACCGAGGAGGTATGGACTTTAGCAATCTGAGAACAGCATGATGGGACTCTAGAGAAATAGAACAACAACAAGTGGTAGCTTTCGATTTGGAGCAATCCAGCAAAGCTTGCAAATTTCTTGCTGGGCACCACCCTCTTGGTCAGGGCGAGTGGCCAGAAATGGAGGCCATTTTCCATGGGGAAAACGAAGTCATTGGCCCAGGCTCTGGGTGTCAGATGACTGGTGGCATCTGGGGCTCTAAGGACTTGCAGGGTCCTAGTTGCTGGCAGCTTTCGTTCTGGAAGGATCCAGCACAGTTTGTAGATTCCTGGCTTGGCACTGCCCTGCCTGCCAGGCAGAGTGGCCAGAAATGAAGGCCATTTTCCATGGGAAAAACGAAGTCCTTTCCCCAGGGTCTCAGTAATATGTTCAAGGTGGCGTTTGAGGCTCTAAGTACTTCCAGGGCCCTAGTTGCTGCCAGCTTTTCTTTTGGAAAAATCCAGCAACGATTGCATCATTCTAGCTAGGCTCCCACTTTCTGCCAGGGTGAGTGGCTGCCAAGGGAGGCCATTTGCCATGGGAAAAAGAAGTCCTTTCCCCAGGGTCTGGGTGTCAGATGAAAGGTGGCCTTTGGGGTTCTGAGGACTTGTAGGGTAGTACTTACTGGCTAGAGTAGAGGAAATGGATTCTATTTGAATATCTGTCCCACAGGTCCTGGTTGTCCTTGATGGGCTGCAGCTGTGAGCATTGAAGAGAACTGGGATAAAAGGGGGCGGCGTAGCCATTCAGGGAGAGCCTTGAAGGAGCCCTGAACTGGGAAAGAACAGCATGCAGAAGAAAGCGTCTGTGCTGTGAAGATCTGCAGCCATAAGAACACACCGAGGAGGTATGGACTTTAGCAATCTGAGAACAGCATGATGGGACTCTAGAGAAATAGAACAACAACAAGTGGCAGCTTTAGATTTGGAGCAATCCAGCAAAGCTTGCAAATTTCTTGCTGGGCACCACCCTCTTGGTCAGGGCGAGTGGCCAGAAATGGAGGCCATTTTCCATGGGGAAAACGAAGTCATTGGCCCAGGCTCTGGGTGTCAGATGACTGGTGGCATCTGGGGCTGTAAGGACTTGCAGGGTCCTAGTTGCTGGCAGCTTTCGTTCTGGAAGGATCCAGCAGAGTTTGTAGATTCCTGGCTTGGCACTGCCCTGCCTGCCAGGCCAAGTGGCCACAAATGAAGGCCATTTTCCATGGGAAAAACGAAGTCCTTTCCCCAGGGTCTCAGTAATATGTTCAAGGTGGCGTTTGAGGCTCTAAGTACTTCCAGGGCCCTAGTTGCTGCCAGCTTTTCTTTTGGAAAAATCCAGCAACGATTGCATCATTCTAGCTAGGCTCCCACTTTCTGCCAGGGTGAGTGGCTGCCAAGGGAGGCCATTTGCCATGGGAAAAAGAAGTCCTTTCCCCAGGGTCTGGGTGTCAGATGAAAGGTGGCCTTTGGGGTTCTGAGGACTTGTAGGGTAGTACTTACTGGCTAGAGTAGAGGAAATGGATTCTATTTGAATATCTGTCTAGAGGCTTTGCCCCACAGGTCCTGGTTGTCCTTGATGGGCTGCAGCTGTGAGCATTGAAGAGAACTGGGATAAAAGGGGGCGGCGTAGCCATTCAGGGAGAGCCTTGAAGGAGCCCTGAACTGGGAAAGAACAGCATGCAGAAGAAAGCGTCTGTGCTGTGAAGATCTGCAGCCATAAGAACACACCGAGGAGGTATGGACTTTAGCAATCTGAGAACAGCATGATGGGACTCTAGAGAAATAAAACAACAACAAGTGGCAGCTTTCGATTTGGAGCAATCCAGCAAAGCTTGCAAATTTCTTGCTGGGCACCACCCTCTTGGTCAGGGCGAGTGGCCAGAAATGGAGGCCATTTTCCATGGGGAAAACGAAGTCATTGGCCCAGGCTCTGGGTGTCAGATGACTGGTGGCATCTGGGGCTCTAAGGACTTGCAGGGTCCTAGTTGCTGGCAGCTTTCGTTCTGGAAGGATCCAGCAGAGTTTGTAGATTCCTGGCTTGGCACTGCCCTGCCTGCCAGGCCAAGTGGCCACAAATGAAGGCCATTTTCCATGGGAAAAACGAAGTCCTTTCCCCAGGGTCTCAGGAATATGTTCAAGGTGGCGTTTGAGGCTCTAAGTACTTCCAGGGCCCTAGTTGCTGCCAGCTTTTCTTTTGGAAAAATCCAGCAACGATTGCATCATTCTAGCTAGGCTCCCACTTTCTGCCAGGGTGAGTGGCTGCCAAGGGAGGCCATTTGCCATGGGAAAAAGAAGTCCTTTCCCCAGGGTCTGGGTGTCAGATGAAAGGTGGCCTTTGGGGTTCTGAGGACTTGTAGGGTAGTACTTACTGGCTAGAGTAGAGGAAATGGATTCTATTTGAATATCTGTCCCACAGGTCCTGGTTGTCCTTGATGGGCTGCAGCTGTGAGCATTGAAGAGAACTGGGATAAAAGGGGGCGGCGTAGCCATTCAGGGAGAGCCTTGAAGGAGCCCTGAACTGGGAAAGAACAGCATGCAGAAGAAAGCGTCTGTGCTGTGAAGATCTGCAGCCATAAGAACACACCGAGGAGGTATGGACTTTAGCAATCTGAGAACAGCATGATGGGACTCTAGAGAAATAGAACAACAACAAGTGGTAGCTTTCGATTTGGAGCAATCCAGCAAAGCTTGCAAATTTCTTGCTGGGCACCACCCTCTTGGTCAGGGCGAGTGGCCAGAAATGGAGGCCATTTTCCATGGGGAAAACGAAGTCATTGGCCCAGGCTCTGGGTGTCAGATGACTGGTGGCATCTGGGGCTCTAAGGACTTGCAGGGTCCTAGTTGCTGGCAGCTTTCGTTCTGGAAGGATCCAGCACAGTTTGTAGATTCCTGGCTTGGCACTGCCCTGCCTGCCAGGCAGAGTGGCCACAAATGAAGGCCATTTTCCATGGGAAAAACGAAGTCCTTTCCCCAGGGTCTCAGTAATATGTTCAAGGTGGCGTTTGAGGCTCTAAGTACTTCCAGGGCCCTAGTTGCTGCCAGCTTTTCTTTTGGAAAAATCCAGCAACGATTGCATCATTCTAGCTAGGCTCCCACTTTCTGCCAGGGTGAGTGGCTGCCAAGGGAGGCCATTTGCCATGGGAAAAAGAAGTCCTTTCCCCAGGGTCTGGGTGTCAGATGAAAGGTGGCCTTTGGGGTTCTGAGGACTTGTAGGGTAGTACTTACTGGCTAGAGTAGAGGAAATGGATTCTATTTGAATATCTGTCCCACAGGTCCTGGTTGTCCTTGATGGGCTGCAGCTGTGAGCATTGAAGAGAACTGGGATAAAAGGGGGCGGCTTAGCCATTCAGGGAGAGCCTTGAAGGAGCCCTGAACTGGGAAAGAACAGCATGCAGAAGAAAGCGTCTGTGCTGTGAAGATCTGCAGCCATAAGAACACACCGAGGAGGTATGGACTTTAGCAATCTGAGAACAGCATGATGGGACTCTAGAGAAATAGAACAACAACAAGTGGCAGCTTTAGATTTGGAGCAATCCAGCAAAGCTTGCAAATTTCTTGCTGGGCACCACCCTCTTGGTCAGGGCGAGTGGCCAGAAATGGAGGCAATTTTCCATGGGGAAAACAAAGTCATTGGCCCAGGCTCTGGGTGTCAGATGACTGGTGGCATCTGGGGCTCTAAGGACTTGCAGGGTCCTAGTTGCTGGCAGCTTTCGTTCTGGAAGGATCCAGCAGAGTTTGTAGATTCCTGGCTTGGCACCGCCCTGCCTGCCAGGCCAAGTGGCCACAAATGAAGGCCATTTTCCATGGGAAAAACGAAGTCCTTTCCCCAGGGTCTCAGGAATATGTTCAAGGTGGCGTTTGAGGCTCTAAGTACTTCCAGGGCCCTAGTTGCTGCCAGCTTTTCTTTTGGAAAAATCCAGCAACGATTGCATCATTCTAGCTAGGCTCCCACTTTCTGCCAGGGTGAGTGGCTGCCAAGGGAGGCCATTTGCCATGGGAAAAAGAAGTCCTTTCCCCAGGGTCTGGGTGTCAGATGAAAGGTGGCCTTTGGGGTTCTGAGGACTTGTAGGGTAGTACTTACTGGCTAGAGTAGAGGAAATGGATTCTATTTGAATATCTGTCCCACAGGTCCTGGTTGTCCTTGATGGGCTGCAGCTGTGAGCATTGAAGAGAACTGGGATAAAAGGGGGCGGCGTAGCCATTCAGGGAGAGCCTTGAAGGAGCCCTGAACTGGGAAAGAACAGCATGCAGAAGAAAGCGTCTGTGCTGTGAAGATCTGCAGCCATAAGAACACACCGAGGAGGTATGGACTTTAGCAATCTGAGAACAGCATGATGGGACTCTAGAGAAATAGAACAACAACAAGTGGCAGCTTTAGATTTGGAGCAATCCAGCAAAGCTTGCAAATTTCTTGCTGGGCACCACCCTCTTGGTCAGGGCGAGTGGCCAGAAATGGAGGCCATTTTCCATGGGGAAAACGAAGTCATTGGCCCAGGCTCTGGGTGTCAGATGACTGGTGGCATCTGGGGCTCTAAGGACTTGCAGGGTCCTAGTTGCTGGCAGCTTTCGTTCTGGAAGGATCCAGCAGAGTTTGTAGATTCCTGGCTTGGCACTGCCCTGCCTGCCAGGCCAAGTGGCCACAAATGAAGGCCATTTTCCATGGGAAAAACGAAGTCCTTTCCCCAGGGTCTCAGTAATATGTTCAAGGTGGCGTTTGAGGCTCTAAGTACTTCCAGGGCCCTAGTTGCTGCCAGCTTTTCTTTTGGAAAAATCCAGCAACGATTGCATCATTCTAGCTAGGCTCCCACTTTCTGCCAGGGTGAGTGGCTGCCAAGGGAGGCCATTTGCCATGGGAAAAAGAAGTCCTTTCCCCAGGGTCTGGGTGTCAGATGAAAGGTGGCCTTTGGGGTTCTGAGGACTTGTAGGGTAGTACTTACTGGCTAGAGTAGAGGAAATGGATTCTATTTGAATATCTGTCCCACAGGTCCTGGTTGTCCTTGATGGGCTGCAGCTGTGAGCATTGAAGAGAACTGGGATAAAAGGGGGCGGCTTAGCCATTCAGGGAGAGCCTTGAAGGAGCCCTGAACTGGGAAAGAACAGCATGCAGAAGAAAGCGTCTGTGCTGTGAAGATCTGCAGCCATAAGAACACACCGAGGAGGTATGGACTTTAGCAATCTGAGAACAGCATGATGGGACTCTAGAGAAATAGAACAACAACAAGTGGTAGCTTTAGATTTGGAGCAATCCAGCAAAGCTTGCAAATTTCTTGCTGGGCACCACCCTCTTGGTCAGGGCGAGTGGCCAGAAATGGAGGCCATTTTCCATGGGGAAAACGAAGTCATTGGCCCAGGCTCTGGGTGTCAGATGACTGGTGGCATCTGGGGCTCTAAGGACTTGCAGGGTCCTAGTTGCTGGCAGCTTTCGTTCTGGAAGGATCCAGCACAGTTTGTAGATTCCTGGCTTGGCACTGCCCTGCCTGCCAGGCAGAGTGGCCAGAAATGAAGGCCATTTTCCATGGGAAAAACGAAGTCCTTTCCCCAGGGTCTCAGTAATATGTTCAAGGTGGCGTTTGAGGCTCTAAGTACTTCCAGGGCCCTAGTTGCTGCCAGCTTTTCTTTTGGAAAAATCCAGCAACGATTGCATCATTCTAGCTAGGCTCCCACTTTCTGCCAGGGTGAGTGGCTGCCAAGGGAGGCCATTTGCCATGGGAAAAAGAAGTCCTTTCCCCAGGGTCTGGGTGTCAGATGAAAGGTGGCCTTTGGGGTTCTGAGGACTTGTAGGGTAGTACTTACTGGCTAGAGTAGAGGAAATGGATTCTATTTGAATATCTGTCCCACAGGTCCTGGTTGTCCTTGATGGGCTGCAGCTGTGAGCATTGAAGAGAACTGGGATAAAAGGGGGCGGCGTAGCCATTCAGGGAGAGCCTTGAAGGAGCCCTGAACTGGGAAAGAACAGCATGCAGAAGAAAGCGTCTGTGCTGTGAAGATCTGCAGCCATAAGAACACACCGAGGAGGTATGGACTTTAGCAATCTGAGAACAGCATGATGGGACTCTAGAGAAATAAAACAACAACAAGTGGCAGCTTTCGATTTGGAGCAATCCAGCAAAGCTTGCAAATTTCTTGCTGGGCACCACCCTCTTGGTCAGGGCGAGTGGCCAGAAATGGAGGCCATTTTCCATGGGGAAAACGAAGTCATTGGCCCAGGCTCTGGGTGTCAGATGACTGGTGGCATCTGGGGCTCTAAGGACTTGCAGGGTCCTAGTTGCTGGCAGCTTTCGTTCTGGAAGGATCCAGCAGAGTTTGTAGATTCCTGGCTTGGCACTGCCCTGCCTGCCAGGCCAAGTGGCCACAAATGAAGGCCATTTTCCATGGGAAAAACGAAGTCCTTTCCCCAGGGTCTCAGGAATATGTTCAAGGTGGCGTTTGAGGCTCTAAGTACTTCCAGGGCCCTAGTTGCTGCCAGCTTTTCTTTTGGAAAAATCCAGCAACGATTGCATCATTCTAGCTAGGCTCCCACTTTCTGCCAGGGTGAGTGGCTGCCAAGGGAGGCCATTTGCCATGGGAAAAAGAAGTCCTTTCCCCAGGGTCTGGGTGTCAGATGAAAGGTGGCCTTTGGGGTTCTGAGGACTTGTAGGGTAGTACTTACTGGCTAGAGTAGAGGAAATGGATTCTATTTGAATATCTGTCCCACAGGTCCTGGTTGTCCTTGATGGGCTGCAGCTGTGAGCATTGAAGAGAACTGGGATAAAAGGGGGCGGCGTAGCCATTCAGGGAGAGCCTTGAAGGAGCCCTGAACTGGGAAAGAACAGCATGCAGAAGAAAGCGTCTGTGCTGTGAAGATCTGCAGCCATAAGAACACACCGAGGAGGTATGGACTTTAGCAATCTGAGAACAGCATGATGGGACTCTAGAGAAATAGAACAACAACAAGTGGTAGCTTTCGATTTGGAGCAATCCAGCAAAGCTTGCAAATTTCTTGCTGGGCACCACCCTCTTGGTCAGGGCGAGTGGCCAGAAATGGAGGCCATTTTCCATGGGGAAAACGAAGTCATTGGCCCAGGCTCTGGGTGTCAGATGACTGGTGGCATCTGGGGCTCTAAGGACTTGCAGGGTCCTAGTTGCTGGCAGCTTTCGTTCTGGAAGGATCCAGCACAGTTTGTAGATTCCTGGCTTGGCACTGCCCTGCCTGCCAGGCAGAGTGGCCACAAATGAAGGCCATTTTCCATGGGAAAAACGAAGTCCTTTCCCCAGGGTCTCAGTAATATGTTCAAGGTGGCGTTTGAGGCTCTAAGTACTTCCAGGGCCCTAGTTGCTGGCAGCTTTTCTTTTGGAAAAATCCAGCAACGATTGCATCATTCTAGCTAGGCTCCCACTTTCTGCCAGGGTGAGTGGCTGCCAAGGGAGGCCATTTGCCATGGGAAAAAGAAGTCCTTTCCCCAGGGTCTGGGTGTCAGATGAAAGGTGGCCTTTGGGGTTCTGAGGACTTGTAGGGTAGTACTTACTGGCTAGAGTAGAGGAAATGGATTCTATTTGAATATCTGTCCCACAGGTCCTGGTTGTCCTTGATGGGCTGCAGCTGTGAGCATTGAAGAGAACTGGGATAAAAGGGGGCGGCTTAGCCATTCAGGGAGAGCCTTGAAGGAGCCCTGAACTGGGAAAGAACAGCATGCAGAAGAAAGCGTCTGTGCTGTGAAGATCTGCAGCCATAAGAACACACCGAGGAGGTATGGACTTTAGCAATCTGAGAACAGCATGATGGGACTCTAGAGAAATAGAACAACAACAAGTGGCAGCTTTAGATTTGGAGCAATCCAGCAAAGCTTGCAAATTTCTTGCTGGGCACCACCCTCTTGGTCAGGGCGAGTGGCCAGAAATGGAGGCAATTTTCCATGGGGAAAACAAAGTCATTGGCCCAGGCTCTGGGTGTCAGATGACTGGTGGCATCTGGGGCTCTAAGGACTTGCAGGGTCCTAGTTGCTGGCAGCTTTCGTTCTGGAAGGATCCAGCAGAGTTTGTAGATTCCTGGCTTGGCACCGCCCTGCCTGCCAGGCCAAGTGGCCACAAATGAAGGCCATTTTCCATGGGAAAAACGAAGTCCTTTCCCCAGGGTCTCAGGAATATGTTCAAGGTGGCGTTTGAGGCTCTAAGTACTTCCAGGGCCCTAGTTGCTGCCAGCTTTTCTTTTGGAAAAATCCAGCAACGATTGCATCATTCTAGCTAGGCTCCCACTTTCTGCCAGGGTGAGTGGCTGCCAAGGGAGGCCATTTGCCATGGGAAAAAGAAGTCCTTTCCCCAGGGTCTGGGTGTCAGATGAAAGGTGGCCTTTGGGGTTCTGAGGACTTGTAGGGTAGTACTTACTGGCTAGAGTAGAGGAAATGGATTCTATTTGAATATCTGTCCCACAGGTCCTGGTTGTCCTTGATGGGCTGCAGCTGTGAGCATTGAAGAGAACTGGGATAAAAGGGGGCGGCGTAGCCATTCAGGGAGAGCCTTGAAGGAGCCCTGAACTGGGAAAGAACAGCATGCAGAAGAAAGCGTCTGTGCTGTGAAGATCTGCAGCCATAAGAACACACCGAGGAGGTATGGACTTTAGCAATCTGAGAACAGCATGATGGGACTCTAGAGAAATAGAACAACAACAAGTGGCAGCTTTAGATTTGGAGCAATCCAGCAAAGCTTGCAAATTTCTTGCTGGGCACCACCCTCTTGGTCAGGGCGAGTGGCCAGAAATGGAGGCCATTTTCCATGGGGAAAACGAAGTCATTGGCCCAGGCTCTGGGTGTCAGATGACTGGTGGCATCTGGGGCTCTAAGGACTTGCAGGGTCCTAGTTGCTGGCAGCTTTCGTTCTGGAAGGATCCAGCAGAGTTTGTAGATTCCTGGCTTGGCACTGCCCTGCCTGCCAGGCCAAGTGGCCACAAATGAAGGCCATTTTCCATGGGAAAAACGAAGTCCTTTCCCCAGGGTCTCAGTAATATGTTCAAGGTGGCGTTTGAGGCTCTAAGTACTTCCAGGGCCCTAGTTGCTGCCAGCTTTTCTTTTGGAAAAATCCAGCAACGATTGCATCATTCTAGCTAGGCTCCCACTTTCTGCCAGGGTGAGTGGCTGCCAAGGGAGGCCATTTGCCATGGGAAAAAGAAGTCCTTTCCCCAGGGTCTGGGTGTCAGATGAAAGGTGGCCTTTGGGGTTCTGAGGACTTGTAGGGTAGTACTTACTGGCTAGAGTAGAGGAAATGGATTCTATTTGAATATCTGTCCCACAGGTCCTGGTTGTCCTTGATGGGCTGCAGCTGTGAGCATTGAAGAGAACTGGGATAAAAGGGGGCGGCTTAGCCATTCAGGGAGAGCCTTGAAGGAGCCCTGAACTGGGAAAGAACAGCATGCAGAAGAAAGCGTCTGTGCTGTGAAGATCTGCAGCCATAAGAACACACCGAGGAGGTATGGACTTTAGCAATCTGAGAACAGCATGATGGGACTCTAGAGAAATAGAACAACAACAAGTGGTAGCTTTAGATTTGGAGCAATCCAGCAAAGCTTGCAAATTTCTTGCTGGGCACCACCCTCTTGGTCAGGGCGAGTGGCCAGAAATGGAGGCCATTTTCCATGGGGAAAACGAAGTCATTGGCCCAGGCTCTGGGTGTCAGATGACTGGTGGCATCTGGGGCTCTAAGGACTTGCAGGGTCCTAGTTGCTGGCAGCTTTCGTTCTGGAAGGATCCAGCACAGTTTGTAGATTCCTGGCTTGGCACTGCCCTGCCTGCCAGGCAGAGTGGCCAGAAATGAAGGCCATTTTCCATGGGAAAAACGAAGTCCTTTCCCCAGGGTCTCAGTAATATGTTCAAGGTGGCGTTTGAGGCTCTAAGTACTTCCAGGGCCCTAGTTGCTGCCAGCTTTTCTTTTGGAAAAATCCAGCAACGATTGCATCATTCTAGCTAGGCTCCCACTTTCTGCCAGGGTGAGTGGCTGCCAAGGGAGGCCATTTGCCATGGGAAAAAGAAGTCCTTTCCCCAGGGTCTGGGTGTCAGATGAAAGGTGGCCTTTGGGGTTCTGAGGACTTGTAGGGTAGTACTTACTGGCTAGAGTAGAGGAAATGGATTCTATTTGAATATCTGTCCCACAGGTCCTGGTTGTCCTTGATGGGCTGCAGCTGTGAGCATTGAAGAGAACTGGGATAAAAGGGGGCGGCGTAGCCATTCAGGGAGAGCCTTGAAGGAGCCCTGAACTGGGAAAGAACAGCATGCAGAAGAAAGCGTCTGTGCTGTGAAGATCTGCAGCCATAAGAACACACCGAGGAGGTATGGACTTTAGCAATCTGAGAACAGCATGATGGGACTCTAGAGAAATAGAACAACAACAAGTGGCAGCTTTCGATTTGGAGCAATCCAGCAAAGCTTGCAAATTTCTTGCTGGGCACCACCCTCTTGGTCAGGGCGAGTGGCCAGAAATGGAGGCCATTTTCCATGGGGAAAACGAAGTCATTGGCCCAGGCTCTGGGTGTCAGATGACTGGTGGCATCTGGGGCTGTAAGGACTTGCAGGGTCCTAGTTGCTGGCAGCTTTCGTTCTGGAAGGATCCAGCAGAGTTTGTAGATTCCTGGCTTGGCACTGCCCTGCCTGCCAGGCCAAGTGGCCACAAATGAAGGCCATTTTCCATGGGAAAAACGAAGTCCTTTCCCCAGGGTCTCAGTAATATGTTCAAGGTGGCGTTTGAGGCTCTAAGTACTTCCAGGGCCCTAGTTGCTGCCAGCTTTTCTTTTGGAAAAATCCAGCAACGATTGCATCATTCTAGCTAGGCTCCCACTTTCTGCCAGGGTGAGTGGCTGCCAAGGGAGGCCATTTGCCATGGGAAAAAGAAGTCCTTTCCCCAGGGTCTGGGTGTCAGATGAAAGGTGGCCTTTGGGGTTCTGAGGACTTGTAGGGTAGTACTTACTGGCTAGAGTAGAGGAAATGGATTCTATTTGAATATCTGTCTAGAGGCTTTGCCCCACAGGTCCTGGTTGTCCTTGATGGGCTGCAGCTGTGAGCATTGAAGAGAACTGGGATAAAAGGGGGCGGCGTAGCCATTCAGGGAGAGCCTTGAAGGAGCCCTGAACTGGGAAAGAACAGCATGCAGAAGAAAGCGTCTGTGCTGTGAAGATCTGCAGCCATAAGAACACACCGAGGAGGTATGGACTTTAGCAATCTGAGAACAGCATGATGGGACTCTAGAGAAATAAAACAACAACAAGTGGCAGCTTTCGATTTGGAGCAATCCAGCAAAGCTTGCAAATTTCTTGCTGGGCACCACCCTCTTGGTCAGGGCGAGTGGCCAGAAATGGAGGCCATTTTCCATGGGGAAAACGAAGTCATTGGCCCAGGCTCTGGGTGTCAGATGACTGGTGGCATCTGGGGCTCTAAGGACTTGCAGGGTCCTAGTTGCTGGCAGCTTTCGTTCTGGAAGGATCCAGCAGAGTTTGTAGATTCCTGGCTTGGCACTGCCCTGCCTGCCAGGCCAAGTGGCCACAAATGAAGGCCATTTTCCATGGGAAAAAGAAGTCCTTTCCCCAGGGTCTCAGGAATATGTTCAAGGTGGCGTTTGAGGCTCTAAGTACTTCCAGGGCCCTAGTTGCTGCCAGCTTTTCTTTTGGAAAAATCCAGCAACGATTGCATCATTCTAGCTAGGCTCCCACTTTCTGCCAGGGTGAGTGGCTGCCAAGGGAGGCCATTTGCCATGGGAAAAAGAAGTCCTTTCCCCAGGGTCTGGGTGTCAGATGAAAGGTGGCCTTTGGGGTTCTGAGGACTTGTAGGGTAGTACTTACTGGCTAGAGTAGAGGAAATGGATTCTATTTGAATATCTGTCCCACAGGTCCTGGTTGTCCTTGATGGGCTGCAGCTGTGAGCATTGAAGAGAACTGGGATAAAAGGGGGCGGCGTAGCCATTCAGGGAGAGCCTTGAAGGAGCCCTGAACTGGGAAAGAACAGCATGCAGAAGAAAGCGTCTGTGCTGTGAAGATCTGCAGCCATAAGAACACACCGAGGAGGTATGGACTTTAGCAATCTGAGAACAGCATGATGGGACTCTAGAGAAATAGAAGAACAACAAGTGGTAGCTTTAGATTTGGAGCAATCCAGCAAAGCTTGCAAATTTCTTGCTGGGCACCACCCTCTTGGTCAGGGCGAGTGGCCAGAAATGGAGGCCATTTTCCATGGGGAAAACGAAGTCATTGGCCCAGGCTCTGGGTGTCAGATGACTGGTGGCATCTGGGGCTGTAAGGACTTGCAGGGTCCTAGTTGCTGGCAGCTTTCGTTCTGGAAGGATCCAGCAGAGTTTGTAGATTCCTGGCTTGGCACTGCCCTGCCTGCCAGGCAGAGTGGCCACAAATGAAGGCCATTTTCCATGGGAAAAACGAAGTCCTTTCCCCAGGGTCTCAGGAATATGTTCAAGGTGGCGTTTGAGGCTCTAAGTACTTCCAGGGCCCTAGTTGCTGCCAGCTTTTCTTTTGGAAAAATCCAGCAACGATTGCATCATTCTAGCTAGGCTCCCACTTTCTGCCAGGGTGAGTGGCTGCCAAGGGAGGCCATTTGCCATGGGAAAAAGAAGTCCTTTCCCCAGGGTCTGGGTGTCAGATGAAAGGTGGCCTTTGGGGTTCTGAGGACTTGTAGGGTAGTACTTACTGGCTAGAGTAGAGGAAATGGATTCTATTTGAATATCTGTCCCACAGGTCCTGGTTGTCCTTGATGGGCTGCAGCTGTGAGCATTGAAGAGAACTGGGATAAAAGGGGGCGGCGTAGCCATTCAGGGAGAGCCTTGAAGGAGCCCTGAACTGGGAAAGAACAGCATGCAGAAGAAAGCGTCTGTGCTGTGAAGATCTGCAGCCATAAGAACACACCGAGGAGGTATGGACTTTAGCAATCTGAGAACAGCATGATGGGACTCTAGAGAAATAGAAGAACAACAAGTGGTAGCTTTAGATTTGGAGCAATCCAGCAAAGCTTGCAAATTTCTTGCTGGGCACCACCCTCTTGGTCAGGGCGAGTGGCCAGAAATGGAGGCCATTTTCCATGGGGAAAACGAAGTCATTGGCCCAGGCTCTGGGTGTCAGATGACTGGTGGCATCTGGGGCTGTAAGGACTTGCAGGGTCCTAGTTGCTGGCAGCTTTCGTTCTGGAAGGATCCAGCAGAGTTTGTAGATTCCTGGCTTGGCACTGCCCTGCCTGCCAGGCAGAGTGGCCAGAAATGAAGGCCATTTTCCATGGGAAAAACGAAGTCCTTTCCCCAGGGTCTCAGGAATATGTTCAAGGTGGCGTTTGAGGCTCTAAGTACTTCCAGGGCCCTAGTTGCTGCCAGCTTTTCTTTTGGAAAAATCCAGCAACGATTGCATCATTCTAGCTAGGCTCCCACTTTCTGCCAGGGTGAGTGGCTGCCAAGGGAGGCCATTTGCCATGGGAAAAAGAAGTCCTTTCCCCAGGGTCTGGGTGTCAGATGAAAGGTGGCCTTTGGGGTTCTGAGGACTTGTAGGGTAGTACTTACTGGCTAGAGTAGAGGAAATGGATTCTATTTGAATATCTGTCCCACAGGTCCTGGTTGTCCTTGATGGGCTGCAGCTGTGAGCATTGAAGAGAACTGGGATAAAAGGGGGCGGCTTAGCCATTCAGGGAGAGCCTTGAAGGAGCCCTGAACTGGGAAAGAACAGCATGCAGAAGAAAGCGTCTGTGCTGTGAAGATCTGCAGCCATAAGAACACACCGAGGAGGTATGGACTTTAGCAATCTGAGAACAGCATGATGGGACTCTAGAGAAATAGAACAACAACAAGTGGCAGCTTTAGATTTGGAGCAATCCAGCAAAGCTTGCAAATTTCTTGCTGGGCACCACCCTCTTGGTCAGGGCGAGTGGCCAGAAATGGAGGCAATTTTCCATGGGGAAAACAAAGTCATTGGCCCAGGCTCTGGGTGTCAGATGACTGGTGGCATCTGGGGCTCTAAGGACTTGCAGGGTCCTAGTTGCTGGCAGCTTTCGTTCTGGAAGGATCCAGCACAGTTTGTAGATTCCTGGCTTGGCACCGCCCTGCCTGCCAGGCCAAGTGGCCACAAATGAAGGCCATTTTCCATGGGAAAAACGAAGTCCTTTCCCCAGGGTCTCAGGAATATGTTCAAGGTGGCGTTTGAGGCTCTAAGTACTTCCAGGGCCCTAGTTGCTGCCAGCTTTTCTTTTGGAAAAATCCAGCAACGATTGCATCATTCTAGCTAGGCTCCCACTTTCTGCCAGGGTGAGTGGCTGCCAAGGGAGGCCATTTGCCATGGGAAAAAGAAGTCCTTTCCCCAGGGTCTGGGTGTCAGATGAAAGGTGGCCTTTGGGGTTCTGAGGACTTGTAGGGTAGTACTTACTGGCTAGAGTAGAGGAAATGGATTCTATTTGAATATCTGTCCCACAGGTCCTGGTTGTCCTTGATGGGCTGCAGCTGTGAGCATTGAAGAGAACTGGGATAAAAGGGGGCGGCGTAGCCATTCAGGGAGAGCCTTGAAGGAGCCCTGAACTGGGAAAGAACAGCATGCAGAAGAAAGCGTCTGTGCTGTGAAGATCTGCAGCCATAAGAACACACCGAGGAGGTATGGACTTTAGCAATCTGAGAACAGCATGATGGGACTCTAGAGAAATAGAACAACAACAAGTGGCAGCTTTCGATTTGGAGCAATCCAGCAAAGCTTGCAAATTTCTTGCTGGGCACCACCCTCTTGGTCAGGGCGAGTGGCCAGAAATGGAGGCCATTTTCCATGGGGAAAACGAAGTCATTGGCCCAGGCTCTGGGTGTCAGATGACAGGTGGCATCTGGGGCTCTAAGGACTTGCAGGGTCCTAGTTGCTGGCAGCTTTCGTTCTGGAAGGATCCAGCAGAGTTTGTAGATTCCTGGCTTGGCACTGCCCTGCCTGCCAGGCAGAGTGGCCACAAATGAAGGCCATTTTCCATGGGAAAAACGAAGTCCTTTCCCCAGGGTCTCAGGAATATGTTCAAGGTGGCGTTTGAGGCTCTAAGTACTTCCAGGGCCCTAGTTGCTGCCAGCTTTTCTTTTGGAAAAATCCAGCAACGATTGCATCATTCTAGCTAGGCTCCCACTTTCTGCCAGGGTGAGTGGCTGCCAAGGGAGGCCATTTGCCATGGGAAAAAGAAGTCCTTTCCCCAGGGTCTGGGTGTCAGATGAAAGGTGGCCTTTGGGGTTCTGAGGACTTGTAGGGTAGTACTTACTGGCTAGAGTAGAGGAAATGGATTCTATTTGAATATCTGTCCCACAGGTCCTGGTTGTCCTTGATGGGCTGCAGCTGTGAGCATTGAAGAGAACTGGGATAAAAGGGGGCGGCTTAGCCATTCAGGGAGAGCCTTGAAGGAGCCCTGAACTGGGAAAGAACAGCATGCAGAAGAAAGCGTCTGTGCTGTGAAGATCTGCAGCCATAAGAACACACCGAGGAGGTATGGACTTTAGCAATCTGAGAACAGCATGATGGGACTCTAGAGAAATAGAACAACAACAAGTGGCAGCTTTAGATTTGGAGCAATCCAGCAAAGCTTGCAAATTTCTTGCTGGGCACCACCCTCTTGGTCAGGGCGAGTGGCCAGAAATGGAGGCAATTTTCCATGGGGAAAACAAAGTCATTGGCCCAGGCTCTGGGTGTCAGATGACTGGTGGCATCTGGGGCTCTAAGGACTTGCAGGGTCCTAGTTGCTGGCAGCTTTCGTTCTGGAAGGATCCAGCAGAGTTTGTAGATTCCTGGCTTGGCACTGCCCTGCCTGCCAGGCCAAGTGGCCACAAATGAAGGCCATTTTCCATGGGAAAAAGAAGTCCTTTCCCCAGGGTCTCAGGAATATGTTCAAGGTGGCGTTTGAGGCTCTAAGTACTTCCAGGGCCCTAGTTGCTGGCAGCTTTTCTTTTGGAAAAATCCAGCAACGATTGCATCATTCTAGCTAGGCTCCCACTTTCTGCCAGGGTGAGTGGCTGCCAAGGGAGGCCATTTGCCATGGGAAAAAGAAGTCCTTTCCCCAGGGTCTGGGTGTCAGATGAAAGGTGGCCTTTGGGGTTCTGAGGACTTGTAGGGTAGTACTTACTGGCTAGAGTAGAGGAAATGGATTCTATTTGAATATCTGTCCCACAGGTCCTGGTTGTCCTTGATGGGCTGCAGCTGTGAGCATTGAAGAGAACTGGGATAAAAGGGGGCGGCGTAGCCATTCAGGGAGAGCCTTGAAGGAGCCCTGAACTGGGAAAGAACAGCATGCAGAAGAAAGCGTCTGTGCTGTGAAGATCTGCAGCCATAAGAACACACCGAGGAGGTATGGACTTTAGCAATCTGAGAACAGCATGATGGGACTCTAGAGAAATAGAACAACAACAAGTGGCAGCTTTAGATTTGGAGCAATCCAGCAAAGCTTGCAAATTTCTTGCTGGGCACCACCCTCTTGGTCAGGGCGAGTGGCCAGAAATGGAGGCCATTTTCCATGGGGAAAACAAAGTCATTGGCCCAGGCTCTGGGTGTCAGATGAAAGGTGGCATCTGGGGCTCTAAGGACTTGCAGGGTCCTAGTTGCTGGCAGCTTTCGTTCTGGAAGGATCCAGCAGAGTTTGTAGATTCCTGGCTTGGCACTGCCCTGCCTGCCAGGCCAAGTGGCCACAAATGAAGGCCATTTTCCATGGGAAAAAGAAGTCCTTTCCCCAGGGTCTCAGTAATATGTTCAAGGTGGCGTTTGAGGCTCTAAGTACTTCCAGGGCCCTAGTTGCTGCCAGCTTTTCTTTTGGAAAAATCCAGCAACGATTGCATCATTCTAGCTAGGCTCCCACTTTCTGCCAGGGTGAGTGGCTGCCAAGGGAGGCCATTTGCCATGGGAAAAAGAAGTCCTTTCCCCAGGGTCTGGGTGTCAGATGAAAGGTGGCCTTTGGGGTTCTGAGGACTTGTAGGGTAGTACTTACTGGCTAGAGTAGAGGAAATGGATTCTATTTGAATATCTGTCCCACAGGTCCTGGTTGTCCTTGATGGGCTGCAGCTGTGAGCATTGAAGAGAACTGGGATAAAAGGGGGCGGCGTAGCCATTCAGGGAGAGCCTTGAAGGAGCCCTGAACTGGGAAAGAACAGCATGCAGAAGAAAGCGTCTGTGCTGTGAAGATCTGCAGCCATAAGAACACACCGAGGAGGTATGGACTTTAGCAATCTGAGAACAGCATGATGGGACTCTAGAGAAATAAAACAACAACAAGTGGCAGCTTTCGATTTGGAGCAATCCAGCAAAGCTTGCAAATTTCTTGCTGGGCACCACCCTCTTGGTCAGGGCGAGTGGCCAGAAATGGAGGCCATTTTCCATGGGGAAAACGAAGTCATTGGCCCAGGCTCTGGGTGTCAGATGACAGGTGGCATCTGGGGCTCTAAGGACTTGCAGGGTCCTAGTTGCTGGCAGCTTTCGTTCTGGAAGGATCCAGCAGAGTTTGTAGATTCCTGGCTTGGCACTGCCCTGCCTGCCAGGCAGAGTGGCCACAAATGAAGGCCATTTTCCATGGGAAAAACGAAGTCCTTTCCCCAGGGTCTCAGGAATATGTTCAAGGTGGCGTTTGAGGCTCTAAGTACTTCCAGGGCCCTAGTTGCTGCCAGCTTTTCTTTTGGAAAAATCCAGCAACGATTGCATCATTCTAGCTAGGCTCCCACTTTCTGCCAGGGTGAGTGGCTGCCAAGGGAGGCCATTTGCCATGGGAAAAAGAAGTCCTTTCCCCAGGGTCTGGGTGTCAGATGAAAGGTGGCCTTTGGGGTTCTGAGGACTTGTAGGGTAGTACTTACTGGCTAGAGTAGAGGAAATGGATTCTATTTGAATATCTGTCCCACAGGTCCTGGTTGTCCTTGATGGGCTGCAGCTGTGAGCATTGAAGAGAACTGGGATAAAAGGGGGCGGCGTAGCCATTCAGGGAGAGCCTTGAAGGAGCCCTGAACTGGGAAAGAACAGCATGCAGAAGAAAGCGTCTGTGCTGTGAAGATCTGCAGCCATAAGAACACACCGAGGAGGTATGGACTTTAGCAATCTGAGAACAGCATTATGGGACTCTAGAGAAATAGAACAACAACAAGTGGCAGCTTTCGATTTGGAGCAATCCAGCAAAGCTTGCAAATTTCTTGCTGGGCACCACCCTCTTGGTCAGGGCGAGTGGCCAGAAATGGAGGCCATTTTCCATGGGGAAAACGAAGTCATTGGCCCAGGCTCTGGGTGTCAGATGACTGGTGGCATCTGGGGCTCTAAGGACTTGCAGGGTCCTAGTTGCTGGCAGCTTTCGTTCTGGAAGGATCCAGCAGAGTTTGTAGATTCCTGGCTTGGCACTGCCCTGCCTGCCAGGCCAAGTGGCCACAAATGAAGGCCATTTTCCATGGGAAAAAGAAGTCCTTTCCCCAGGGTCTCAGGAATATGTTCAAGGTGGCGTTTGAGGCTCTAAGTACTTGCAGGGCCCTAGTTGCTGCCAGCTTTTCTTTTGGAAAAATCCAGCAACGATTGCATCATTCTAGCTAGGCTCCCACTTTCTGCCAGGGTGAGTGGCTGCCAAGGGAGGCCATTTGCCATGGGAAAAAGAAGTCCTTTCCCCAGGGTCTGGGTGTCAGATGAAAGGTGGCCTTTGGGGTTCTGAGGACTTGTAGGGTAGTACTTACTGGCTAGAATAGAGGAAATGGATTCTATTTGAATATCTGTCCCACAGGTCCTGGTTGTCCTTGATGGGCTGCAGCTGTGAGCATTGAAGAGAACTGGGATAAAAGGGGGCGGCGTAGCCATTCAGGGAGAGCCTTGAAGGAGCCCTGAACTGGGAAAGAACAGCATGCAGAAGAAAGCGTCTGTGCTGTGAAGATCTGCAGCCATAAGAACACACCGAGGAGGTATGGACTTTAGCAATCTGAGAACAGCATGATGGGACTCTAGAGAAATAGAAGAACAACAAGTGGTAGCTTTAGATTTGGAGCAATCCAGCAAAGCTTGCAAATTTCTTGCTGGGCACCACCCTCTTGGTCAGGGCGAGTGGCCAGAAATGGAGGCCATTTTCCATGGGGAAAACGAAGTCATTGGCCCAGGCTCTGGGTGTCAGATGACTGGTGGCATCTGGGGCTGTAAGGACTTGCAGGGTCCTAGTTGCTGGCAGCTTTCGTTCTGGAAGGATCCAGCAGAGTTTGTAGATTCCTGGCTTGGCACTGCCCTGCCTGCCAGGCAGAGTGGCCACAAATGAAGGCCATTTTCCATGGGAAAAACGAAGTCCTTTCCCCAGGGTCTCAGGAATATGTTCAAGGTGGCGTTTGAGGCTCTAAGTACTTCCAGGGCCCTAGTTGCTGCCAGCTTTTCTTTTGGAAAAATCCAGCAACGATTGCATCATTCTAGCTAGGCTCCCACTTTCTGCCAGGGTGAGTGGCTGCCAAGGGAGGCCATTTGCCATGGGAAAAAGAAGTCCTTTCCCCAGGGTCTGGGTGTCAGATGAAAGGTGGCCTTTGGGGTTCTGAGGACTTGTAGGGTAGTACTTACTGGCTAGAGTAGAGGAAATGGATTCTATTTGAATATCTGTCCCACAGGTCCTGGTTGTCCTTGATGGGCTGCAGCTGTGAGCATTGAAGAGAACTGGGATAAAAGGGGGCGGCGTAGCCATTCAGGGAGAGCCTTGAAGGAGCCCTGAACTGGGAAAGAACAGCATGCAGAAGAAAGCGTCTGTGCTGTGAAGATCTGCAGCCATAAGAACACACCGAGGAGGTATGGACTTTAGCAATCTGAGAACAGCATGATGGGACTCTAGAGAAATAGAAGAACAACAAGTGGTAGCTTTAGATTTGGAGCAATCCAGCAAAGCTTGCAAATTTCTTGCTGGGCACCACCCTCTTGGTCAGGGCGAGTGGCCAGAAATGGAGGCCATTTTCCATGGGGAAAACGAAGTCATTGGCCCAGGCTCTGGGTGTCAGATGACTGGTGGCATCTGGGGCTGTAAGGACTTGCAGGGTCCTAGTTGCTGGCAGCTTTCGTTCTGGAAGGATCCAGCAGAGTTTGTAGATTCCTGGCTTGGCACTGCCCTGCCTGCCAGGCAGAGTGGCCACAAATGAAGGCCATTTTCCATGGGAAAAACGAAGTCCTTTCCCCAGGGTCTCAGGAATATGTTCAAGGTGGCGTTTGAGGCTCTAAGTACTTCCAGGGCCCTAGTTGCTGCCAGCTTTTCTTTTGGAAAAATCCAGCAACGATTGCATCATTCTAGCTAGGCTCCCACTTTCTGCCAGGGTGAGTGGCTGCCAAGGGAGGCCATTTGCCATGGGAAAAAGAAGTCCTTTCCCCAGGGTCTGGGTGTCAGATGAAAGGTGGCCTTTGGGGTTCTGAGGACTTGTAGGGTAGTACTTACTGGCTAGAGTAGAGGAAATGGATTCTATTTGAATATCTGTCCCACAGGTCCTGGTTGTCCTTGATGGGCTGCAGCTGTGAGCATTGAAGAGAACTGGGATAAAAGGGGGCGGCGTAGCCATTCAGGGAGAGCCTTGAAGGAGCCCTGAACTGGGAAAGAACAGCATGCAGAAGAAAGCGTCTGTGCTGTGAAGATCTGCAGCCATAAGAACACACCGAGGAGGTATGGACTTTAGCAATCTGAGAACAGCATGATGGGACTCTAGAGAAATAGAACAACAACAAGTGGCAGCTTTCGATTTGGAGCAATCCAGCAAAGCTTGCAAATTTCTTGCTGGGCACCACCCTCTTGGTCAGGGCGAGTGGCCAGAAATGGAGGCCATTTTCCATGGGGAAAACGAAGTCATTGGCCCAGGCTCTGGGTGTCAGATGACTGGTGGCATCTGGGGCTCTAAGGACTTGCAGGGTCCTAGTTGCTGGCAGCTTTCGTTCTGGAAGGATCCAGCAGAGTTTGTAGATTCCTGGCTTGGCACTGCCCTGCCTGCCAGGCCAAGTGGCCACAAATGAAGGCCATTTTCCATGGGAAAAACGAAGTCCTTTCCCCAGGGTCTCAGTAATATGTTCAAGGTGGCGTTTGAGGCTCTAAGTACTTCCAGGGCCCTAGTTGCTGCCAGCTTTTCTTTTGGAAAAATCCAGCAACGATTGCATCATTCTAGCTAGGCTCCCACTTTCTGCCAGGGTGAGTGGCTGCCAAGGGAGGCCATTTGCCATGGGAAAAAGAAGTCCTTTCCCCAGGGTCTGGGTGTCAGATGAAAGGTGGCCTTTGGGGTTCTGAGGACTTGTAGGGTAGTACTTACTGGCTAGAGTAGAGGAAATGGATTCTATTTGAATATCTGTCTAGAGGCTTTGCCCCACAGGTCCTGGTTGTCCTTGATGGGCTGCAGCTGTGAGCATTGAAGAGAACTGGGATAAAAGGGGGCGGCGTAGCCATTCAGGGAGAGCCTTGAAGGAGCCCTGAACTGGGAAAGAACAGCATGCAGAAGAAAGCGTCTGTGCTGTGAAGATCTGCAGCCATAAGAACACACCGAGGAGGTATGGACTTTAGCAATCTGAGAACAGCATGATGGGACTCTAGAGAAATAGAAGAACAACAAGTGGTAGCTTTAGATTTGGAGCAATCCAGCAAAGCTTGCAAATTTCTTGCTGGGCACCACCCTCTTGGTCAGGGCGAGTGGCCAGAAATGGAGGCCATTTTCCATGGGGAAAACGAAGTCATTGGCCCAGGCTCTGGGTGTCAGATGACTGGTGGCATCTGGGGCTCTAAGGACTTGCAGGGTCCTAGTTGCTGGCAGCTTTCGTTCTGGAAGGATCCAGCAGAGTTTGTAGATTCCTGGCTTGGCACTGCCCTGCCTGCCAGGCCAAGTGGCCAGAAATGAAGGCCATTTCCCATGGGAAAAACGAAGTCCTTTCCCCAGGGTCTCAGGAATATGTTCAAGGTGGCGTTTGAGGCTCTAAGTACTTCCAGGGCCCTAGTTGCTGCCAGCTTTTCTTTTGGAAAAATCCAGCAACGATTGCATCATTCTAGCTAGGCTCCCACTTTCTGCCAGGGTGAGTGGCTGCCAAGGGAGGCCATTTGCCATGGGAAAAAGAAGTCCTTTCCCCAGGGTCTGGGTGTCAGATGAAAGGTGGCCTTTGGGGTTCTGAGGACTTGTAGGGTAGTACTTACTGGCTAGAGTAGAGGAAATGGATTCTATTTGAATATCTGTCTAGAGGCTTTGCCCCACAGGTCCTGGTTGTCCTTGATGGGCTGCAGCTGTGAGCATTGAAGAGAACTGGGATAAAAGGGGGCGGCGTAGCCATTCAGGGAGAGCCTTGAAGGAGCCCTGAACTGGGAAAGAACAGCATGCAGAAGAAAGCGTCTGTGCTGTGAAGATCTGCAGCCATAAGAACACACCGAGGAGGTATGGACTTTAGCAATCTGAGAACAGCATTATGGGACTCTAGAGAAATAGAACAACAACAAGTGGCAGCTTTCGATTTGGAGCAATCCAGCAAAGCTTGCAAATTTCTTGCTGGGCACCACCCTCTTGGTCAGGGCGAGTGGCCAGAAATGGAGGCCATTTTCCATGGGGAAAACGAAGTCATTGGCCCAGGCTCTGGGTGTCAGATGACTGGTGGCATCTGGGGCTGTAAGGACTTGCAGGGTCCTAGTTGCTGGCAGCTTTCGTTCTGGAAGGATCCAGCAGAGTTTGTAGATTCCTGGCTTGGCACTGCCCTGCCTGCCAGGCCAAGTGGCCAGAAATGAAGGCCATTTTCCATGGGAAAAACGAAGTCCTTTCCCCAGGGTCTCAGGAATATGTTCAAGGTGGCGTTTGAGGCTCTAAGTACTTCCAGGGCCCTAGTTGCTGCCAGCTTTTCTTTTGGAAAAATCCAGCAACGATTGCATCATTCTAGCTAGGCTCCCACTTTCTGCCAGGGTGAGTGGCTGCCAAGGGAGGCCATTTGCCATGGGAAAAAGAAGTCCTTTCCCCAGGGTCTGGGTGTCAGATGAAAGGTGGCCTTTGGGGTTCTGAGGACTTGTAGGGTAGTACTTACTGGCTAGAGTAGAGGAAATGGATTCTATTTGAATATCTGTCCCACAGGTCCTGGTTGTCCTTGATGGGCTGCAGCTGTGAGCATTGAAGAGAACTGGGATAAAAGGGGGCGGCGTAGCCATTCAGGGAGAGCCTTGAAGGAGCCCTGAACTGGGAAAGAACAGCATGCAGAAGAAAGCGTCTGTGCTGTGAAGATCTGCAGCCATAAGAACACACCGAGGAGGTATGGACTTTAGCAATCTGAGAACAGCATGATGGGACTCTAGAGAAATAGAACAACAACAAGTGGTAGCTTTCGATTTGGAGCAATCCAGCAAAGCTTGCAAATTTCTTGCTGGGCACCACCCTCTTGGTCAGGGCGAGTGGCCAGAAATGGAGGCCATTTTCCATGGGGAAAACGAAGTCATTGGCCCAGGCTCTGGGTGTCAGATGACTGGTGGCATCTGGGGCTCTAAGGACTTGCAGGGTCCTAGTTGCTGGCAGCTTTCGTTCTGGAAGGATCCAGCACAGTTTGTAGATTCCTGGCTTGGCACTGCCCTGCCTGCCAGGCCAAGTGGCCACAAATGAAGGCCATTTTCCATGGGAAAAACGAAGTCCTTTCCCCAGGGTCTCAGTAATATGTTCAAGGTGGCGTTTGAGGCTCTAAGTACTTCCAGGGCCCTAGTTGCTGCCAGCTTTTCTTTTGGAAAAATCCAGCAACGATTGCATCATTCTAGCTAGGCTCCCACTTTCTGCCAGGGTGAGTGGCTGCCAAGGGAGGCCATTTGCCATGGGAAAAAGAAGTCCTTTCCCCAGGGTCTGGGTGTCAGATGAAAGGTGGCCTTTGGGGTTCTGAGGACTTGTAGGGTAGTACTTACTGGCTAGAGTAGAGGAAATGGATTCTATTTGAATATCTGTCCCACAGGTCCTGGTTGTCCTTGATGGGCTGCAGCTGTGAGCATTGAAGAGAACTGGGATAAAAGGGGGCGGCGTAGCCATTCAGGGAGAGCCTTGAAGGAGCCCTGAACTGGGAAAGAACAGCATGCAGAAGAAAGCGTCTGTGCTGTGAAGATCTGCAGCCATAAGAACACACCGAGGAGGTATGGACTTTAGCAATCTGAGAACAGCATGATGGGACTCTAGAGAAATAGAACAACAACAAGTGGCAGCTTTAGATTTGGAGCAATCCAGCAAAGCTTGCAAATTTCTTGCTGGGCACCACCCTCTTGGTCAGGGCGAGTGGCCAGAAATGGAGGCCATTTTCCATGGGGAAAACGAAGTCATTGGCCCAGGCTCTGGGTGTCAGATGACTGGTGGCATCTGGGGCTGTAAGGACTTGCAGGGTCCTAGTTGCTGGCAGCTTTCGTTCTGGAAGGATCCAGCAGAGTTTGTAGATTCCTGGCTTGGCACTGCCCTGCCTGCCAGGCCAAGTGGCCACAAATGAAGGCCATTTTCCATGGGAAAAACGAAGTCCTTTCCCCAGGGTCTCAGGAATATGTTCAAGGTGGCGTTTGAGGCTCTAAGTACTTCCAGGGCCCTAGTTGCTGCCAGCTTTTCTTTTGGAAAAATCCAGCAACGATTGCATCATTCTAGCTAGGCTCCCACTTTCTGCCAGGGTGAGTGGCTGCCAAGGGAGGCCATTTGCCATGGGAAAAAGAAGTCCTTTCCCCAGGGTCTGGGTGTCAGATGAAAGGTGGCCTTTGGGGTTCTGAGGACTTGTAGGGTAGTACTTACTGGCTAGAGTAGAGGAAATGGATTCTATTTGAATATCTGTCCCACAGGTCCTGGTTGTCCTTGATGGGCTGCAGCTGTGAGCATTGAAGAGAACTGGGATAAAAGGGGGCGGCGTAGCCATTCAGGGAGAGCCTTGAAGGAGCCCTGAACTGGGAAAGAACAGCATGCAGAAGAAAGCGTCTGTGCTGTGAAGATCTGCAGCCATAAGAACACACCGAGGAGGTATGGACTTTAGCAATCTGAGAACAGCATGATGGGACTCTAGAGAAATAGAACAACAACAAGTGGCAGCTTTAGATTTGGAGCAATCCAGCAAAGCTTGCAAATTTCTTGCTGGGCACCACCCTCTTGGTCAGGGCGAGTGGCCAGAAATGGAGGCAATTTTCCATGGGGAAAACAAAGTCATTGGCCCAGGCTCTGGGTGTCAGATGACTGGTGGCATCTGGGGCTCTAAGGACTTGCAGGGTCCTAGTTGCTGGCAGCTTTCGTTCTGGAAGGATCCAGCAGAGTTTGTAGATTCCTGGCTTGGCACTGCCCTGCCTGCCAGGCCAAGTGGCCACAAATGAAGGCCATTTTCCATGGGAAAAACGAAGTCCTTTCCCCAGGGTCTCAGGAATATGTTCAAGGTGGCGTTTGAGGCTCTAAGTACTTCCAGGGCCCTAGTTGCTGCCAGCTTTTCTTTTGGAAAAATCCAGCAACGATTGCATCATTCTAGCTAGGCTCCCACTTTCTGCCAGGGTGAGTGGCTGCCAAGGGAGGCCATTTGCCATGGGAAAAAGAAGTCCTTTCCCCAGGGTCTGGGTGTCAGATGAAAGGTGGCCTTTGGGGTTCTGAGGACTTGTAGGGTAGTACTTACTGGCTAGAGTAGAGGAAATGGATTCTATTTGAATATCTGTCTAGAGGCTTTGCCCCACAGGTCCTGGTTGTCCTTGATGGGCTGCAGCTGTGAGCATTGAAGAGAACTGGGATAAAAGGGGGCGGCGTAGCCATTCAGGGAGAGCCTTGAAGGAGCCCTGAACTGGGAAAGAACAGCATGCAGAAGAAAGCGTCTGTGCTGTGAAGATCTGCAGCCATAAGAACACACCGAGGAGGTATGGACTTTAGCAATCTGAGAACAGCATGATGGGACTCTAGAGAAATAGAAGAACAACAAGTGGCAGCTTTAGATTTGGAGCAATCCAGCAAAGCTTGCAAATTTCTTGCTGGGCACCACCCTCTTGGTCAGGGCGAGTGGCCAGAAATGGAGGCCATTTTCCATGGGGAAAACGAAGTCATTGGCCCAGGCTCTGGGTGTCAGATGACTGGTGGCATCTGGGGCTGTAAGGACTTGCAGGGTCCTAGTTGCTGACAGCTTTCGTTCTGGAAGGATCCAGCACAGTTTGTAGATTCCTGGCTTGGCACTGCCCTGCCTGCCAGGCCAAGTGGCCAGAAATGAAGGCCATTTTCCATGGGAAAAACGAAGTCCTTTCCCCAGGGTCTCAGGAATATGTTCAAGGTGGCGTTTGAGGCTCTAAGTACTTCCAGGGCCCTAGTTGCTGCCAGCTTTTCTTTTGGAAAAATCCAGCAACGATTGCATCATTCTAGCTAGGCTCCCACTTTCTGCCAGGGTGAGTGGCTGCCAAGGGAGGCCATTTGCCATGGGAAAAAGAAGTCCTTTCCCCAGGGTCTGGGTGTCAGATGAAAGGTGGCCTTTGGGGTTCTGAGGACTTGTAGGGTAGTACTTACTGGCTAGAGTAGAGGAAATGGATTCTATTTGAATATCTGTCCCACAGGTCCTGGTTGTCCTTGATGGGCTGCAGCTGTGAGCATTGAAGAGAACTGGGATAAAAGGGGGCGGCTTAGCCATTCAGGGAGAGCCTTGAAGGAGCCCTGAACTGGGAAAGAACAGCATGCAGAAGAAAGCGTCTGTGCTGTGAAGATCTGCAGCCATAAGAACACACCGAGGAGGTATGGACTTTAGCAATCTGAGAACAGCATGATGGGACTCTAGAGAAATAGAACAACAACAAGTGGCAGCTTTAGATTTGGAGCAATCCAGCAAAGCTTGCAAATTTCTTGCTGGGCACCACCCTCTTGGTCAGGGCGAGTGGCCAGAAATGGAGGCCATTTTCCATGGGGAAAACAAAGTCATTGGCCCAGGCTCTGGGTGTCAGATGACTGGTGGCATCTGGGGCTCTAAGGACTTGCAGGGTCCTAGTTGCTGGCAGCTTTCGTTCTGGAAGGATCCAGCAGAGTTTGTAGATTCCTGGCTTGGCACCGCCCTGCCTGCCAGGCCAAGTGGCCACAAATGAAGGCCATTTTCCATGGGAAAAAGAAGTCCTTTCCCCAGGGTCTCAGGAATATGTTCAAGGTGGCGTTTGAGGCTCTAAGTACTTCCAGGGCCCTAGTTGCTGCCAGCTTTTCTTTTGGAAAAATCCAGCAACGATTGCATCATTCTAGCTAGGCTCCCACTTTCTGCCAGGGTGAGTGGCTGCCAAGGGAGGCCATTTGCCATGGGAAAAAGAAGTCCTTTCCCCAGGGTCTGGGTGTCAGATGAAAGGTGGCCTTTGGGGTTCTGAGGACTTGTAGGGTAGTACTTACTGGCTAGAGTAGAGGAAATGGATTCTATTTGAATATCTGTCCCACAGGTCCTGGTTGTCCTTGATGGGCTGCAGCTGTGAGCATTGAAGAGAACTGGGATAAAAGGGGGCGGCGTAGCCATTCAGGGAGAGCCTTGAAGGAGCCCTGAACTGGGAAAGAACAGCATGCAGAAGAAAGCGTCTGTGCTGTGAAGATCTGCAGCCATAAGAACACACCGAGGAGGTATGGACTTTAGCAATCTGAGAACAGCATGATGGGACTCTAGAGAAATAGAACAACAACAAGTGGCAGCTTTAGATTTGGAGCAATCCAGCAAAGCTTGCAAATTTCTTGCTGGGCACCACCCTCTTGGTCAGGGCGAGTGGCCAGAAATGGAGGCAATTTTCCATGGGGAAAACGAAGTCATTGGCCCAGGCTCTGGGTGTCAGATGACTGGTGGCATCTGGGGCTGTAAGGACTTGCAGGGTCCTAGTTGCTGGCAGCTTTCGTTCTGGAAGGATCCAGCAGAGTTTGTAGATTCCTGGCTTGGCACTGCCCTGCCTGCCAGGCCAAGTGGCCACAAATGAAGGCCATTTTCCATGGGAAAAACGAAGTCCTTTCCCCAGGGTCTCAGGAATATGTTCAAGGTGGCGTTTGAGGCTCTAAGTACTTCCAGGGCCCTAGTTGCTGCCAGCTTTTCTTTTGGAAAAATCCAGCAACGATTGCATCATTCTAGCTAGGCTCCCACTTTCTGCCAGGGTGAGTGGCTGCCAAGGGAGGCCATTTGCCATGGGAAAAAGAAGTCCTTTCCCCAGGGTCTGGGTGTCAGATGAAAGGTGGCCTTTGGGGTTCTGAGGACTTGTAGGGTAGTACTTACTGGCTAGAGTAGAGGAAATGGATTCTATTTGAATATCTGTCCCACAGGTCCTGGTTGTCCTTGATGGGCTGCAGCTGTGAGCATTGAAGAGAACTGGGATAAAAGGGGGCGGCGTAGCCATTCAGGGAGAGCCTTGAAGGAGCCCTGAACTGGGAAAGAACAGCATGCAGAAGAAAGCGTCTGTGCTGTGAAGATCTGCAGCCATAAGAACACACCGAGGAGGTATGGACTTTAGCAATCTGAGAACAGCATGATGGGACTCTAGAGAAATAGAACAACAACAAGTGGCAGCTTTAGATTTGGAGCAATCCAGCAAAGCTTGCAAATTTCTTGCTGGGCACCACCCTCTTGGTCAGGGCGAGTGGCCAGAAATGGAGGCAATTTTCCATGGGGAAAACAAAGTCATTGGCCCAGGCTCTGGGTGTCAGATGACTGGTGGCATCTGGGGCTCTAAGGACTTGCAGGGTCCTAGTTGCTGGCAGCTTTCGTTCTGGAAGGATCCAGCAGAGTTTGTAGATTCCTGGCTTGGCACTGCCCTGCCTGCCAGGCCAAGTGGCCACAAATGAAGGCCATTTTCCATGGGAAAAACGAAGTCCTTTCCCCAGGGTCTCAGTAATATGTTCAAGGTGGCGTTTGAGGCTCTAAGTACTTCCAGGGCCCTAGTTGCTGCCAGCTTTTCTTTTGGAAAAATCCAGCAACGATTGCATCATTCTAGCTAGGCTCCCACTTTCTGCCAGGGTGAGTGGCTGCCAAGGGAGGCCATTTGCCATGGGAAAAAGAAGTCCTTTCCCCAGGGTCTGGGTGTCAGATGAAAGGTGGCCTTTGGGGTTCTGAGGACTTGTAGGGTAGTACTTACTGGCTAGAGTAGAGGAAATGGATTCTATTTGAATATCTGTCTAGAGGCTTTGCCCCACAGGTCCTGGTTGTCCTTGATGGGCTGCAGCTGTGAGCATTGAAGAGAACTGGGATAAAAGGGGGCGGCGTAGCCATTCAGGGAGAGCCTTGAAGGAGCCCTGAACTGGGAAAGAACAGCATGCAGAAGAAAGCGTCTGTGCTGTGAAGATCTGCAGCCATAAGAACACACCGAGGAGGTATGGACTTTAGCAATCTGAGAACAGCATGATGGGACTCTAGAGAAATAGAACAACAACAAGTGGCAGCTTTCGATTTGGAGCAATCCAGCAAAGCTTGCAAATTTCTTGCTGGGCACCACCCTCTTGGTCAGGGCGAGTGGCCAGAAATGGAGGCCATTTTCCATGGGGAAAACGAAGTCATTGGCCCAGGCTCTGGGTGTCAGATGACTGGTGGCATCTGGGGCTGTAAGGACTTGCAGGGTCCTAGTTGCTGGCAGCTTTCGTTCTGGAAGGATCCAGCAGAGTTTGTAGATTCCTGGCTTGGCACTGCCCTGCCTGCCAGGCCAAGTGGCCAGAAATGAAGGCCATTTTCCATGGGAAAAACGAAGTCCTTTCCCCAGGGTCTCAGGAATATGTTCAAGGTGGCGTTTGAGGCTCTAAGTACTTCCAGGGCCCTAGTTGCTGCCAGCTTTTCTTTTGGAAAAATCCAGCAACGATTGCATCATTCTAGCTAGGCTCCCACTTTCTGCCAGGGTGAGTGGCTGCCAAGGGAGGCCATTTGCCATGGGAAAAAGAAGTCCTTTCCCCAGGGTCTGGGTGTCAGATGAAAGGTGGCCTTTGGGGTTCTGAGGACTTGTAGGGTAGTACTTACTGGCTAGAGTAGAGGAAATGGATTCTATTTGAATATCTGTCCCACAGGTCCTGGTTGTCCTTGATGGGCTGCAGCTGTGAGCATTGAAGAGAACTGGGATAAAAGGGGGCGGCTTAGCCATTCAGGGAGAGCCTTGAAGGAGCCCTGAACTGGGAAAGAACAGCATGCAGAAGAAAGCGTCTGTGCTGTGAAGATCTGCAGCCATAAGAACACACCGAGGAGGTATGGACTTTAGCAATCTGAGAACAGCATGATGGGACTCTAGAGAAATAGAACAACAACAAGTGGCAGCTTTAGATTTGGAGCAATCCAGCAAAGCTTGCAAATTTCTTGCTGGGCACCACCCTCTTGGTCAGGGCGAGTGGCCAGAAATGGAGGCAATTTTCCATGGGGAAAACAAAGTCATTGGCCCAGGCTCTGGGTGTCAGATGACTGGTGGCATCTGGGGCTCTAAGGACTTGCAGGGTCCTAGTTGCTGGCAGCTTTCGTTCTGGAAGGATCCAGCAGAGTTTGTAGATTCCTGGCTTGGCACTGCCCTGCCTGCCAGGCCAAGTGGCCACAAATGAAGGCCATTTTCCATGGGAAAAAGAAGTCCTTTCCCCAGGGTCTCAGTAATATGTTCAAGGTGGCGTTTGAGGCTCTAAGTACTTCCAGGGCCCTAGTTGCTGGCAGCTTTTCTTTTGGAAAAATCCAGCAACGATTGCATCATTCTAGCTAGGCTCCCACTTTCTGCCAGGGTGAGTGGCTGCCAAGGGAGGCCATTTGCCATGGGAAAAAGAAGTCCTTTCCCCAGGGTCTGGGTGTCAGATGAAAGGTGGCCTTTGGGGTTCTGAGGACTTGTAGGGTAGTACTTACTGGCTAGAGTAGAGGAAATGGATTCTATTTGAATATCTGTCCCACAGGTCCTGGTTGTCCTTGATGGGCTGCAGCTGTGAGCATTGAAGAGAACTGGGATAAAAGGGGGCGGCTTAGCCATTCAGGGAGAGCCTTGAAGGAGCCCTGAACTGGGAAAGAACAGCATGCAGAAGAAAGCGTCTGTGCTGTGAAGATCTGCAGCCATAAGAACACACCGAGGAGGTATGGACTTTAGCAATCTGAGAACAGCATGATGGGACTCTAGAGAAATAGAACAACAACAAGTGGCAGCTTTAGATTTGGAGCAATCCAGCAAAGCTTGCAAATTTCTTGCTGGGCACCACCCTCTTGGTCAGGGCGAGTGGCCAGAAATGGAGGCAATTTTCCATGGGGAAAACAAAGTCATTGGCCCAGGCTCTGGGTGTCAGATGACTGGTGGCATCTGGGGCTCTAAGGACTTGCAGGGTCCTAGTTGCTGGCAGCTTTCGTTCTGGAAGGATCCAGCAGAGTTTGTAGATTCCTGGCTTGGCACTGCCCTGCCTGCCAGGCCAAGTGGCCACAAATGAAGGCCATTTTCCATGGGAAAAACGAAGTCCTTTCCCCAGGGTCTCAGGAATATGTTCAAGGTGGCGTTTGAGGCTCTAAGTACTTCCAGGGCCCTAGTTGCTGCCAGCTTTTCTTTTGGAAAAATCCAGCAACGATTGCATCATTCTAGCTAGGCTCCCACTTTCTGCCAGGGTGAGTGGCTGCCAAGGGAGGCCATTTGCCATGGGAAAAAGAAGTCCTTTCCCCAGGGTCTGGGTGTCAGATGAAAGGTGGCCTTTGGGGTTCTGAGGACTTGTAGGGTAGTACTTACTGGCTAGAGTAGAGGAAATGGATTCTATTTGAATATCTGTCCCACAGGTCCTGGTTGTCCTTGATGGGCTGCAGCTGTGAGCATTGAAGAGAACTGGGATAAAAGGGGGCGGCGTAGCCATTCAGGGAGAGCCTTGAAGGAGCCCTGAACTGGGAAAGAACAGCATGCAGAAGAAAGCGTCTGTGCTGTGAAGATCTGCAGCCATAAGAACACACCGAGGAGGTATGGACTTTAGCAATCTGAGAACAGCATGATGGGACTCTAGAGAAATAGAACAACAACAAGTGGCAGCTTTAGATTTGGAGCAATCCAGCAAAGCTTGCAAATTTCTTGCTGGGCACCACCCTCTTGGTCAGGGCGAGTGGCCAGAAATGGAGGCCATTTTCCATGGGGAAAACGAAGTCATTGGCCCAGGCTCTGGGTGTCAGATGACTGGTGGCATCTGGGGCTCTAAGGACTTGCAGGGTCCTAGTTGCTGGCAGCTTTCGTTCTGGAAGGATCCAGCAGAGTTTGTAGATTCCTGGCTTGGCACTGCCCTGCCTGCCAGGCCAAGTGGCCACAAATGAAGGCCATTTTCCATGGGAAAAAGAAGTCCTTTCCCCAGGGTCTCAGTAATATGTTCAAGGTGGCGTTTGAGGCTCTAAGTACTTCCAGGGCCCTAGTTGCTGGCAGCTTTTCTTTTGGAAAAATCCAGCAACGATTGCATCATTCTAGCTAGGCTCCCACTTTCTGCCAGGGTGAGTGGCTGCCAAGGGAGGCCATTTGCCATGGGAAAAAGAAGTCCTTTCCCCAGGGTCTGGGTGTCAGATGAAAGGTGGCCTTTGGGGTTCTGAGGACTTGTAGGGTAGTACTTACTGGCTAGAGTAGAGGAAATGGATTCTATTTGAATATCTGTCCCACAGGTCCTGGTTGTCCTTGATGGGCTGCAGCTGTGAGCATTGAAGAGAACTGGGATAAAAGGGGGCGGCTTAGCCATTCAGGGAGAGCCTTGAAGGAGCCCTGAACTGGGAAAGAACAGCATGCAGAAGAAAGCGTCTGTGCTGTGAAGATCTGCAGCCATAAGAACACACCGAGGAGGTATGGACTTTAGCAATCTGAGAACAGCATGATGGGACTCTAGAGAAATAGAACAACAACAAGTGGTAGCTTTAGATTTGGAGCAATCCAGCAAAGCTTGCAAATTTCTTGCTGGGCACCACCCTCTTGGTCAGGGCGAGTGGCCAGAAATGGAGGCCATTTTCCATGGGGAAAACGAAGTCATTGGCCCAGGCTCTGGGTGTCAGATGACTGGTGGCATCTGGGGCTGTAAGGACTTGCAGGGTCCTAGTTGCTGGCAGCTTTCGTTCTGGAAGGATCCAGCACAGTTTGTAGATTCCTGGCTTGGCACTGCCCTGCCTGCCAGGCAGAGTGGCCAGAAATGAAGGCCATTTTCCATGGGAAAAACGAAGTCCTTTCCCCAGGGTCTCAGTAATATGTTCAAGGTGGCGTTTGAGGCTCTAAGTACTTCCAGGGCCCTAGTTGCTGCCAGCTTTTCTTTTGGAAAAATCCAGCAACGATTGCATCATTCTAGCTAGGCTCCCACTTTCTGCCAGGGTGAGTGGCTGCCAAGGGAGGCCATTTGCCATGGGAAAAAGAAGTCCTTTCCCCAGGGTCTGGGTGTCAGATGAAAGGTGGCCTTTGGGGTTCTGAGGACTTGTAGGGTAGTACTTACTGGCTAGAGTAGAGGAAATGGATTCTATTTGAATATCTGTCCCACAGGTCCTGGTTGTCCTTGATGGGCTGCAGCTGTGAGCATTGAAGAGAACTGGGATAAAAGGGGGCGGCGTAGCCATTCAGGGAGAGCCTTGAAGGAGCCCTGAACTGGGAAAGAACAGCATGCAGAAGAAAGCGTCTGTGCTGTGAAGATCTGCAGCCATAAGAACACACCGAGGAGGTATGGACTTTAGCAATCTGAGAACAGCATGATGGGACTCTAGAGAAATAGAACAACAACAAGTGGCAGCTTTAGATTTGGAGCAATCCAGCAAAGCTTGCAAATTTCTTGCTGGGCACCACCCTCTTGGTCAGGGCGAGTGGCCAGAAATGGAGGCCATTTTCCATGGGGAAAACGAAGTCATTGGCCCAGGCTCTGGGTGTCAGATGACTGGTGGCATCTGGGGCTGTAAGGACTTGCAGGGTCCTAGTTGCTGGCAGCTTTCGTTCTGGAAGGATCCAGCAGAGTTTGTAGATTCCTGGCTTGGCACTGCCCTGCCTGCCAGGCCAAGTGGCCACAAATGAAGGCCATTTTCCATGGGAAAAACGAAGTCCTTTCCCCAGGGTCTCAGTAATATGTTCAAGGTGGCGTTTGAGGCTCTAAGTACTTCCAGGGCCCTAGTTGCTGCCAGCTTTTCTTTTGGAAAAATCCAGCAACGATTGCATCATTCTAGCTAGGCTCCCACTTTCTGCCAGGGTGAGTGGCTGCCAAGGGAGGCCATTTGCCATGGGAAAAAGAAGTCCTTTCCCCAGGGTCTGGGTGTCAGATGAAAGGTGGCCTTTGGGGTTCTGAGGACTTGTAGGGTAGTACTTACTGGCTAGAGTAGAGGAAATGGATTCTATTTGAATATCTGTCTAGAGGCTTTGCCCCACAGGTCCTGGTTGTCCTTGATGGGCTGCAGCTGTGAGCATTGAAGAGAACTGGGATAAAAGGGGGCGGCGTAGCCATTCAGGGAGAGCCTTGAAGGAGCCCTGAACTGGGAAAGAACAGCATGCAGAAGAAAGCGTCTGTGCTGTGAAGATCTGCAGCCATAAGAACACACCGAGGAGGTATGGACTTTAGCAATCTGAGAACAGCATGATGGGACTCTAGAGAAATAAAACAACAACAAGTGGCAGCTTTCGATTTGGAGCAATCCAGCAAAGCTTGCAAATTTCTTGCTGGGCACCACCCTCTTGGTCAGGGCGAGTGGCCAGAAATGGAGGCCATTTTCCATGGGGAAAACGAAGTCATTGGCCCAGGCTCTGGGTGTCAGATGACTGGTGGCATCTGGGGCTCTAAGGACTTGCAGGGTCCTAGTTGCTGGCAGCTTTCGTTCTGGAAGGATCCAGCAGAGTTTGTAGATTCCTGGCTTGGCACTGCCCTGCCTGCCAGGCCAAGTGGCCACAAATGAAGGCCATTTTCCATGGGAAAAACGAAGTCCTTTCCCCAGGGTCTCAGGAATATGTTCAAGGTGGCGTTTGAGGCTCTAAGTACTTCCAGGGCCCTAGTTGCTGCCAGCTTTTCTTTTGGAAAAATCCAGCAACGATTGCATCATTCTAGCTAGGCTCCCACTTTCTGCCAGGGTGAGTGGCTGCCAAGGGAGGCCATTTGCCATGGGAAAAAGAAGTCCTTTCCCCAGGGTCTGGGTGTCAGATGAAAGGTGGCCTTTGGGGTTCTGAGGACTTGTAGGGTAGTACTTACTGGCTAGAGTAGAGGAAATGGATTCTATTTGAATATCTGTCCCACAGGTCCTGGTTGTCCTTGATGGGCTGCAGCTGTGAGCATTGAAGAGAACTGGGATAAAAGGGGGCGGCGTAGCCATTCAGGGAGAGCCTTGAAGGAGCCCTGAACTGGGAAAGAACAGCATGCAGAAGAAAGCGTCTGTGCTGTGAAGATCTGCAGCCATAAGAACACACCGAGGAGGTATGGACTTTAGCAATCTGAGAACAGCATGATGGGACTCTAGAGAAATAGAACAACAACAAGTGGTAGCTTTCGATTTGGAGCAATCCAGCAAAGCTTGCAAATTTCTTGCTGGGCACCACCCTCTTGGTCAGGGCGAGTGGCCAGAAATGGAGGCCATTTTCCATGGGGAAAACGAAGTCATTGGCCCAGGCTCTGGGTGTCAGATGACTGGTGGCATCTGGGGCTCTAAGGACTTGCAGGGTCCTAGTTGCTGGCAGCTTTCGTTCTGGAAGGATCCAGCACAGTTTGTAGATTCCTGGCTTGGCACTGCCCTGCCTGCCAGGCAGAGTGGCCACAAATGAAGGCCATTTTCCATGGGAAAAACGAAGTCCTTTCCCCAGGGTCTCAGTAATATGTTCAAGGTGGCGTTTGAGGCTCTAAGTACTTCCAGGGCCCTAGTTGCTGGCAGCTTTTCTTTTGGAAAAATCCAGCAACGATTGCATCATTCTAGCTAGGCTCCCACTTTCTGCCAGGGTGAGTGGCTGCCAAGGGAGGCCATTTGCCATGGGAAAAAGAAGTCCTTTCCCCAGGGTCTGGGTGTCAGATGAAAGGTGGCCTTTGGGGTTCTGAGGACTTGTAGGGTAGTACTTACTGGCTAGAGTAGAGGAAATGGATTCTATTTGAATATCTGTCCCACAGGTCCTGGTTGTCCTTGATGGGCTGCAGCTGTGAGCATTGAAGAGAACTGGGATAAAAGGGGGCGGCTTAGCCATTCAGGGAGAGCCTTGAAGGAGCCCTGAACTGGGAAAGAACAGCATGCAGAAGAAAGCGTCTGTGCTGTGAAGATCTGCAGCCATAAGAACACACCGAGGAGGTATGGACTTTAGCAATCTGAGAACAGCATGATGGGACTCTAGAGAAATAGAACAACAACAAGTGGCAGCTTTAGATTTGGAGCAATCCAGCAAAGCTTGCAAATTTCTTGCTGGGCACCACCCTCTTGGTCAGGGCGAGTGGCCAGAAATGGAGGCAATTTTCCATGGGGAAAACAAAGTCATTGGCCCAGGCTCTGGGTGTCAGATGACTGGTGGCATCTGGGGCTCTAAGGACTTGCAGGGTCCTAGTTGCTGGCAGCTTTCGTTCTGGAAGGATCCAGCAGAGTTTGTAGATTCCTGGCTTGGCACCGCCCTGCCTGCCAGGCCAAGTGGCCACAAATGAAGGCCATTTTCCATGGGAAAAACGAAGTCCTTTCCCCAGGGTCTCAGGAATATGTTCAAGGTGGCGTTTGAGGCTCTAAGTACTTCCAGGGCCCTAGTTGCTGCCAGCTTTTCTTTTGGAAAAATCCAGCAACGATTGCATCATTCTAGCTAGGCTCCCACTTTCTGCCAGGGTGAGTGGCTGCCAAGGGAGGCCATTTGCCATGGGAAAAAGAAGTCCTTTCCCCAGGGTCTGGGTGTCAGATGAAAGGTGGCCTTTGGGGTTCTGAGGACTTGTAGGGTAGTACTTACTGGCTAGAGTAGAGGAAATGGATTCTATTTGAATATCTGTCCCACAGGTCCTGGTTGTCCTTGATGGGCTGCAGCTGTGAGCATTGAAGAGAACTGGGATAAAAGGGGGCGGCGTAGCCATTCAGGGAGAGCCTTGAAGGAGCCCTGAACTGGGAAAGAACAGCATGCAGAAGAAAGCGTCTGTGCTGTGAAGATCTGCAGCCATAAGAACACACCGAGGAGGTATGGACTTTAGCAATCTGAGAACAGCATGATGGGACTCTAGAGAAATAGAACAACAACAAGTGGCAGCTTTAGATTTGGAGCAATCCAGCAAAGCTTGCAAATTTCTTGCTGGGCACCACCCTCTTGGTCAGGGCGAGTGGCCAGAAATGGAGGCCATTTTCCATGGGGAAAACGAAGTCATTGGCCCAGGCTCTGGGTGTCAGATGACTGGTGGCATCTGGGGCTCTAAGGACTTGCAGGGTCCTAGTTGCTGGCAGCTTTCGTTCTGGAAGGATCCAGCAGAGTTTGTAGATTCCTGGCTTGGCACTGCCCTGCCTGCCAGGCCAAGTGGCCACAAATGAAGGCCATTTTCCATGGGAAAAACGAAGTCCTTTCCCCAGGGTCTCAGTAATATGTTCAAGGTGGCGTTTGAGGCTCTAAGTACTTCCAGGGCCCTAGTTGCTGCCAGCTTTTCTTTTGGAAAAATCCAGCAACGATTGCATCATTCTAGCTAGGCTCCCACTTTCTGCCAGGGTGAGTGGCTGCCAAGGGAGGCCATTTGCCATGGGAAAAAGAAGTCCTTTCCCCAGGGTCTGGGTGTCAGATGAAAGGTGGCCTTTGGGGTTCTGAGGACTTGTAGGGTAGTACTTACTGGCTAGAGTAGAGGAAATGGATTCTATTTGAATATCTGTCCCACAGGTCCTGGTTGTCCTTGATGGGCTGCAGCTGTGAGCATTGAAGAGAACTGGGATAAAAGGGGGCGGCTTAGCCATTCAGGGAGAGCCTTGAAGGAGCCCTGAACTGGGAAAGAACAGCATGCAGAAGAAAGCGTCTGTGCTGTGAAGATCTGCAGCCATAAGAACACACCGAGGAGGTATGGACTTTAGCAATCTGAGAACAGCATGATGGGACTCTAGAGAAATAGAACAACAACAAGTGGTAGCTTTAGATTTGGAGCAATCCAGCAAAGCTTGCAAATTTCTTGCTGGGCACCACCCTCTTGGTCAGGGCGAGTGGCCAGAAATGGAGGCCATTTTCCATGGGGAAAACGAAGTCATTGGCCCAGGCTCTGGGTGTCAGATGACTGGTGGCATCTGGGGCTCTAAGGACTTGCAGGGTCCTAGTTGCTGGCAGCTTTCGTTCTGGAAGGATCCAGCACAGTTTGTAGATTCCTGGCTTGGCACTGCCCTGCCTGCCAGGCAGAGTGGCCAGAAATGAAGGCCATTTTCCATGGGAAAAACGAAGTCCTTTCCCCAGGGTCTCAGTAATATGTTCAAGGTGGCGTTTGAGGCTCTAAGTACTTCCAGGGCCCTAGTTGCTGCCAGCTTTTCTTTTGGAAAAATCCAGCAACGATTGCATCATTCTAGCTAGGCTCCCACTTTCTGCCAGGGTGAGTGGCTGCCAAGGGAGGCCATTTGCCATGGGAAAAAGAAGTCCTTTCCCCAGGGTCTGGGTGTCAGATGAAAGGTGGCCTTTGGGGTTCTGAGGACTTGTAGGGTAGTACTTACTGGCTAGAGTAGAGGAAATGGATTCTATTTGAATATCTGTCCCACAGGTCCTGGTTGTCCTTGATGGGCTGCAGCTGTGAGCATTGAAGAGAACTGGGATAAAAGGGGGCGGCGTAGCCATTCAGGGAGAGCCTTGAAGGAGCCCTGAACTGGGAAAGAACAGCATGCAGAAGAAAGCGTCTGTGCTGTGAAGATCTGCAGCCATAAGAACACACCGAGGAGGTATGGACTTTAGCAATCTGAGAACAGCATGATGGGACTCTAGAGAAATAAAACAACAACAAGTGGCAGCTTTCGATTTGGAGCAATCCAGCAAAGCTTGCAAATTTCTTGCTGGGCACCACCCTCTTGGTCAGGGCGAGTGGCCAGAAATGGAGGCCATTTTCCATGGGGAAAACGAAGTCATTGGCCCAGGCTCTGGGTGTCAGATGACTGGTGGCATCTGGGGCTCTAAGGACTTGCAGGGTCCTAGTTGCTGGCAGCTTTCGTTCTGGAAGGATCCAGCAGAGTTTGTAGATTCCTGGCTTGGCACTGCCCTGCCTGCCAGGCCAAGTGGCCACAAATGAAGGCCATTTTCCATGGGAAAAACGAAGTCCTTTCCCCAGGGTCTCAGGAATATGTTCAAGGTGGCGTTTGAGGCTCTAAGTACTTCCAGGGCCCTAGTTGCTGCCAGCTTTTCTTTTGGAAAAATCCAGCAACGATTGCATCATTCTAGCTAGGCTCCCACTTTCTGCCAGGGTGAGTGGCTGCCAAGGGAGGCCATTTGCCATGGGAAAAAGAAGTCCTTTCCCCAGGGTCTGGGTGTCAGATGAAAGGTGGCCTTTGGGGTTCTGAGGACTTGTAGGGTAGTACTTACTGGCTAGAGTAGAGGAAATGGATTCTATTTGAATATCTGTCCCACAGGTCCTGGTTGTCCTTGATGGGCTGCAGCTGTGAGCATTGAAGAGAACTGGGATAAAAGGGGGCGGCGTAGCCATTCAGGGAGAGCCTTGAAGGAGCCCTGAACTGGGAAAGAACAGCATGCAGAAGAAAGCGTCTGTGCTGTGAAGATCTGCAGCCATAAGAACACACCGAGGAGGTATGGACTTTAGCAATCTGAGAACAGCATGATGGGACTCTAGAGAAATAAAACAACAACAAGTGGCAGCTTTCGATTTGGAGCAATCCAGCAAAGCTTGCAAATTTCTTGCTGGGCACCACCCTCTTGGTCAGGGCGAGTGGCCAGAAATGGAGGCCATTTTCCATGGGGAAAACGAAGTCATTGGCCCAGGCTCTGGGTGTCAGATGACTGGTGGCATCTGGGGCTCTAAGGACTTGCAGGGTCCTAGTTGCTGGCAGCTTTCGTTCTGGAAGGATCCAGCAGAGTTTGTAGATTCCTGGCTTGGCACTGCCCTGCCTGCCAGGCCAAGTGGCCACAAATGAAGGCCATTTTCCATGGGAAAAACGAAGTCCTTTCCCCAGGGTCTCAGGAATATGTTCAAGGTGGCGTTTGAGGCTCTAAGTACTTCCAGGGCCCTAGTTGCTGCCAGCTTTTCTTTTGGAAAAATCCAGCAACGATTGCATCATTCTAGCTAGGCTCCCACTTTCTGCCAGGGTGAGTGGCTGCCAAGGGAGGCCATTTGCCATGGGAAAAAGAAGTCCTTTCCCCAGGGTCTGGGTGTCAGATGAAAGGTGGCCTTTGGGGTTCTGAGGACTTGTAGGGTAGTACTTACTGGCTAGAGTAGAGGAAATGGATTCTATTTGAATATCTGTCCCACAGGTCCTGGTTGTCCTTGATGGGCTGCAGCTGTGAGCATTGAAGAGAACTGGGATAAAAGGGGGCGGCGTAGCCATTCAGGGAGAGCCTTGAAGGAGCCCTGAACTGGGAAAGAACAGCATGCAGAAGAAAGCGTCTGTGCTGTGAAGATCTGCAGCCATAAGAACACACCGAGGAGGTATGGACTTTAGCAATCTGAGAACAGCATGATGGGACTCTAGAGAAATAGAACAACAACAAGTGGTAGCTTTCGATTTGGAGCAATCCAGCAAAGCTTGCAAATTTCTTGCTGGGCACCACCCTCTTGGTCAGGGCGAGTGGCCAGAAATGGAGGCCATTTTCCATGGGGAAAACGAAGTCATTGGCCCAGGCTCTGGGTGTCAGATGACTGGTGGCATCTGGGGCTCTAAGGACTTGCAGGGTCCTAGTTGCTGGCAGCTTTCGTTCTGGAAGGATCCAGCACAGTTTGTAGATTCCTGGCTTGGCACTGCCCTGCCTGCCAGGCAGAGTGGCCACAAATGAAGGCCATTTTCCATGGGAAAAACGAAGTCCTTTCCCCAGGGTCTCAGTAATATGTTCAAGGTGGCGTTTGAGGCTCTAAGTACTTCCAGGGCCCTAGTTGCTGGCAGCTTTTCTTTTGGAAAAATCCAGCAACGATTGCATCATTCTAGCTAGGCTCCCACTTTCTGCCAGGGTGAGTGGCTGCCAAGGGAGGCCATTTGCCATGGGAAAAAGAAGTCCTTTCCCCAGGGTCTGGGTGTCAGATGAAAGGTGGCCTTTGGGGTTCTGAGGACTTGTAGGGTAGTACTTACTGGCTAGAGTAGAGGAAATGGATTCTATTTGAATATCTGTCCCACAGGTCCTGGTTGTCCTTGATGGGCTGCAGCTGTGAGCATTGAAGAGAACTGGGATAAAAGGGGGCGGCTTAGCCATTCAGGGAGAGCCTTGAAGGAGCCCTGAACTGGGAAAGAACAGCATGCAGAAGAAAGCGTCTGTGCTGTGAAGATCTGCAGCCATAAGAACACACCGAGGAGGTATGGACTTTAGCAATCTGAGAACAGCATGATGGGACTCTAGAGAAATAGAACAACAACAAGTGGCAGCTTTAGATTTGGAGCAATCCAGCAAAGCTTGCAAATTTCTTGCTGGGCACCACCCTCTTGGTCAGGGCGAGTGGCCAGAAATGGAGGCAATTTTCCATGGGGAAAACAAAGTCATTGGCCCAGGCTCTGGGTGTCAGATGACTGGTGGCATCTGGGGCTCTAAGGACTTGCAGGGTCCTAGTTGCTGGCAGCTTTCGTTCTGGAAGGATCCAGCAGAGTTTGTAGATTCCTGGCTTGGCACCGCCCTGCCTGCCAGGCCAAGTGGCCACAAATGAAGGCCATTTTCCATGGGAAAAACGAAGTCCTTTCCCCAGGGTCTCAGGAATATGTTCAAGGTGGCGTTTGAGGCTCTAAGTACTTCCAGGGCCCTAGTTGCTGCCAGCTTTTCTTTTGGAAAAATCCAGCAACGATTGCATCATTCTAGCTAGGCTCCCACTTTCTGCCAGGGTGAGTGGCTGCCAAGGGAGGCCATTTGCCATGGGAAAAAGAAGTCCTTTCCCCAGGGTCTGGGTGTCAGATGAAAGGTGGCCTTTGGGGTTCTGAGGACTTGTAGGGTAGTACTTACTGGCTAGAGTAGAGGAAATGGATTCTATTTGAATATCTGTCCCACAGGTCCTGGTTGTCCTTGATGGGCTGCAGCTGTGAGCATTGAAGAGAACTGGGATAAAAGGGGGCGGCGTAGCCATTCAGGGAGAGCCTTGAAGGAGCCCTGAACTGGGAAAGAACAGCATGCAGAAGAAAGCGTCTGTGCTGTGAAGATCTGCAGCCATAAGAACACACCGAGGAGGTATGGACTTTAGCAATCTGAGAACAGCATGATGGGACTCTAGAGAAATAGAACAACAACAAGTGGCAGCTTTAGATTTGGAGCAATCCAGCAAAGCTTGCAAATTTCTTGCTGGGCACCACCCTCTTGGTCAGGGCGAGTGGCCAGAAATGGAGGCCATTTTCCATGGGGAAAACGAAGTCATTGGCCCAGGCTCTGGGTGTCAGATGACTGGTGGCATCTGGGGCTCTAAGGACTTGCAGGGTCCTAGTTGCTGGCAGCTTTCGTTCTGGAAGGATCCAGCAGAGTTTGTAGATTCCTGGCTTGGCACTGCCCTGCCTGCCAGGCCAAGTGGCCACAAATGAAGGCCATTTTCCATGGGAAAAACGAAGTCCTTTCCCCAGGGTCTCAGTAATATGTTCAAGGTGGCGTTTGAGGCTCTAAGTACTTCCAGGGCCCTAGTTGCTGCCAGCTTTTCTTTTGGAAAAATCCAGCAACGATTGCATCATTCTAGCTAGGCTCCCACTTTCTGCCAGGGTGAGTGGCTGCCAAGGGAGGCCATTTGCCATGGGAAAAAGAAGTCCTTTCCCCAGGGTCTGGGTGTCAGATGAAAGGTGGCCTTTGGGGTTCTGAGGACTTGTAGGGTAGTACTTACTGGCTAGAGTAGAGGAAATGGATTCTATTTGAATATCTGTCCCACAGGTCCTGGTTGTCCTTGATGGGCTGCAGCTGTGAGCATTGAAGAGAACTGGGATAAAAGGGGGCGGCTTAGCCATTCAGGGAGAGCCTTGAAGGAGCCCTGAACTGGGAAAGAACAGCATGCAGAAGAAAGCGTCTGTGCTGTGAAGATCTGCAGCCATAAGAACACACCGAGGAGGTATGGACTTTAGCAATCTGAGAACAGCATGATGGGACTCTAGAGAAATAGAACAACAACAAGTGGTAGCTTTAGATTTGGAGCAATCCAGCAAAGCTTGCAAATTTCTTGCTGGGCACCACCCTCTTGGTCAGGGCGAGTGGCCAGAAATGGAGGCCATTTTCCATGGGGAAAACGAAGTCATTGGCCCAGGCTCTGGGTGTCAGATGACTGGTGGCATCTGGGGCTCTAAGGACTTGCAGGGTCCTAGTTGCTGGCAGCTTTCGTTCTGGAAGGATCCAGCACAGTTTGTAGATTCCTGGCTTGGCACTGCCCTGCCTGCCAGGCAGAGTGGCCAGAAATGAAGGCCATTTTCCATGGGAAAAACGAAGTCCTTTCCCCAGGGTCTCAGTAATATGTTCAAGGTGGCGTTTGAGGCTCTAAGTACTTCCAGGGCCCTAGTTGCTGCCAGCTTTTCTTTTGGAAAAATCCAGCAACGATTGCATCATTCTAGCTAGGCTCCCACTTTCTGCCAGGGTGAGTGGCTGCCAAGGGAGGCCATTTGCCATGGGAAAAAGAAGTCCTTTCCCCAGGGTCTGGGTGTCAGATGAAAGGTGGCCTTTGGGGTTCTGAGGACTTGTAGGGTAGTACTTACTGGCTAGAGTAGAGGAAATGGATTCTATTTGAATATCTGTCCCACAGGTCCTGGTTGTCCTTGATGGGCTGCAGCTGTGAGCATTGAAGAGAACTGGGATAAAAGGGGGCGGCGTAGCCATTCAGGGAGAGCCTTGAAGGAGCCCTGAACTGGGAAAGAACAGCATGCAGAAGAAAGCGTCTGTGCTGTGAAGATCTGCAGCCATAAGAACACACCGAGGAGGTATGGACTTTAGCAATCTGAGAACAGCATGATGGGACTCTAGAGAAATAAAACAACAACAAGTGGCAGCTTTCGATTTGGAGCAATCCAGCAAAGCTTGCAAATTTCTTGCTGGGCACCACCCTCTTGGTCAGGGCGAGTGGCCAGAAATGGAGGCCATTTTCCATGGGGAAAACGAAGTCATTGGCCCAGGCTCTGGGTGTCAGATGACTGGTGGCATCTGGGGCTCTAAGGACTTGCAGGGTCCTAGTTGCTGGCAGCTTTCGTTCTGGAAGGATCCAGCAGAGTTTGTAGATTCCTGGCTTGGCACTGCCCTGCCTGCCAGGCCAAGTGGCCACAAATGAAGGCCATTTTCCATGGGAAAAACGAAGTCCTTTCCCCAGGGTCTCAGGAATATGTTCAAGGTGGCGTTTGAGGCTCTAAGTACTTCCAGGGCCCTAGTTGCTGCCAGCTTTTCTTTTGGAAAAATCCAGCAACGATTGCATCATTCTAGCTAGGCTCCCACTTTCTGCCAGGGTGAGTGGCTGCCAAGGGAGGCCATTTGCCATGGGAAAAAGAAGTCCTTTCCCCAGGGTCTGGGTGTCAGATGAAAGGTGGCCTTTGGGGTTCTGAGGACTTGTAGGGTAGTACTTACTGGCTAGAGTAGAGGAAATGGATTCTATTTGAATATCTGTCCCACAGGTCCTGGTTGTCCTTGATGGGCTGCAGCTGTGAGCATTGAAGAGAACTGGGATAAAAGGGGGCGGCGTAGCCATTCAGGGAGAGCCTTGAAGGAGCCCTGAACTGGGAAAGAACAGCATGCAGAAGAAAGCGTCTGTGCTGTGAAGATCTGCAGCCATAAGAACACACCGAGGAGGTATGGACTTTAGCAATCTGAGAACAGCATGATGGGACTCTAGAGAAATAGAACAACAACAAGTGGTAGCTTTCGATTTGGAGCAATCCAGCAAAGCTTGCAAATTTCTTGCTGGGCACCACCCTCTTGGTCAGGGCGAGTGGCCAGAAATGGAGGCCATTTTCCATGGGGAAAACGAAGTCATTGGCCCAGGCTCTGGGTGTCAGATGACTGGTGGCATCTGGGGCTCTAAGGACTTGCAGGGTCCTAGTTGCTGGCAGCTTTCGTTCTGGAAGGATCCAGCACAGTTTGTAGATTCCTGGCTTGGCACTGCCCTGCCTGCCAGGCAGAGTGGCCACAAATGAAGGCCATTTTCCATGGGAAAAACGAAGTCCTTTCCCCAGGGTCTCAGTAATATGTTCAAGGTGGCGTTTGAGGCTCTAAGTACTTCCAGGGCCCTAGTTGCTGGCAGCTTTTCTTTTGGAAAAATCCAGCAACGATTGCATCATTCTAGCTAGGCTCCCACTTTCTGCCAGGGTGAGTGGCTGCCAAGGGAGGCCATTTGCCATGGGAAAAAGAAGTCCTTTCCCCAGGGTCTGGGTGTCAGATGAAAGGTGGCCTTTGGGGTTCTGAGGACTTGTAGGGTAGTACTTACTGGCTAGAGTAGAGGAAATGGATTCTATTTGAATATCTGTCCCACAGGTCCTGGTTGTCCTTGATGGGCTGCAGCTGTGAGCATTGAAGAGAACTGGGATAAAAGGGGGCGGCTTAGCCATTCAGGGAGAGCCTTGAAGGAGCCCTGAACTGGGAAAGAACAGCATGCAGAAGAAAGCGTCTGTGCTGTGAAGATCTGCAGCCATAAGAACACACCGAGGAGGTATGGACTTTAGCAATCTGAGAACAGCATGATGGGACTCTAGAGAAATAGAACAACAACAAGTGGCAGCTTTAGATTTGGAGCAATCCAGCAAAGCTTGCAAATTTCTTGCTGGGCACCACCCTCTTGGTCAGGGCGAGTGGCCAGAAATGGAGGCAATTTTCCATGGGGAAAACAAAGTCATTGGCCCAGGCTCTGGGTGTCAGATGACTGGTGGCATCTGGGGCTCTAAGGACTTGCAGGGTCCTAGTTGCTGGCAGCTTTCGTTCTGGAAGGATCCAGCAGAGTTTGTAGATTCCTGGCTTGGCACCGCCCTGCCTGCCAGGCCAAGTGGCCACAAATGAAGGCCATTTTCCATGGGAAAAACGAAGTCCTTTCCCCAGGGTCTCAGGAATATGTTCAAGGTGGCGTTTGAGGCTCTAAGTACTTCCAGGGCCCTAGTTGCTGCCAGCTTTTCTTTTGGAAAAATCCAGCAACGATTGCATCATTCTAGCTAGGCTCCCACTTTCTGCCAGGGTGAGTGGCTGCCAAGGGAGGCCATTTGCCATGGGAAAAAGAAGTCCTTTCCCCAGGGTCTGGGTGTCAGATGAAAGGTGGCCTTTGGGGTTCTGAGGACTTGTAGGGTAGTACTTACTGGCTAGAGTAGAGGAAATGGATTCTATTTGAATATCTGTCCCACAGGTCCTGGTTGTCCTTGATGGGCTGCAGCTGTGAGCATTGAAGAGAACTGGGATAAAAGGGGGCGGCGTAGCCATTCAGGGAGAGCCTTGAAGGAGCCCTGAACTGGGAAAGAACAGCATGCAGAAGAAAGCGTCTGTGCTGTGAAGATCTGCAGCCATAAGAACACACCGAGGAGGTATGGACTTTAGCAATCTGAGAACAGCATGATGGGACTCTAGAGAAATAGAACAACAACAAGTGGCAGCTTTAGATTTGGAGCAATCCAGCAAAGCTTGCAAATTTCTTGCTGGGCACCACCCTCTTGGTCAGGGCGAGTGGCCAGAAATGGAGGCCATTTTCCATGGGGAAAACGAAGTCATTGGCCCAGGCTCTGGGTGTCAGATGACTGGTGGCATCTGGGGCTCTAAGGACTTGCAGGGTCCTAGTTGCTGGCAGCTTTCGTTCTGGAAGGATCCAGCAGAGTTTGTAGATTCCTGGCTTGGCACTGCCCTGCCTGCCAGGCCAAGTGGCCACAAATGAAGGCCATTTTCCATGGGAAAAACGAAGTCCTTTCCCCAGGGTCTCAGTAATATGTTCAAGGTGGCGTTTGAGGCTCTAAGTACTTCCAGGGCCCTAGTTGCTGCCAGCTTTTCTTTTGGAAAAATCCAGCAACGATTGCATCATTCTAGCTAGGCTCCCACTTTCTGCCAGGGTGAGTGGCTGCCAAGGGAGGCCATTTGCCATGGGAAAAAGAAGTCCTTTCCCCAGGGTCTGGGTGTCAGATGAAAGGTGGCCTTTGGGGTTCTGAGGACTTGTAGGGTAGTACTTACTGGCTAGAGTAGAGGAAATGGATTCTATTTGAATATCTGTCCCACAGGTCCTGGTTGTCCTTGATGGGCTGCAGCTGTGAGCATTGAAGAGAACTGGGATAAAAGGGGGCGGCTTAGCCATTCAGGGAGAGCCTTGAAGGAGCCCTGAACTGGGAAAGAACAGCATGCAGAAGAAAGCGTCTGTGCTGTGAAGATCTGCAGCCATAAGAACACACCGAGGAGGTATGGACTTTAGCAATCTGAGAACAGCATGATGGGACTCTAGAGAAATAGAACAACAACAAGTGGTAGCTTTAGATTTGGAGCAATCCAGCAAAGCTTGCAAATTTCTTGCTGGGCACCACCCTCTTGGTCAGGGCGAGTGGCCAGAAATGGAGGCCATTTTCCATGGGGAAAACGAAGTCATTGGCCCAGGCTCTGGGTGTCAGATGACTGGTGGCATCTGGGGCTCTAAGGACTTGCAGGGTCCTAGTTGCTGGCAGCTTTCGTTCTGGAAGGATCCAGCACAGTTTGTAGATTCCTGGCTTGGCACTGCCCTGCCTGCCAGGCAGAGTGGCCAGAAATGAAGGCCATTTTCCATGGGAAAAACGAAGTCCTTTCCCCAGGGTCTCAGTAATATGTTCAAGGTGGCGTTTGAGGCTCTAAGTACTTCCAGGGCCCTAGTTGCTGCCAGCTTTTCTTTTGGAAAAATCCAGCAACGATTGCATCATTCTAGCTAGGCTCCCACTTTCTGCCAGGGTGAGTGGCTGCCAAGGGAGGCCATTTGCCATGGGAAAAAGAAGTCCTTTCCCCAGGGTCTGGGTGTCAGATGAAAGGTGGCCTTTGGGGTTCTGAGGACTTGTAGGGTAGTACTTACTGGCTAGAGTAGAGGAAATGGATTCTATTTGAATATCTGTCCCACAGGTCCTGGTTGTCCTTGATGGGCTGCAGCTGTGAGCATTGAAGAGAACTGGGATAAAAGGGGGCGGCGTAGCCATTCAGGGAGAGCCTTGAAGGAGCCCTGAACTGGGAAAGAACAGCATGCAGAAGAAAGCGTCTGTGCTGTGAAGATCTGCAGCCATAAGAACACACCGAGGAGGTATGGACTTTAGCAATCTGAGAACAGCATGATGGGACTCTAGAGAAATAGAACAACAACAAGTGGCAGCTTTCGATTTGGAGCAATCCAGCAAAGCTTGCAAATTTCTTGCTGGGCACCACCCTCTTGGTCAGGGCGAGTGGCCAGAAATGGAGGCCATTTTCCATGGGGAAAACGAAGTCATTGGCCCAGGCTCTGGGTGTCAGATGACTGGTGGCATCTGGGGCTGTAAGGACTTGCAGGGTCCTAGTTGCTGGCAGCTTTCGTTCTGGAAGGATCCAGCAGAGTTTGTAGATTCCTGGCTTGGCACTGCCCTGCCTGCCAGGCCAAGTGGCCACAAATGAAGGCCATTTTCCATGGGAAAAACGAAGTCCTTTCCCCAGGGTCTCAGTAATATGTTCAAGGTGGCGTTTGAGGCTCTAAGTACTTCCAGGGCCCTAGTTGCTGCCAGCTTTTCTTTTGGAAAAATCCAGCAACGATTGCATCATTCTAGCTAGGCTCCCACTTTCTGCCAGGGTGAGTGGCTGCCAAGGGAGGCCATTTGCCATGGGAAAAAGAAGTCCTTTCCCCAGGGTCTGGGTGTCAGATGAAAGGTGGCCTTTGGGGTTCTGAGGACTTGTAGGGTAGTACTTACTGGCTAGAGTAGAGGAAATGGATTCTATTTGAATATCTGTCTAGAGGCTTTGCCCCACAGGTCCTGGTTGTCCTTGATGGGCTGCAGCTGTGAGCATTGAAGAGAACTGGGATAAAAGGGGGCGGCGTAGCCATTCAGGGAGAGCCTTGAAGGAGCCCTGAACTGGGAAAGAACAGCATGCAGAAGAAAGCGTCTGTGCTGTGAAGATCTGCAGCCATAAGAACACACCGAGGAGGTATGGACTTTAGCAATCTGAGAACAGCATGATGGGACTCTAGAGAAATAAAACAACAACAAGTGGCAGCTTTCGATTTGGAGCAATCCAGCAAAGCTTGCAAATTTCTTGCTGGGCACCACCCTCTTGGTCAGGGCGAGTGGCCAGAAATGGAGGCCATTTTCCATGGGGAAAACGAAGTCATTGGCCCAGGCTCTGGGTGTCAGATGACTGGTGGCATCTGGGGCTCTAAGGACTTGCAGGGTCCTAGTTGCTGGCAGCTTTCGTTCTGGAAGGATCCAGCAGAGTTTGTAGATTCCTGGCTTGGCACTGCCCTGCCTGCCAGGCCAAGTGGCCACAAATGAAGGCCATTTTCCATGGGAAAAAGAAGTCCTTTCCCCAGGGTCTCAGGAATATGTTCAAGGTGGCGTTTGAGGCTCTAAGTACTTCCAGGGCCCTAGTTGCTGCCAGCTTTTCTTTTGGAAAAATCCAGCAACGATTGCATCATTCTAGCTAGGCTCCCACTTTCTGCCAGGGTGAGTGGCTGCCAAGGGAGGCCATTTGCCATGGGAAAAAGAAGTCCTTTCCCCAGGGTCTGGGTGTCAGATGAAAGGTGGCCTTTGGGGTTCTGAGGACTTGTAGGGTAGTACTTACTGGCTAGAGTAGAGGAAATGGATTCTATTTGAATATCTGTCCCACAGGTCCTGGTTGTCCTTGATGGGCTGCAGCTGTGAGCATTGAAGAGAACTGGGATAAAAGGGGGCGGCGTAGCCATTCAGGGAGAGCCTTGAAGGAGCCCTGAACTGGGAAAGAACAGCATGCAGAAGAAAGCGTCTGTGCTGTGAAGATCTGCAGCCATAAGAACACACCGAGGAGGTATGGACTTTAGCAATCTGAGAACAGCATGATGGGACTCTAGAGAAATAGAAGAACAACAAGTGGTAGCTTTAGATTTGGAGCAATCCAGCAAAGCTTGCAAATTTCTTGCTGGGCACCACCCTCTTGGTCAGGGCGAGTGGCCAGAAATGGAGGCCATTTTCCATGGGGAAAACGAAGTCATTGGCCCAGGCTCTGGGTGTCAGATGACTGGTGGCATCTGGGGCTGTAAGGACTTGCAGGGTCCTAGTTGCTGGCAGCTTTCGTTCTGGAAGGATCCAGCAGAGTTTGTAGATTCCTGGCTTGGCACTGCCCTGCCTGCCAGGCAGAGTGGCCACAAATGAAGGCCATTTTCCATGGGAAAAACGAAGTCCTTTCCCCAGGGTCTCAGGAATATGTTCAAGGTGGCGTTTGAGGCTCTAAGTACTTCCAGGGCCCTAGTTGCTGCCAGCTTTTCTTTTGGAAAAATCCAGCAACGATTGCATCATTCTAGCTAGGCTCCCACTTTCTGCCAGGGTGAGTGGCTGCCAAGGGAGGCCATTTGCCATGGGAAAAAGAAGTCCTTTCCCCAGGGTCTGGGTGTCAGATGAAAGGTGGCCTTTGGGGTTCTGAGGACTTGTAGGGTAGTACTTACTGGCTAGAGTAGAGGAAATGGATTCTATTTGAATATCTGTCCCACAGGTCCTGGTTGTCCTTGATGGGCTGCAGCTGTGAGCATTGAAGAGAACTGGGATAAAAGGGGGCGGCGTAGCCATTCAGGGAGAGCCTTGAAGGAGCCCTGAACTGGGAAAGAACAGCATGCAGAAGAAAGCGTCTGTGCTGTGAAGATCTGCAGCCATAAGAACACACCGAGGAGGTATGGACTTTAGCAATCTGAGAACAGCATGATGGGACTCTAGAGAAATAGAAGAACAACAAGTGGTAGCTTTAGATTTGGAGCAATCCAGCAAAGCTTGCAAATTTCTTGCTGGGCACCACCCTCTTGGTCAGGGCGAGTGGCCAGAAATGGAGGCCATTTTCCATGGGGAAAACGAAGTCATTGGCCCAGGCTCTGGGTGTCAGATGACTGGTGGCATCTGGGGCTGTAAGGACTTGCAGGGTCCTAGTTGCTGGCAGCTTTCGTTCTGGAAGGATCCAGCAGAGTTTGTAGATTCCTGGCTTGGCACTGCCCTGCCTGCCAGGCAGAGTGGCCACAAATGAAGGCCATTTTCCATGGGAAAAACGAAGTCCTTTCCCCAGGGTCTCAGGAATATGTTCAAGGTGGCGTTTGAGGCTCTAAGTACTTCCAGGGCCCTAGTTGCTGCCAGCTTTTCTTTTGGAAAAATCCAGCAACGATTGCATCATTCTAGCTAGGCTCCCACTTTCTGCCAGGGTGAGTGGCTGCCAAGGGAGGCCATTTGCCATGGGAAAAAGAAGTCCTTTCCCCAGGGTCTGGGTGTCAGATGAAAGGTGGCCTTTGGGGTTCTGAGGACTTGTAGGGTAGTACTTACTGGCTAGAGTAGAGGAAATGGATTCTATTTGAATATCTGTCCCACAGGTCCTGGTTGTCCTTGATGGGCTGCAGCTGTGAGCATTGAAGAGAACTGGGATAAAAGGGGGCGGCGTAGCCATTCAGGGAGAGCCTTGAAGGAGCCCTGAACTGGGAAAGAACAGCATGCAGAAGAAAGCGTCTGTGCTGTGAAGATCTGCAGCCATAAGAACACACCGAGGAGGTATGGACTTTAGCAATCTGAGAACAGCATGATGGGACTCTAGAGAAATAGAACAACAACAAGTGGCAGCTTTCGATTTGGAGCAATCCAGCAAAGCTTGCAAATTTCTTGCTGGGCACCACCCTCTTGGTCAGGGCGAGTGGCCAGAAATGGAGGCCATTTTCCATGGGGAAAACGAAGTCATTGGCCCAGGCTCTGGGTGTCAGATGACAGGTGGCATCTGGGGCTCTAAGGACTTGCAGGGTCCTAGTTGCTGGCAGCTTTCGTTCTGGAAGGATCCAGCAGAGTTTGTAGATTCCTGGCTTGGCACTGCCCTGCCTGCCAGGCAGAGTGGCCACAAATGAAGGCCATTTTCCATGGGAAAAACGAAGTCCTTTCCCCAGGGTCTCAGGAATATGTTCAAGGTGGCGTTTGAGGCTCTAAGTACTTCCAGGGCCCTAGTTGCTGCCAGCTTTTCTTTTGGAAAAATCCAGCAACGATTGCATCATTCTAGCTAGGCTCCCACTTTCTGCCAGGGTGAGTGGCTGCCAAGGGAGGCCATTTGCCATGGGAAAAAGAAGTCCTTTCCCCAGGGTCTGGGTGTCAGATGAAAGGTGGCCTTTGGGGTTCTGAGGACTTGTAGGGTAGTACTTACTGGCTAGAGTAGAGGAAATGGATTCTATTTGAATATCTGTCCCACAGGTCCTGGTTGTCCTTGATGGGCTGCAGCTGTGAGCATTGAAGAGAACTGGGATAAAAGGGGGCGGCTTAGCCATTCAGGGAGAGCCTTGAAGGAGCCCTGAACTGGGAAAGAACAGCATGCAGAAGAAAGCGTCTGTGCTGTGAAGATCTGCAGCCATAAGAACACACCGAGGAGGTATGGACTTTAGCAATCTGAGAACAGCATGATGGGACTCTAGAGAAATAGAACAACAACAAGTGGCAGCTTTAGATTTGGAGCAATCCAGCAAAGCTTGCAAATTTCTTGCTGGGCACCACCCTCTTGGTCAGGGCGAGTGGCCAGAAATGGAGGCAATTTTCCATGGGGAAAACAAAGTCATTGGCCCAGGCTCTGGGTGTCAGATGACTGGTGGCATCTGGGGCTCTAAGGACTTGCAGGGTCCTAGTTGCTGGCAGCTTTCGTTCTGGAAGGATCCAGCAGAGTTTGTAGATTCCTGGCTTGGCACTGCCCTGCCTGCCAGGCCAAGTGGCCACAAATGAAGGCCATTTTCCATGGGAAAAAGAAGTCCTTTCCCCAGGGTCTCAGGAATATGTTCAAGGTGGCGTTTGAGGCTCTAAGTACTTCCAGGGCCCTAGTTGCTGGCAGCTTTTCTTTTGGAAAAATCCAGCAACGATTGCATCATTCTAGCTAGGCTCCCACTTTCTGCCAGGGTGAGTGGCTGCCAAGGGAGGCCATTTGCCATGGGAAAAAGAAGTCCTTTCCCCAGGGTCTGGGTGTCAGATGAAAGGTGGCCTTTGGGGTTCTGAGGACTTGTAGGGTAGTACTTACTGGCTAGAGTAGAGGAAATGGATTCTATTTGAATATCTGTCCCACAGGTCCTGGTTGTCCTTGATGGGCTGCAGCTGTGAGCATTGAAGAGAACTGGGATAAAAGGGGGCGGCGTAGCCATTCAGGGAGAGCCTTGAAGGAGCCCTGAACTGGGAAAGAACAGCATGCAGAAGAAAGCGTCTGTGCTGTGAAGATCTGCAGCCATAAGAACACACCGAGGAGGTATGGACTTTAGCAATCTGAGAACAGCATGATGGGACTCTAGAGAAATAGAACAACAACAAGTGGCAGCTTTCGATTTGGAGCAATCCAGCAAAGCTTGCAAATTTCTTGCTGGGCACCACCCTCTTGGTCAGGGCGAGTGGCCAGAAATGGAGGCCATTTTCCATGGGGAAAACGAAGTCATTGGCCCAGGCTCTGGGTGTCAGATGACAGGTGGCATCTGGGGCTCTAAGGACTTGCAGGGTCCTAGTTGCTGGCAGCTTTCGTTCTGGAAGGATCCAGCAGAGTTTGTAGATTCCTGGCTTGGCACTGCCCTGCCTGCCAGGCAGAGTGGCCACAAATGAAGGCCATTTTCCATGGGAAAAACGAAGTCCTTTCCCCAGGGTCTCAGGAATATGTTCAAGGTGGCGTTTGAGGCTCTAAGTACTTCCAGGGCCCTAGTTGCTGCCAGCTTTTCTTTTGGAAAAATCCAGCAACGATTGCATCATTCTAGCTAGGCTCCCACTTTCTGCCAGGGTGAGTGGCTGCCAAGGGAGGCCATTTGCCATGGGAAAAAGAAGTCCTTTCCCCAGGGTCTGGGTGTCAGATGAAAGGTGGCCTTTGGGGTTCTGAGGACTTGTAGGGTAGTACTTACTGGCTAGAGTAGAGGAAATGGATTCTATTTGAATATCTGTCCCACAGGTCCTGGTTGTCCTTGATGGGCTGCAGCTGTGAGCATTGAAGAGAACTGGGATAAAAGGGGGCGGCGTAGCCATTCAGGGAGAGCCTTGAAGGAGCCCTGAACTGGGAAAGAACAGCATGCAGAAGAAAGCGTCTGTGCTGTGAAGATCTGCAGCCATAAGAACACACCGAGGAGGTATGGACTTTAGCAATCTGAGAACAGCATTATGGGACTCTAGAGAAATAGAACAACAACAAGTGGCAGCTTTCGATTTGGAGCAATCCAGCAAAGCTTGCAAATTTCTTGCTGGGCACCACCCTCTTGGTCAGGGCGAGTGGCCAGAAATGGAGGCCATTTTCCATGGGGAAAACGAAGTCATTGGCCCAGGCTCTGGGTGTCAGATGACTGGTGGCATCTGGGGCTCTAAGGACTTGCAGGGTCCTAGTTGCTGGCAGCTTTCGTTCTGGAAGGATCCAGCAGAGTTTGTAGATTCCTGGCTTGGCACTGCCCTGCCTGCCAGGCCAAGTGGCCACAAATGAAGGCCATTTTCCATGGGAAAAAGAAGTCCTTTCCCCAGGGTCTCAGGAATATGTTCAAGGTGGCGTTTGAGGCTCTAAGTACTTGCAGGGCCCTAGTTGCTGCCAGCTTTTCTTTTGGAAAAATCCAGCAACGATTGCATCATTCTAGCTAGGCTCCCACTTTCTGCCAGGGTGAGTGGCTGCCAAGGGAGGCCATTTGCCATGGGAAAAAGAAGTCCTTTCCCCAGGGTCTGGGTGTCAGATGAAAGGTGGCCTTTGGGGTTCTGAGGACTTGTAGGGTAGTACTTACTGGCTAGAATAGAGGAAATGGATTCTATTTGAATATCTGTCCCACAGGTCCTGGTTGTCCTTGATGGGCTGCAGCTGTGAGCATTGAAGAGAACTGGGATAAAAGGGGGCGGCGTAGCCATTCAGGGAGAGCCTTGAAGGAGCCCTGAACTGGGAAAGAACAGCATGCAGAAGAAAGCGTCTGTGCTGTGAAGATCTGCAGCCATAAGAACACACCGAGGAGGTATGGACTTTAGCAATCTGAGAACAGCATGATGGGACTCTAGAGAAATAGAAGAACAACAAGTGGTAGCTTTAGATTTGGAGCAATCCAGCAAAGCTTGCAAATTTCTTGCTGGGCACCACCCTCTTGGTCAGGGCGAGTGGCCAGAAATGGAGGCCATTTTCCATGGGGAAAACGAAGTCATTGGCCCAGGCTCTGGGTGTCAGATGACTGGTGGCATCTGGGGCTGTAAGGACTTGCAGGGTCCTAGTTGCTGGCAGCTTTCGTTCTGGAAGGATCCAGCAGAGTTTGTAGATTCCTGGCTTGGCACTGCCCTGCCTGCCAGGCAGAGTGGCCACAAATGAAGGCCATTTTCCATGGGAAAAACGAAGTCCTTTCCCCAGGGTCTCAGGAATATGTTCAAGGTGGCGTTTGAGGCTCTAAGTACTTCCAGGGCCCTAGTTGCTGCCAGCTTTTCTTTTGGAAAAATCCAGCAACGATTGCATCATTCTAGCTAGGCTCCCACTTTCTGCCAGGGTGAGTGGCTGCCAAGGGAGGCCATTTGCCATGGGAAAAAGAAGTCCTTTCCCCAGGGTCTGGGTGTCAGATGAAAGGTGGCCTTTGGGGTTCTGAGGACTTGTAGGGTAGTACTTACTGGCTAGAGTAGAGGAAATGGATTCTATTTGAATATCTGTCCCACAGGTCCTGGTTGTCCTTGATGGGCTGCAGCTGTGAGCATTGAAGAGAACTGGGATAAAAGGGGGCGGCGTAGCCATTCAGGGAGAGCCTTGAAGGAGCCCTGAACTGGGAAAGAACAGCATGCAGAAGAAAGCGTCTGTGCTGTGAAGATCTGCAGCCATAAGAACACACCGAGGAGGTATGGACTTTAGCAATCTGAGAACAGCATGATGGGACTCTAGAGAAATAGAAGAACAACAAGTGGTAGCTTTAGATTTGGAGCAATCCAGCAAAGCTTGCAAATTTCTTGCTGGGCACCACCCTCTTGGTCAGGGCGAGTGGCCAGAAATGGAGGCCATTTTCCATGGGGAAAACGAAGTCATTGGCCCAGGCTCTGGGTGTCAGATGACTGGTGGCATCTGGGGCTGTAAGGACTTGCAGGGTCCTAGTTGCTGGCAGCTTTCGTTCTGGAAGGATCCAGCAGAGTTTGTAGATTCCTGGCTTGGCACTGCCCTGCCTGCCAGGCAGAGTGGCCACAAATGAAGGCCATTTTCCATGGGAAAAACGAAGTCCTTTCCCCAGGGTCTCAGGAATATGTTCAAGGTGGCGTTTGAGGCTCTAAGTACTTCCAGGGCCCTAGTTGCTGCCAGCTTTTCTTTTGGAAAAATCCAGCAACGATTGCATCATTCTAGCTAGGCTCCCACTTTCTGCCAGGGTGAGTGGCTGCCAAGGGAGGCCATTTGCCATGGGAAAAAGAAGTCCTTTCCCCAGGGTCTGGGTGTCAGATGAAAGGTGGCCTTTGGGGTTCTGAGGACTTGTAGGGTAGTACTTACTGGCTAGAGTAGAGGAAATGGATTCTATTTGAATATCTGTCCCACAGGTCCTGGTTGTCCTTGATGGGCTGCAGCTGTGAGCATTGAAGAGAACTGGGATAAAAGGGGGCGGCGTAGCCATTCAGGGAGAGCCTTGAAGGAGCCCTGAACTGGGAAAGAACAGCATGCAGAAGAAAGCGTCTGTGCTGTGAAGATCTGCAGCCATAAGAACACACCGAGGAGGTATGGACTTTAGCAATCTGAGAACAGCATGATGGGACTCTAGAGAAATAGAACAACAACAAGTGGCAGCTTTCGATTTGGAGCAATCCAGCAAAGCTTGCAAATTTCTTGCTGGGCACCACCCTCTTGGTCAGGGCGAGTGGCCAGAAATGGAGGCCATTTTCCATGGGGAAAACGAAGTCATTGGCCCAGGCTCTGGGTGTCAGATGACTGGTGGCATCTGGGGCTCTAAGGACTTGCAGGGTCCTAGTTGCTGGCAGCTTTCGTTCTGGAAGGATCCAGCAGAGTTTGTAGATTCCTGGCTTGGCACTGCCCTGCCTGCCAGGCCAAGTGGCCACAAATGAAGGCCATTTTCCATGGGAAAAACGAAGTCCTTTCCCCAGGGTCTCAGTAATATGTTCAAGGTGGCGTTTGAGGCTCTAAGTACTTCCAGGGCCCTAGTTGCTGCCAGCTTTTCTTTTGGAAAAATCCAGCAACGATTGCATCATTCTAGCTAGGCTCCCACTTTCTGCCAGGGTGAGTGGCTGCCAAGGGAGGCCATTTGCCATGGGAAAAAGAAGTCCTTTCCCCAGGGTCTGGGTGTCAGATGAAAGGTGGCCTTTGGGGTTCTGAGGACTTGTAGGGTAGTACTTACTGGCTAGAGTAGAGGAAATGGATTCTATTTGAATATCTGTCTAGAGGCTTTGCCCCACAGGTCCTGGTTGTCCTTGATGGGCTGCAGCTGTGAGCATTGAAGAGAACTGGGATAAAAGGGGGCGGCGTAGCCATTCAGGGAGAGCCTTGAAGGAGCCCTGAACTGGGAAAGAACAGCATGCAGAAGAAAGCGTCTGTGCTGTGAAGATCTGCAGCCATAAGAACACACCGAGGAGGTATGGACTTTAGCAATCTGAGAACAGCATGATGGGACTCTAGAGAAATAGAACAACAACAAGTGGTAGCTTTAGATTTGGAGCAATCCAGCAAAGCTTGCAAATTTCTTGCTGGGCACCACCCTCTTGGTCAGGGTGAGAGGCCAGAAATGGAGGCCATTTTCCATGGGGAAAACGAAGTCATTGGCCCAGGCTCTGGGTGTCAGATGAAAGGTGGCATCTGGGGCTGTAAGGACTTGCAGGGTCCTAGTTGCTGGCAGCTTTCGTTCTGGAAGGATCCAGCATAGTTTGTAGATTCCTGGCTTGGCACTGCCCTGCCTGCCAGGCCAAGTGGCCACAAATGAAGGCCATTTTCCATGGGAAAAACGAAGTCCTTTCCCCAGGGTCTCAGGAATATGTTCAAGGTGGCGTTTGAGGCTCTAAGTACTTCCAGGGCCCTAGTTGCTGCCAGCTTTTCTTTTGGAAAAATCCAGCAACGATTGCATCATTCTAGCTAGGCTCCCACTTTCTGCCAGGGTGAGTGGCTGCCAAGGGAGGCCATTTGCCATGGGAAAAAGAAGTCCTTTCCCCAGGGTCTGGGTGTCAGATGAAAGGTGGCCTTTGGGGTTCTGAGGACTTGTAGGGTAGTACTTACTGGCTAGAGTAGAGGAAATGGATTCTATTTGAATATCTGTCCCACAGGTCCTGGTTGTCCTTGATGGGCTGCAGCTGTGAGCATTGAAGAGAACTGGGATAAAAGGGGGCGGCGTAGCCATTCAGGGAGAGCCTTGAAGGAGCCCTGAACTGGGAAAGAACAGCATGCAGAAGAAAGCGTCTGTGCTGTGAAGATCTGCAGCCATAAGAACACACCGAGGAGGTATGGACTTTAGCAATCTGAGAACAGCATGATGGGACTCTAGAGAAATAGAAGAACAACAAGTGGTAGCTTTAGATTTGGAGCAATCCAGCAAAGCTTGCAAATTTCTTTCTGGGCACCACCCTCTTGGTCAGGGCGAGTGGCCAGAAATGGAGGCCATTTTCCATGGGGAAAACGAAGTCATTGGCCCAGGCTCTGGGTGTCAGATGACTGGTGGCATCTGGGGCTCTAAGGACTTGCAGGGTCCTAGTTGCTGGCAGCTTTCGTTCTGGAAGGATCCAGCAGAGTTTGTAGATTCCTGGCTTGGCACTGCCCTGCCTGCCAGGCCAAGTGGCCACAAATGAAGGCCATTTCCCATGGGAAAAACGAAGTCCTTTCCCCAGGGTCTCAGGAATATGTTCAAGGTGGCGTTTGAGGCTCTAAGTACTTCCAGGGCCCTAGTTGCTGCCAGCTTTTCTTTTGGAAAAATCCAGCAACGATTGCATCATTCTAGCTAGGCTCCCACTTTCTGCCAGGGTGAGTGGCTGCCAAGGGAGGCCATTTGCCATGGGAAAAAGAAGTCCTTTCCCCAGGGTCTGGGTGTCAGATGAAAGGTGGCCTTTGGGGTTCTGAGGACTTGTAGGGTAGTACTTACTGGCTAGAGTAGAGGAAATGGATTCTATTTGAATATCTGTCTAGAGGCTTTGCCCCACAGGTCCTGGTTGTCCTTGATGGGCTGCAGCTGTGAGCATTGAAGAGAACTGGGATAAAAGGGGGCGGCGTAGCCATTCAGGGAGAGCCTTGAAGGAGCCCTGAACTGGGAAAGAACAGCATGCAGAAGAAAGCGTCTGTGCTGTGAAGATCTGCAGCCATAAGAACACACCGAGGAGGTATGGACTTTAGCAATCTGAGAACAGCATTATGGGACTCTAGAGAAATAGAACAACAACAAGTGGCAGCTTTCGATTTGGAGCAATCCAGCAAAGCTTGCAAATTTCTTGCTGGGCACCACCCTCTTGGTCAGGGCGAGTGGCCAGAAATGGAGGCCATTTTCCATGGGGAAAACGAAGTCATTGGCCCAGGCTCTGGGTGTCAGATGACAGGTGGCGTCTGGGGCTCTAAGGACTTGCAGGGTCCTAGTTGCTGGCAGCTTTCGTTCTGGAAGGATCCAGCACAGTTTGTAGATTCCTGGCTTGGCACTGCCCTGCCTGCCAGGCCAAGTGGCCACAAATGAAGGCCATTTTCCATGGGAAAAACGAAGTCCTTTCCCCAGGGTCTCAGGAATATGTTCAAGGTGGCGTTTGAGGCTCTAAGTACTTCCAGGGCCCTAGTTGCTGCCAGCTTTTCTTTTGGAAAAATCCAGCAACGATTGCATCATTCTAGCTAGGCTCCCACTTTCTGCCAGGGTGAGTGGCTGCCAAGGGAGGCCATTTGCCATGGGAAAAAGAAGTCCTTTCCCCAGGGTCTGGGTGTCAGATGAAAGGTGGCCTTTGGGGTTCTGAGGACTTGTAGGGTAGTACTTACTGGCTAGAGTAGAGGAAATGGATTCTATTTGAATATCTGTCCCACAGGTCCTGGTTGTCCTTGATGGGCTGCAGCTGTGAGCATTGAAGAGAACTGGGATAAAAGGGGGCGGCTTAGCCATTCAGGGAGAGCCTTGAAGGAGCCCTGAACTGGGAAAGAACAGCATGCAGAAGAAAGCGTCTGTGCTGTGAAGATCTGCAGCCATAAGAACACACCGAGGAGGTATGGACTTTAGCAATCTGAGAACAGCATGATGGGACTCTAGAGAAATAGAACAACAACAAGTGGTAGCTTTAGATTTGGAGCAATCCAGCAAAGCTTGCAAATTTCTTGCTGGGCACCACCCTCTTGGTCAGGGCGAGTGGCCAGAAATGGAGGCCATTTTCCATGGGGAAAACGAAGTCATTGGCCCAGGCTCTGGGTGTCAGATGACTGGTGGCATCTGGGGCTGTAAGGACTTGCAGGGTCCTAGTTGCTGGCAGCTTTCGTTCTGGAAGGATCCAGCAGAGTTTGTAGATTCCTGGCTTGGCACTGCCCTGCCTGCCAGGCAGAGTGGCCAGAAATGAAGGCCATTTTCCATGGGAAAAACGAAGTCCTTTCCCCAGGGTCTCAGGAATATGTTCAAGGTGGCGTTTGAGGCTCTAAGTACTTCCAGGGCCCTAGTTGCTGCCAGCTTTTCTTTTGGAAAAATCCAGCAACGATTGCATCATTCTAGCTAGGCTCCCACTTTCTGCCAGGGTGAGTGGCTGCCAAGGGAGGCCATTTGCCATGGGAAAAAGAAGTCCTTTCCCCAGGGTCTGGGTGTCAGATGAAAGGTGGCCTTTGGGGTTCTGAGGACTTGTAGGGTAGTACTTACTGGCTAGAGTAGAGGAAATGGATTCTATTTGAATATCTGTCCCACAGGTCCTGGTTGTCCTTGATGGGCTGCAGCTGTGAGCATTGAAGAGAACTGGGATAAAAGGGGGCGGCGTAGCCATTCAGGGAGAGCCTTGAAGGAGCCCTGAACTGGGAAAGAACAGCATGCAGAAGAAAGCGTCTGTGCTGTGAAGATCTGCAGCCATAAGAACACACCGAGGAGGTATGGACTTTAGCAATCTGAGAACAGCATTATGGGACTCTAGAGAAATAGAACAACAACAAGTGGCAGCTTTCGATTTGGAGCAATCCAGCAAAGCTTGCAAATTTCTTGCTGGGCACCACCCTCTTGGTCAGGGCGAGTGGCCAGAAATGGAGGCCATTTTCCATGGGGAAAACGAAGTCATTGGCCCAGGCTCTGGGTGTCAGATGACAGGTGGCGTCTGGGGCTCTAAGGACTTGCAGGGTCCTAGTTGCTGGCAGCTTTCGTTCTGGAAGGATCCAGCACAGTTTGTAGATTCCTGGCTTGGCACTGCCCTGCCTGCCAGGCCAAGTGGCCACAAATGAAGGCCATTTTCCATGGGAAAAACGAAGTCCTTTCCCCAGGGTCTCAGGAATATGTTCAAGGTGGCGTTTGAGGCTCTAAGTACTTCCAGGGCCCTAGTTGCTGCCAGCTTTTCTTTTGGAAAAATCCAGCAACGATTGCATCATTCTAGCTAGGCTCCCACTTTCTGCCAGGGTGAGTGGCTGCCAAGGGAGGCCATTTGCCATGGGAAAAAGAAGTCCTTTCCCCAGGGTCTGGGTGTCAGATGAAAGGTGGCCTTTGGGGTTCTGAGGACTTGTAGGGTAGTACTTACTGGCTAGAGTAGAGGAAATGGATTCTATTTGAATATCTGTCCCACAGGTCCTGGTTGTCCTTGATGGGCTGCAGCTGTGAGCATTGAAGAGAACTGGGATAAAAGGGGGCGGCGTAGCCATTCAGGGAGAGCCTTGAAGGAGCCCTGAACTGGGAAAGAACAGCATGCAGAAGAAAGCGTCTGTGCTGTGAAGATCTGCAGCCATAAGAACACACCGAGGAGGTATGGACTTTAGCAATCTGAGAACAGCATGATGGGACTCTAGAGAAATAGAAGAACAACAAGTGGTAGCTTTCGATTTGGAGCAATCCAGCAAAGCTTGCAAATTTCTTGCTGGGCACCACCCTCTTGGTCAGGGCGAGTGGCCAGAAATGGAGGCCATTTTCCATGGGGAAAACGAAGTCATTGGCCCAGGCTCTGGGTGTCAGATGACTGGTGGCATCTGGGGCTGTAAGGACTTGCAGGGTCCTAGTTGCTGGCAGCTTTCGTTCTGGAAGGATCCAGCAGAGTTTGTAGATTCCTGGCTTGGCACTGCCCTGCCTGCCAGGCAGAGTGGCCAGAAATGAAGGCCATTTTCCATGGGAAAAACGAAGTCCTTTCCCCAGGGTCTCAGGAATATGTTCAAGGTGGCGTTTGAGGCTCTAAGTACTTCCAGGGCCCTAGTTGCTGCCAGCTTTTCTTTTGGAAAAATCCAGCAACGATTGCATCATTCTAGCTAGGCTCCCACTTTCTGCCAGGGTGAGTGGCTGCCAAGGGAGGCCATTTGCCATGGGAAAAAGAAGTCCTTTCCCCAGGGTCTGGGTGTCAGATGAAAGGTGGCCTTTGGGGTTCTGAGGACTTGTAGGGTAGTACTTACTGGCTAGAGTAGAGGAAATGGATTCTATTTGAATATCTGTCCCACAGGTCCTGGTTGTCCTTGATGGGCTGCAGCTGTGAGCATTGAAGAGAACTGGGATAAAAGGGGGCGGCGTAGCCATTCAGGGAGAGCCTTGAAGGAGCCCTGAACTGGGAAAGAACAGCATGCAGAAGAAAGCGTCTGTGCTGTGAAGATCTGCAGCCATAAGAACACACCGAGGAGGTATGGACTTTAGCAATCTGAGAACAGCATGATGGGACTCTAGAGAAATAGAAGAACAACAAGTGGTAGCTTTAGATTTGGAGCAATCCAGCAAAGCTTGCAAATTTCTTGCTGGGCACCACCCTCTTGGTCAGGGCGAGTGGCCAGAAATGGAGGCCATTTTCCATGGGGAAAACGAAGTCATTGGCCCAGGCTCTGGGTGTCAGATGACTGGTGGCATCTGGGGCTCTAAGGACTTGCAGGGTCCTAGTTGCTGGCAGCTTTTGTTCTGGAAGGATCCAGCAGAGTTTGTAGATTCCTGGCTTGGCACTGCCCTGCCTGCCAGGCCAAGTGGCCACAAATGAAGGCCATTTCCCATGGGAAAAACGAAGTCCTTTCCCCAGGGTCTCAGGAATATGTTCAAGGTGGCGTTTGAGGCTCTAAGTACTTCCAGGGCCCTAGTTGCTGCCAGCTTTTCTTTTGGAAAAATCCAGCAACGATTGCATCATTCTAGCTAGGCTCCCACTTTCTGCCAGGGTGAGTGGCTGCCAAGGGAGGCCATTTGCCATGGGAAAAAGAAGTCCTTTCCCCAGGGTCTGGGTGTCAGATGAAAGGTGGCCTTTGGGGTTCTGAGGACTTGTAGGGTAGTACTTACTGGCTAGAGTAGAGGAAATGGATTCTATTTGAATATCTGTCTAGAGGCTTTGCCCCACAGGTCCTGGTTGTCCTTGATGGGCTGCAGCTGTGAGCATTGAAGAGAACTGGGATAAAAGGGGGCGGCGTAGCCATTCAGGGAGAGCCTTGAAGGAGCCCTGAACTGGGAAAGAACAGCATGCAGAAGAAAGCGTCTGTGCTGTGAAGATCTGCAGCCATAAGAACACACCGAGGAGGTATGGACTTTAGCAATCTGAGAACAGCATGATGGGACTCTAGAGAAATAGAACAACAACAAGTGGCAGCTTTCGATTTGGAGCAATCCAGCAAAGCTTGCAAATTTCTTGCTGGGCACCACCCTCTTGGTCAGGGCGAGTGGCCAGAAATGGAGGCCATTTTCCATGGGGAAAACGAAGTCATTGGCCCAGGCTCTGGGTGTCAGATGACTGGTGGCATCTGGGGCTCTAAGGACTTGCAGGGTCCTAGTTGCTGGCAGCTTTCGTTCTGGAAGGATCCAGCAGAGTTTGTAGATTCCTGGCTTGGCACTGCCCTGCCTGCCAGGCCAAGTGGCCACAAATGAAGGCCATTTTCCATGGGAAAAAGAAGTCCTTTCCCCAGGGTCTCAGGAATATGTTCAAGGTGGCGTTTGAGGCTCTAAGTACTTCCAGGGCCCTAGTTGCTGCCAGCTTTTCTTTTGGAAAAATCCAGCAACGATTGCATCATTCTAGCTAGGCTCCCACTTTCTGCCAGGGTGAGTGGCTGCCAAGGGAGGCCATTTGCCATGGGAAAAAGAAGTCCTTTCCCCAGGGTCTGGGTGTCAGATGAAAGGTGGCCTTTGGGGTTCTGAGGACTTGTAGGGTAGTACTTACTGGCTAGAGTAGAGGAAATGGATTCTATTTGAATATCTGTCCCACAGGTCCTGGTTGTCCTTGATGGGCTGCAGCTGTGAGCATTGAAGAGAACTGGGATAAAAGGGGGCGGCGTAGCCATTCAGGGAGAGCCTTGAAGGAGCCCTGAACTGGGAAAGAACAGCATGCAGAAGAAAGCGTCTGTGCTGTGAAGATCTGCAGCCATAAGAACACACCGAGGAGGTATGGACTTTAGCAATCTGAGAACAGCATGATGGGACTCTAGAGAAATAGAACAACAACAAGTGGTAGCTTTCGATTTGGAGCAATCCAGCAAAGCTTGCAAATTTCTTGCTGGGCACCACCCTCTTGGTCAGGGCGAGTGGCCAGAAATGGAGGCCATTTTCCATGGGGAAAACGAAGTCATTGGCCCAGGCTCTGGGTGTCAGATGACTGGTGGCATCTGGGGCTCTAAGGACTTGCAGGGTCCTAGTTGCTGGCAGCTTTCGTTCTGGAAGGATCCAGCAGAGTTTGTAGATTCCTGGCTTGGCACTGCCCTGCCTGCCAGGCCAAGTGGCCACAAATGAAGGCCATTTCCCATGGGAAAAACGAAGTCCTTTCCCCAGGGTCTCAGGAATATGTTCAAGGTGGCGTTTGAGGCTCTAAGTACTTCCAGGGCCCTAGTTGCTGCCAGCTTTTCTTTTGGAAAAATCCAGCAACGATTGCATCATTCTAGCTAGGCTCCCACTTTCTGCCAGGGTGAGTGGCTGCCAAGGGAGGCCATTTGCCATGGGAAAAAGAAGTCCTTTCCCCAGGGTCTGGGTGTCAGATGAAAGGTGGCCTTTGGGGTTCTGAGGACTTGTAGGGTAGTACTTACTGGCTAGAGTAGAGGAAATGGATTCTATTTGAATATCTGTCCCACAGGTCCTGGTTGTCCTTGATGGGCTGCAGCTGTGAGCATTGAAGAGAACTGGGATAAAAGGGGGCGGCGTAGCCATTCAGGGAGAGCCTTGAAGGAGCCCTGAACTGGGAAAGAACAGCATGCAGAAGAAAGCGTCTGTGCTGTGAAGATCTGCAGCCATAAGAACACACCGAGGAGGTATGGACTTTAGCAATCTGAGAACAGCATGATGGGACTCTAGAGAAATAAAACAACAACAAGTGGCAGCTTTCGATTTGGAGCAATCCAGCAAAGCTTGCAAATTTCTTGCTGGGCACCACCCTCTTGGTCAGGGCGAGTGGCCAGAAATGGAGGCCATTTTCCATGGGGAAAACGAAGTCATTGGCCCAGGCTCTGGGTGTCAGATGACAGGTGGCATCTGGGGCTCTAAGGACTTGCAGGGTCCTAGTTGCTGGCAGCTTTCGTTCTGGAAGGATCCAGCAGAGTTTGTAGATTCCTGGCTTGGCACTGCCCTGCCTGCCAGGCAGAGTGGCCACAAATGAAGGCCATTTTCCATGGGAAAAACGAAGTCCTTTCCCCAGGGTCTCAGGAATATGTTCAAGGTGGCGTTTGAGGCTCTAAGTACTTCCAGGGCCCTAGTTGCTGGCAGCTTTTCTTTTGGAAAAATCCAGCAACGATTGCATCATTCTAGCTAGGCTCCCACTTTCTGCCAGGGTGAGTGGCTGCCAAGGGAGGCCATTTGCCATGGGAAAAAGAAGTCCTTTCCCCAGGGTCTGGGTGTCAGATGAAAGGTGGCCTTTGGGGTTCTGAGGACTTGTAGGGTAGTACTTACTGGCTAGAGTAGAGGAAATGGATTCTATTTGAATATCTGTCCCACAGGTCCTGGTTGTCCTTGATGGGCTGCAGCTGTGAGCATTGAAGAGAACTGGGATAAAAGGGGGCGGCGTAGCCATTCAGGGAGAGCCTTGAAGGAGCCCTGAACTGGGAAAGAACAGCATGCAGAAGAAAGCGTCTGTGCTGTGAAGATCTGCAGCCATAAGAACACACCGAGGAGGTATGGACTTTAGCAATCTGAGAACAGCATGATGGGACTCTAGAGAAATAAAACAACAACAAGTGGCAGCTTTCGATTTGGAGCAATCCAGCAAAGCTTGCAAATTTCTTGCTGGGCACCACCCTCTTGGTCAGGGCGAGTGGCCAGAAATGGAGGCCATTTTCCATGGGGAAAACGAAGTCATTGGCCCAGGCTCTGGGTGTCAGATGACAGGTGGCATCTGGGGCTCTAAGGACTTGCAGGGTCCTAGTTGCTGGCAGCTTTCGTTCTGGAAGGATCCAGCAGAGTTTGTAGATTCCTGGCTTGGCACTGCCCTGCCTGCCAGGCAGAGTGGCCACAAATGAAGGCCATTTTCCATGGGAAAAACGAAGTCCTTTCCCCAGGGTCTCAGGAATATGTTCAAGGTGGCGTTTGAGGCTCTAAGTACTTCCAGGGCCCTAGTTGCTGCCAGCTTTTCTTTTGGAAAAATCCAGCAACGATTGCATCATTCTAGCTAGGCTCCCACTTTCTGCCAGGGTGAGTGGCTGCCAAGGGAGGCCATTTGCCATGGGAAAAAGAAGTCCTTTCCCCAGGGTCTGGGTGTCAGATGAAAGGTGGCCTTTGGGGTTCTGAGGACTTGTAGGGTAGTACTTACTGGCTAGAGTAGAGGAAATGGATTCTATTTGAATATCTGTCCCACAGGTCCTGGTTGTCCTTGATGGGCTGCAGCTGTGAGCATTGAAGAGAACTGGGATAAAAGGGGGCGGCGTAGCCATTCAGGGAGAGCCTTGAAGGAGCCCTGAACTGGGAAAGAACAGCATGCAGAAGAAAGCGTCTGTGCTGTGAAGATCTGCAGCCATAAGAACACACCGAGGAGGTATGGACTTTAGCAATCTGAGAACAGCATGATGGGACTCTAGAGAAATAGAAGAACAACAAGTGGTAGCTTTAGATTTGGAGCAATCCAGCAAAGCTTGCAAATTTCTTGCTGGGCACCACCCTCTTGGTCAGGGCGAGTGGCCAGAAATGGAGGCCATTTTCCATGGGGAAAACGAAGTCATTGGCCCAGGCTCTGGGTGTCAGATGACTGGTGGCATCTGGGGCTGTAAGGACTTGCAGGGTCCTAGTTGCTGGCAGCTTTCGTTCTGGAAGGATCCAGCAGAGTTTGTAGATTCCTGGCTTGGCACTGCCCTGCCTGCCAGGCAGAGTGGCCACAAATGAAGGCCATTTTCCATGGGAAAAACGAAGTCCTTTCCCCAGGGTCTCAGGAATATGTTCAAGGTGGCGTTTGAGGCTCTAAGTACTTCCAGGGCCCTAGTTGCTGCCAGCTTTTCTTTTGGAAAAATCCAGCAACGATTGCATCATTCTAGCTAGGCTCCCACTTTCTGCCAGGGTGAGTGGCTGCCAAGGGAGGCCATTTGCCATGGGAAAAAGAAGTCCTTTCCCCAGGGTCTGGGTGTCAGATGAAAGGTGGCCTTTGGGGTTCTGAGGACTTGTAGGGTAGTACTTACTGGCTAGAGTAGAGGAAATGGATTCTATTTGAATATCTGTCCCACAGGTCCTGGTTGTCCTTGATGGGCTGCAGCTGTGAGCATTGAAGAGAACTGGGATAAAAGGGGGCGGCGTAGCCATTCAGGGAGAGCCTTGAAGGAGCCCTGAACTGGGAAAGAACAGCATGCAGAAGAAAGCGTCTGTGCTGTGAAGATCTGCAGCCATAAGAACACACCGAGGAGGTATGGACTTTAGCAATCTGAGAACAGCATGATGGGACTCTAGAGAAATAGAACAACAACAAGTGGTAGCTTTAGATTTGGAGCAATCCAGCAAAGCTTGCAAATTTCTTGCTGGGCACCACCCTCTTTGTCAGGGTGAGAGGCCAGAAATGGAGGCCATTTTCCATGGGGAAAACGAAGTCATTGGCCCAGGCTCTGGGTGTCAGATGAAAGGTGGCGTCTGGGGCTCTAAGGACTTGCAGGGTCCTAGTTGCTGGCAGCTTTCGTTCTGGAAGGATCCAGCATAGTTTGTAGATTCCTGGCTTGGCACTGCCCTGCCTGCCAGGCCAAGTGGCCACAAATGAAGGCCATTTCCCATGGGAAAAACGAAGTCCTTTCCCCAGGGTCTCAGGAATATGTTCAAGGTGGCGTTTGAGGCTCTAAGTACTTCCAGGGCCCTAGTTGCTGCCAGCTTTTCTTTTGGAAAAATCCAGCAACGATTGCATCATTCTAGCTAGGCTCCCACTTTCTGCCAGGGTGAGTGGCTGCCAAGGGAGGCCATTTGCCATGGGAAAAAGAAGTCCTTTCCCCAGGGTCTGGGTGTCAGATGAAAGGTGGCCTTTGGGGTTCTGAGGACTTGTAGGGTAGTACTTACTGGCTAGAGTAGAGGAAATGGATTCTATTTGAATATCTGTCCCACAGGTCCTGGTTGTCCTTGATGGGCTGCAGCTGTGAGCATTGAAGAGAACTGGGATAAAAGGGGGCGGCGTAGCCATTCAGGGAGAGCCTTGAAGGAGCCCTGAACTGGGAAAGAACAGCATGCAGAAGAAAGCGTCTGTGCTGTGAAGATCTGCAGCCATAAGAACACACCGAGGAGGTATGGACTTTAGCAATCTGAGAACAGCATGATGGGACTCTAGAGAAATAGAACAACAACAAGTGGTAGCTTTAGATTTGGAGCAATCCAGCAAAGCTTGCAAATTTCTTGCTGGGCACCACCCTCTTTGTCAGGGTGAGAGGCCAGAAATGGAGGCCATTTTCCATGGGGAAAACGAAGTCATTGGCCCAGGCTCTGGGTGTCAGATGAAAGGTGGCGTCTGGGGCTCTAAGGACTTGCAGGGTCCTAGTTGCTGGCAGCTTTCGTTCTGGAAGGATCCAGCATAGTTTGTAGATTCCTGGCTTGGCACTGCCCTGCCTGCCAGGCCAAGTGGCCACAAATGAAGGCCATTTCCCATGGGAAAAACGAAGTCCTTTCCCCAGGGTCTCAGGAATATGTTCAAGGTGGCGTTTGAGGCTCTAAGTACTTCCAGGGCCCTAGTTGCTGCCAGCTTTTCTTTTGGAAAAATCCAGCAACGATTGCATCATTCTAGCTAGGCTCCCACTTTCTGCCAGGGTGAGTGGCTGCCAAGGGAGGCCATTTGCCATGGGAAAAAGAAGTCCTTTCCCCAGGGTCTGGGTGTCAGATGAAAGGTGGCCTTTGGGGTTCTGAGGACTTGTAGGGTAGTACTTACTGGCTAGAGTAGAGGAAATGGATTCTATTTGAATATCTGTCCCACAGGTCCTGGTTGTCCTTGATGGGCTGCAGCTGTGAGCATTGAAGAGAACTGGGATAAAAGGGGGCGGCGTAGCCATTCAGGGAGAGCCTTGAAGGAGCCCTGAACTGGGAAAGAACAGCATGCAGAAGAAAGCGTCTGTGCTGTGAAGATCTGCAGCCATAAGAACACACCGAGGAGGTATGGACTTTAGCAATCTGAGAACAGCATGATGGGACTCTAGAGAAATAGAAGAACAACAAGTGGTAGCTTTAGATTTGGAGCAATCCAGCAAAGCTTGCAAATTTCTTGCTGGGCACCACCCTCTTGGTCAGGGCGAGTGGCCAGAAATGGAGGCCATTTTCCATGGGGAAAACGAAGTCATTGGCCCAGGCTCTGGGTGTCAGATGACTGGTGGCATCTGGGGCTCTAAGGACTTGCAGGGTCCTAGTTGCTGGCAGCTTTCGTTCTGGAAGGATCCAGCAGAGTTTGTAGATTCCTGGCTTGGCACTGCCCTGCCTGCCAGGCCAAGTGGCCACAAATGAAGGCCATTTTCCATGGGAAAAACGAAGTCCTTTCCCCAGGGTCTCAGGAATATGTTCAAGGTGGCGTTTGAGGCTCTAAGTACTTCCAGGGCCCTAGTTGCTGCCAGCTTTTCTTTTGGAAAAATCCAGCAACGATTGCATCATTCTAGCTAGGCTCCCACTTTCTGCCAGGGTGAGTGGCTGCCAAGGGAGGCCATTTGCCATGGGAAAAAGAAGTCCTTTCCCCAGGGTCTGGGTGTCAGATGAAAGGTGGCCTTTGGGGTTCTGAGGACTTGTAGGGTAGTACTTACTGGCTAGAGTAGAGGAAATGGATTCTATTTGAATATCTGTCTAGAGGCTTTGCCCCACAGGTCCTGGTTGTCCTTGATGGGCTGCAGCTGTGAGCATTGAAGAGAACTGGGATAAAAGGGGGCGGCGTAGCCATTCAGGGAGAGCCTTGAAGGAGCCCTGAACTGGGAAAGAACAGCATGCAGAAGAAAGCGTCTGTGCTGTGAAGATCTGCAGCCATAAGAACACACCGAGGAGGTATGGACTTTAGCAATCTGAGAACAGCATGATGGGACTCTAGAGAAATAGAACAACAACAAGTGGCAGCTTTCGATTTGGAGCAATCCAGCAAAGCTTGCAAATTTCTTGCTGGGCACCACCCTCTTGGTCAGGGCGAGTGGCCAGAAATGGAGGCCATTTTCCATGGGGAAAACAAAGTCATTGGCCCAGGCTCTGGGTGTCAGATGACAGGTGGCGTCTGGGGCTCTAAGGACTTGCAGGGTCCTAGTTGCTGGCAGCTTTCGTTCTGGAAGGATCCAGCAGAGTTTGTAGATTCCTGGCTTGGCACTGCCCTGCCTGCCAGGCCAAGTGGCCACAAATGAAGGCCATTTTCCATGGGAAAAACGAAGTCCTTTCCCCAGGGTCTCAGGAATATGTTCAAGGTGGCGTTTGAGGCTCTAAGTACTTCCAGGGCCCTAGTTGCTGCCAGCTTTTCTTTTGGAAAAATCCAGCAACGATTGCATCATTCTAGCTAGGCTCCCACTTTCTGCCAGGGTGAGTGGCTGCCAAGGGAGGCCATTTGCCATGGGAAAAAGAAGTCCTTTCCCCAGGGTCTGGGTGTCAGATGAAAGGTGGCCTTTGGGGTTCTGAGGACTTGTAGGGTAGTACTTACTGGCTAGAGTAGAGGAAATGGATTCTATTTGAATATCTGTCCCACAGGTCCTGGTTGTCCTTGATGGGCTGCAGCTGTGAGCATTGAAGAGAACTGGGATAAAAGGGGGCGGCGTAGCCATTCAGGGAGAGCCTTGAAGGAGCCCTGAACTGGGAAAGAACAGCATGCAGAAGAAAGCGTCTGTGCTGTGAAGATCTGCAGCCATAAGAACACACCGAGGAGGTATGGACTTTAGCAATCTGAGAACAGCATGATGGGACTCTAGAGAAATAGAACAACAACAAGTGGTAGCTTTAGATTTGGAGCAATCCAGCAAAGCTTGCAAATTTCTTGCTGGGCACCACCCTCTTGGTCAGGGCGAGTGGCCAGAAATGGAGGCCATTTTCCATGGGGAAAACGAAGTCATTGGCCCAGGCTCTGGGTGTCAGATGACTGGTGGCATCTGGGGCTCTAAGGACTTGCAGGGTCCTAGTTGCTGGCAGCTTTCGTTCTGGAAGGATCCAGCAGAGTTTGTAGATTCCTGGCTTGGCACTGCCCTGCCTGCCAGGCAGAGTGGCCACAAATGAAGGCCATTTTCCATGGGAAAAACGAAGTCCTTTCCCCAGGGTCTCAGGAATATGTTCAAGGTGGCGTTTGAGGCTCTAAGTACTTCCAGGGCCCTAGTTGCTGCCAGCTTTTCTTTTGGAAAAATCCAGCAACGATTGCATCATTCTAGCTAGGCTCCCACTTTCTGCCAGGGTGAGTGGCTGCCAAGGGAGGCCATTTGCCATGGGAAAAAGAAGTCCTTTCCCCAGGGTCTGGGTGTCAGATGAAAGGTGGCCTTTGGGGTTCTGAGGACTTGTAGGGTAGTACTTACTGGCTAGAGTAGAGGAAATGGATTCTATTTGAATATCTGTCCCACAGGTCCTGGTTGTCCTTGATGGGCTGCAGCTGTGAGCATTGAAGAGAACTGGGATAAAAGGGGGCGGCTTAGCCATTCAGGGAGAGCCTTGAAGGAGCCCTGAACTGGGAAAGAACAGCATGCAGAAGAAAGCGTCTGTGCTGTGAAGATCTGCAGCCATAAGAACACACCGAGGAGGTATGGACTTTAGCAATCTGAGAACAGCATGATGGGACTCTAGAGAAATAGAACAACAACAAGTGGTAGCTTTAGATTTGGAGCAATCCAGCAAAGCTTGCAAATTTCTTGCTGGGCACCACCCTCTTGGTCAGGGTGAGAGGCCAGAAATGGAGGCCATTTTCCATGGGGAAAACGAAGTCATTGGCCCAGGCTCTGGGTGTCAGATGACTGGTGGCATCTGGGGCTCTAAGGACTTGCAGGGTCCTAGCTGCTGGCAGCTTTCGTTCTGGAAGGATCCAGCAGAGTTTGTAGATTCCTGGCTTGGCACTGCCCTGCCTGCCAGGCCAAGTGGCCAGAAATGAAGGCCATTTCCCATGGGAAAAACGAAGTCCTTTCCCCAGGGTCTCAGGAATATGTTCAAGGTGGCGTTTGAGGCTCTAAGTACTTCCAGGGCCCTAGTTGCTGCCAGCTTTTCTTTTGGAAAAATCCAGCAACGATTGCATCATTCTAGCTAGGCTCCCACTTTCTGCCAGGGTGAGTGGCTGCCAAGGGAGGCCATTTGCCATGGGAAAAAGAAGTCCTTTCCCCAGGGTCTGGGTGTCAGATGAAAGGTGGCCTTTGGGGTTCTGAGGACTTGTAGGGTAGTACTTACTGGCTAGAGTAGAGGAAATGGATTCTATTTGAATATCTGTCTAGAGGCTTTGCCCCACAGGTCCTGGTTGTCCTTGATGGGCTGCAGCTGTGAGCATTGAAGAGAACTGGGATAAAAGGGGGCGGCGTAGCCATTCAGGGAGAGCCTTGAAGGAGCCCTGAACTGGGAAAGAACAGCATGCAGAAGAAAGCGTCTGTGCTGTGAAGATCTGCAGCCATAAGAACACACCGAGGAGGTATGGACTTTAGCAATCTGAGAACAGCATGATGGGACTCTAGAGAAATAGAACAACAACAAGTGGTAGCTTTCGATTTGGAGCAATCCAGCAAAGCTTGCAAATTTCTTGCTGGGCACCACCCTCTTGGTCAGGGCGAGTGGCCAGAAATGGAGGCCATTTTCCATGGGGAAAACGAAGTCATTGGCCCAGGCTCTGGGTGTCAGATGACTGGTGGCATCTGGGGCTCTAAGGACTTGCAGGGTCCTAGTTGCTGGCAGCTTTCGTTCTGGAAGGATCCAGCAGAGTTTGTAGATTCCTGGCTTGGCACTGCCCTGCCTGCCAGGCCAAGTGGCCACAAATGAAGGCCATTTTCCATGGGAAAAACGAAGTCCTTTCCCCAGGGTCTCAGTAATATGTTCAAGGTGGCGTTTGAGGCTCTAAGTACTTCCAGGGCCCTAGTTGCTGCCAGCTTTTCTTTTGGAAAAATCCAGCAACGATTGCATCATTCTAGCTAGGCTCCCACTTTCTGCCAGGGTGAGTGGCTGCCAAGGGAGGCCATTTGCCATGGGAAAAAGAAGTCCTTTCCCCAGGGTCTGGGTGTCAGATGAAAGGTGGCCTTTGGGGTTCTGAGGACTTGTAGGGTAGTACTTACTGGCTAGAGTAGAGGAAATGGATTCTATTTGAATATCTGTCTAGAGGCTTTGCCCCACAGGTCCTGGTTGTCCTTGATGGGCTGCAGCTGTGAGCATTGAAGAGAACTGGGATAAAAGGGGGCGGCTTAGCCATTCAGGGAGAGCCTTGAAGGAGCCCTGAACTGGGAAAGAACAGCATGCAGAAGAAAGCGTCTGTGCTGTGAAGATCTGCAGCCATAAGAACACACCGAGGAGGTATGGACTTTAGCAATCTGAGAACAGCATTATGGGACTCTAGAGAAATAGAAGAACAACAAGTGGCAGCTTTCGATTTGGAGCAATCCAGCAAAGCTTGCAAATTTCTTGCTGGGCACCACCCTCTTGGTCAGGGCGAGTGGCCAGAAATGGAGGCCATTTTCCATGGGGAAAACGAAGTCATTGGCCCAGGCTCTGGGTGTCAGATGACTGGTGGCATCTGGGGCTGTAAGGACTTGCAGGGTCCTAGTTGCTGGCAGCTTTCATTCTGGAAGGATCCAGCACAGTTTGTAGATTCCTGGCTTGGCACTGCCCTGCCTGCCAGGCAGAGTGGCCAGAAATGAAGGCCATTTTCCATGGGAAAAACGAAGTCCTTTCCCCAGGGTCTCAGTAATATGTTCAAGGTGGCGTTTGAGGCTCTAAGTACTTCCAGGGCCCTAGTTGCTGCCAGCTTTTCTTTTGGAAAAATCCAGCAACGATTGCATCATTCTAGCTAGGCTCCCACTTTCTGCCAGGGTGAGTGGCTGCCAAGGGAGGCCATTTGCCATGGGAAAAAGAAGTCCTTTCCCCAGGGTCTGGGTGTCAGATGAAAGGTGGCCTTTGGGGTTCTGAGGACTTGTAGGGTAGTACTTACTGGCTAGAGTAGAGGAAATGGATTCTATTTGAATATCTGTCCCACAGGTCCTGGTTGTCCTTGATGGGCTGCAGCTGTGAGCATTGAAGAGAACTGGGATAAAAGGGGGCGGCGTAGCCATTCAGGGAGAGCCTTGAAGGAGCCCTGAACTGGGAAAGAACAGCATGCAGAAGAAAGCGTCTGTGCTGTGAAGATCTGCAGCCATAAGAACACACCGAGGAGGTATGGACTTTAGCAATCTGAGAACAGCATGATGGGACTCTAGAGAAATAGAACAACAACAAGTGGTAGCTTTCGATTTGGAGCAATCCAGCAAAGCTTGCAAATTTCTTGCTGGGCACCACCCTCTTGGTCAGGGCGAGTGGCCAGAAATGGAGGCCATTTTCCATGGGGAAAACGAAGTCATTGGCCCAGGCTCTGGGTGTCAGATGACTGGTGGCATCTGGGGCTCTAAGGACTTGCAGGGTCCTAGTTGCTGGCAGCTTTCGTTCTGGAAGGATCCAGCAGAGTTTGTAGATTCCTGGCTTGGCACTGCCCTGCCTGCCAGGCCAAGTGGCCACAAATGAAGGCCATTTTCCATGGGAAAAACGAAGTCCTTTCCCCAGGGTCTCAGGAATATGTTCAAGGTGGCGTTTGAGGCTCTAAGTACTTCCAGGGCCCTAGTTGCTGCCAGCTTTTCTTTTGGAAAAATCCAGCAACGATTGCATCATTCTAGCTAGGCTCCCACTTTCTGCCAGGGTGAGTGGCTGCCAAGGGAGGCCATTTGCCATGGGAAAAAGAAGTCCTTTCCCCAGGGTCTGGGTGTCAGATGAAAGGTGGCCTTTGGGGTTCTGAGGACTTGTAGGGTACTACTTACTGGCTAGAGTAGAGGAAATGGATTCTATTTGAATATCTGTCCCACAGGTCCTGGTTGTCCTTGATGGGCTGCAGCTGTGAGCATTGAAGAGAACTGGGATAAAAGGGGGCGGCTTAGCCATTCAGGGAGAGCCTTGAAGGAGCCCTGAACTGGGAAAGAACAGCATGCAGAAGAAAGCGTCTGTGCTGTGAAGATCTGCAGCCATAAGAACACACCGAGGAGGTATGGACTTTAGCAATCTGAGAACAGCATGATGGGACTCTAGAGAAATAGAAGAACAACAAGTGGTAGCTTTAGATTTGGAGCAATCCAGCAAAGCTTGCAAATTTCTTGCTGGGCACCACCCTCTTGGTCAGGGCGAGTGGCCAGAAATGGAGGCCATTTTCCATGGGGAAAACGAAGTCATTGGCCCAGGCTCTGGGTGTCAGATGACTGGTGGCATCTGGGGCTCTAAGGACTTGCAGGGTCCTAGTTGCTGGCAGCTTTCGTTCTGGAAGGATCCAGCAGAGTTTGTAGATTCCTGGCTTGGCACTGCCCTGCCTGCCAGGCAGAGTGGCCACAAATGAAGGCCATTTTCCATGGGAAAAACGAAGTCCTTTCCCCAGGGTCTCAGGAATATGTTCAAGGTGGCGTTTGAGGCTCTAAGTACTTCCAGGGCCCTAGTTGCTGCCAGCTTTTCTTTTGGAAAAATCCAGCAACGATTGCATCATTCTAGCTAGGCTCCCACTTTCTGCCAGGGTGAGTGGCTGCCAAGGGAGGCCATTTGCCATGGGAAAAAGAAGTCCTTTCCCCAGGGTCTGGGTGTCAGATGAAAGGTGGCCTTTGGGGTTCTGAGGACTTGTAGGGTAGTACTTACTGGCTAGAGTAGAGGAAATGGATTCTATTTGAATATCTGTCCCACAGGTCCTGGTTGTCCTTGATGGGCTGCAGCTGTGAGCATTGAAGAGAACTGGGATAAAAGGGGGCGGCGTAGCCATTCAGGGAGAGCCTTGAAGGAGCCCTGAACTGGGAAAGAACAGCATGCAGAAGAAAGCGTCTGTGCTGTGAAGATCTGCAGCCATAAGAACACACCGAGGAGGTATGGACTTTAGCAATCTGAGAACAGCATGATGGGACTCTAGAGAAATAGAAGAACAACAAGTGGTAGCTTTAGATTTGGAGCAATCCAGCAAAGCTTGCAAATTTCTTGCTGGGCACCACCCTCTTGGTCAGGGCGAGTGGCCAGAAATGGAGGCCATTTTCCATGGGGAAAACGAAGTCATTGGCCCAGGCTCTGGGTGTCAGATGACTGGTGGCATCTGGGGCTGTAAGGACTTGCAGGGTCCTAGTTGCTGGCAGCTTTCGTTCTGGAAGGATCCAGCAGAGTTTGTAGATTCCTGGCTTGGCACTGCCCTGCCTGCCAGGCCAAGTGGCCAGAAATGAAGGCCATTTCCCATGGGAAAAACGAAGTCCTTTCCCCAGGGTCTCAGGAATATGTTCAAGGTGGCGTTTGAGGCTCTAAGTACTTCCAGGGCCCTAGTTGCTGCCAGCTTTTCTTTTGGAAAAATCCAGCAACGATTGCATCATTCTAGCTAGGCTCCCACTTTCTGCCAGGGTGAGTGGCTGCCAAGGGAGGCCATTTGCCATGGGAAAAAGAAGTCCTTTCCCCAGGGTCTGGGTGTCAGATGAAAGGTGGCCTTTGGGGTTCTGAGGACTTGTAGGGTAGTACTTACTGGCTAGAGTAGAGGAAATGGATTCTATTTGAATATCTGTCTAGAGGCTTTGCCCCACAGGTCCTGGTTGTCCTTGATGGGCTGCAGCTGTGAGCATTGAAGAGAACTGGGATAAAAGGGGGCGGCGTAGCCATTCAGGGAGAGCCTTGAAGGAGCCCTGAACTGGGAAAGAACAGCATGCAGAAGAAAGCGTCTGTGCTGTGAAGATCTGCAGCCATAAGAACACACCGAGGAGGTATGGACTTTAGCAATCTGAGAACAGCATGATGGGACTCTAGAGAAATAGAACAACAACAAGTGGTAGCTTTAGATTTGGAGCAATCCAGCAAAGCTTGCAAATTTCTTGCTGGGCACCACCCTCTTGGTCAGGGTGAGAGGCCAGAAATGGAGGCCATTTTCCATGGGGAAAACGAAGTCATTGGCCCAGGCTCTGGGTGTCAGATGACTGGTGGCATCTGGGGCTCTAAGGACTTGCAGGGTCCTAGCTGCTGGCAGCTTTCGTTCTGGAAGGATCCAGCAGAGTTTGTAGATTCCTGGCTTGGCACTGCCCTGCCTGCCAGGCCAAGTGGCCAGAAATGAAGGCCATTTCCCATGGGAAAAACGAAGTCCTTTCCCCAGGGTCTCAGGAATATGTTCAAGGTGGCGTTTGAGGCTCTAAGTACTTCCAGGGCCCTAGTTGCTGGCAGCTTTTCTTTTGGAAAAATCCAGCAACGATTGCATCATTCTAGCTAGGCTCCCACTTTCTGCCAGGGTGAGTGGCTGCCAAGGGAGGCCATTTGCCATGGGAAAAAGAAGTCCTTTCCCCAGGGTCTGGGTGTCAGATGAAAGGTGGCCTTTGGGGTTCTGAGGACTTGTAGGGTAGTACTTACTGGCTAGAGTAGAGGAAATGGATTCTATTTGAATATCTGTCTAGAGGCTTTGCCCCACAGGTCCTGGTTGTCCTTGATGGGCTGCAGCTGTGAGCATTGAAGAGAACTGGGATAAAAGGGGGCGGCGTAGCCATTCAGGGAGAGCCTTGAAGGAGCCCTGAACTGGGAAAGAACAGCATGCAGAAGAAAGCGTCTGTGCTGTGAAGATCTGCAGCCATAAGAACACACCGAGGAGGTATGGACTTTAGCAATCTGAGAACAGCATGATGGGACTCTAGAGAAATAGAACAACAACAAGTGGTAGCTTTCGATTTGGAGCAATCCAGCAAAGCTTGCAAATTTCTTGCTGGGCACCACCCTCTTGGTCAGGGCGAGTGGCCAGAAATGGAGGCCATTTTCCATGGGGAAAACGAAGTCATTGGCCCAGGCTCTGGGTGTCAGATGACTGGTGGCATCTGGGGCTCTAAGGACTTGCAGGGTCCTAGTTGCTGGCAGCTTTCGTTCTGGAAGGATCCAGCAGAGTTTGTAGATTCCTGGCTTGGCACTGCCCTGCCTGCCAGGCCAAGTGGCCACAAATGAAGGCCATTTTCCATGGGAAAAACGAAGTCCTTTCCCCAGGGTCTCAGTAATATGTTCAAGGTGGCGTTTGAGGCTCTAAGTACTTCCAGGGCCCTAGTTGCTGCCAGCTTTTCTTTTGGAAAAATCCAGCAACGATTGCATCATTCTAGCTAGGCTCCCACTTTCTGCCAGGGTGAGTGGCTGCCAAGGGAGGCCATTTGCCATGGGAAAAAGAAGTCCTTTCCCCAGGGTCTGGGTGTCAGATGAAAGGTGGCCTTTGGGGTTCTGAGGACTTGTAGGGTAGTACTTACTGGCTAGAGTAGAGGAAATGGATTCTATTTGAATATCTGTCTAGAGGCTTTGCCCCACAGGTCCTGGTTGTCCTTGATGGGCTGCAGCTGTGAGCATTGAAGAGAACTGGGATAAAAGGGGGCGGCTTAGCCATTCAGGGAGAGCCTTGAAGGAGCCCTGAACTGGGAAAGAACAGCATGCAGAAGAAAGCGTCTGTGCTGTGAAGATCTGCAGCCATAAGAACACACCGAGGAGGTATGGACTTTAGCAATCTGAGAACAGCATTATGGGACTCTAGAGAAATAGAAGAACAACAAGTGGCAGCTTTCGATTTGGAGCAATCCAGCAAAGCTTGCAAATTTCTTGCTGGGCACCACCCTCTTGGTCAGGGCGAGTGGCCAGAAATGGAGGCCATTTTCCATGGGGAAAACGAAGTCATTGGCCCAGGCTCTGGGTGTCAGATGACTGGTGGCATCTGGGGCTGTAAGGACTTGCAGGGTCCTAGTTGCTGGCAGCTTTCATTCTGGAAGGATCCAGCACAGTTTGTAGATTCCTGGCTTGGCACTGCCCTGCCTGCCAGGCAGAGTGGCCAGAAATGAAGGCCATTTTCCATGGGAAAAACGAAGTCCTTTCCCCAGGGTCTCAGTAATATGTTCAAGGTGGCGTTTGAGGCTCTAAGTACTTCCAGGGCCCTAGTTGCTGCCAGCTTTTCTTTTGGAAAAATCCAGCAACGATTGCATCATTCTAGCTAGGCTCCCACTTTCTGCCAGGGTGAGTGGCTGCCAAGGGAGGCCATTTGCCATGGGAAAAAGAAGTCCTTTCCCCAGGGTCTGGGTGTCAGATGAAAGGTGGCCTTTGGGGTTCTGAGGACTTGTAGGGTAGTACTTACTGGCTAGAGTAGAGGAAATGGATTCTATTTGAATATCTGTCCCACAGGTCCTGGTTGTCCTTGATGGGCTGCAGCTGTGAGCATTGAAGAGAACTGGGATAAAAGGGGGCGGCGTAGCCATTCAGGGAGAGCCTTGAAGGAGCCCTGAACTGGGAAAGAACAGCATGCAGAAGAAAGCGTCTGTGCTGTGAAGATCTGCAGCCATAAGAACACACCGAGGAGGTATGGACTTTAGCAATCTGAGAACAGCATGATGGGACTCTAGAGAAATAGAACAACAACAAGTGGTAGCTTTCGATTTGGAGCAATCCAGCAAAGCTTGCAAATTTCTTGCTGGGCACCACCCTCTTGGTCAGGGCGAGTGGCCAGAAATGGAGGCCATTTTCCATGGGGAAAACGAAGTCATTGGCCCAGGCTCTGGGTGTCAGATGACTGGTGGCATCTGGGGCTCTAAGGACTTGCAGGGTCCTAGTTGCTGGCAGCTTTCGTTCTGGAAGGATCCAGCAGAGTTTGTAGATTCCTGGCTTGGCACTGCCCTGCCTGCCAGGCCAAGTGGCCACAAATGAAGGCCATTTTCCATGGGAAAAACGAAGTCCTTTCCCCAGGGTCTCAGGAATATGTTCAAGGTGGCGTTTGAGGCTCTAAGTACTTCCAGGGCCCTAGTTGCTGCCAGCTTTTCTTTTGGAAAAATCCAGCAACGATTGCATCATTCTAGCTAGGCTCCCACTTTCTGCCAGGGTGAGTGGCTGCCAAGGGAGGCCATTTGCCATGGGAAAAAGAAGTCCTTTCCCCAGGGTCTGGGTGTCAGATGAAAGGTGGCCTTTGGGGTTCTGAGGACTTGTAGGGTAGTACTTACTGGCTAGAGTAGAGGAAATGGATTCTATTTGAATATCTGTCCCACAGGTCCTGGTTGTCCTTGATGGGCTGCAGCTGTGAGCATTGAAGAGAACTGGGATAAAAGGGGGCGGCTTAGCCATTCAGGGAGAGCCTTGAAGGAGCCCTGAACTGGGAAAGAACAGCATGCAGAAGAAAGCGTCTGTGCTGTGAAGATCTGCAGCCATAAGAACACACCGAGGAGGTATGGACTTTAGCAATCTGAGAACAGCATGATGGGACTCTAGAGAAATAGAAGAACAACAAGTGGTAGCTTTAGATTTGGAGCAATCCAGCAAAGCTTGCAAATTTCTTGCTGGGCACCACCCTCTTGGTCAGGGCGAGTGGCCAGAAATGGAGGCCATTTTCCATGGGGAAAACGAAGTCATTGGCCCAGGCTCTGGGTGTCAGATGACTGGTGGCATCTGGGGCTCTAAGGACTTGCAGGGTCCTAGTTGCTGGCAGCTTTCGTTCTGGAAGGATCCAGCAGAGTTTGTAGATTCCTGGCTTGGCACTGCCCTGCCTGCCAGGCAGAGTGGCCACAAATGAAGGCCATTTTCCATGGGAAAAACGAAGTCCTTTCCCCAGGGTCTCAGGAATATGTTCAAGGTGGCGTTTGAGGCTCTAAGTACTTCCAGGGCCCTAGTTGCTGCCAGCTTTTCTTTTGGAAAAATCCAGCAACGATTGCATCATTCTAGCTAGGCTCCCACTTTCTGCCAGGGTGAGTGGCTGCCAAGGGAGGCCATTTGCCATGGGAAAAAGAAGTCCTTTCCCCAGGGTCTGGGTGTCAGATGAAAGGTGGCCTTTGGGGTTCTGAGGACTTGTAGGGTAGTACTTACTGGCTAGAGTAGAGGAAATGGATTCTATTTGAATATCTGTCCCACAGGTCCTGGTTGTCCTTGATGGGCTGCAGCTGTGAGCATTGAAGAGAACTGGGATAAAAGGGGGCGGCGTAGCCATTCAGGGAGAGCCTTGAAGGAGCCCTGAACTGGGAAAGAACAGCATGCAGAAGAAAGCGTCTGTGCTGTGAAGATCTGCAGCCATAAGAACACACCGAGGAGGTATGGACTTTAGCAATCTGAGAACAGCATGATGGGACTCTAGAGAAATAGAAGAACAACAAGTGGTAGCTTTAGATTTGGAGCAATCCAGCAAAGCTTGCAAATTTCTTGCTGGGCACCACCCTCTTGGTCAGGGCGAGTGGCCAGAAATGGAGGCCATTTTCCATGGGGAAAACGAAGTCATTGGCCCAGGCTCTGGGTGTCAGATGACTGGTGGCATCTGGGGCTGTAAGGACTTGCAGGGTCCTAGTTGCTGGCAGCTTTCGTTCTGGAAGGATCCAGCAGAGTTTGTAGATTCCTGGCTTGGCACTGCCCTGCCTGCCAGGCCAAGTGGCCAGAAATGAAGGCCATTTCCCATGGGAAAAACGAAGTCCTTTCCCCAGGGTCTCAGGAATATGTTCAAGGTGGCGTTTGAGGCTCTAAGTACTTCCAGGGCCCTAGTTGCTGCCAGCTTTTCTTTTGGAAAAATCCAGCAACGATTGCATCATTCTAGCTAGGCTCCCACTTTCTGCCAGGGTGAGTGGCTGCCAAGGGAGGCCATTTGCCATGGGAAAAAGAAGTCCTTTCCCCAGGGTCTGGGTGTCAGATGAAAGGTGGCCTTTGGGGTTCTGAGGACTTGTAGGGTAGTACTTACTGGCTAGAGTAGAGGAAATGGATTCTATTTGAATATCTGTCTAGAGGCTTTGCCCCCCAGGTCCTGGATGTCCTTGATGGGCTGCAGCTGTGAGCATTGAAGAGAACTGGGATAAAAGGGGGCGGCGTAGCCATTCAGGGAGAGCCTTGAAGGAGCCCTGAACTGGGAAAGAACAGCATGCAGAAGAAAGCGTCTGTGCTGTGAAGATCTGCAGCCATAAGAACACACCGAGGAGGTATGGACTTTAGCAATCTGAGAACAGCATGATGGGACTCTAGAGAAATAGAAGAACAACAAGTGGTAGCTTTAGATTTGGAGCAATCCAGCAAAGCTTGCAAATTTCTTGCTGGGCACCACCCTCTTGGTCAGGGCGAGTGGCCAGAAATGGAGGCCATTTTCCATGGGGAAAACGAAGTCATTGGCCCAGGCTCTGGGTGTCAGATGACTGGTGGCATCTGGGGCTCTAAGGACTTGCAGGGTCCTAGTTGCTGGCAGCTTTCGTTCTGGAAGGATCCAGCACAGTTTGTAGATTCCTGGCTTGGCACTGCCCTGCCTGCCAGGCAGAGTGGCCAGAAATGAAGGCCATTTTCCATGGGAAAAACGAAGTCCTTTCCCCAGGGTCTCAGTAATATGTTCAAGGTGGCGTTTGAGGCTCTAAGTACTTCCAGGGCCCTAGTTGCTGGCAGCTTTTCTTTTGGAAAAATCCAGCAACGATTGCATCATTCTAGCTAGGCTCCCACTTTCTGCCAGGGTGAGTGGCTGCCAAGGGAGGCCATTTGCCATGGGAAAAAGAAGTCCTTTCCCCAGGGTCTGGGTGTCAGATGAAAGGTGGCCTTTGGGGTTCTGAGGACTTGTAGGGTAGTACTTACTGGCTAGAGTAGAGGAAATGGATTCTATTTGAATATCTGTCCCACAGGTCCTGGTTGTCCTTGATGGGCTGCAGCTGTGAGCATTGAAGAGAACTGGGATAAAAGGGGGCGGCGTAGCCATTCAGGGAGAGCCTTGAAGGAGCCCTGAACTGGGAAAGAACAGCATGCAGAAGAAAGCGTCTGTGCTGTGAAGATCTGCAGCCATAAGAACACACCGAGGAGGTATGGACTTTAGCAATCTGAGAACAGCATGATGGGACTCTAGAGAAATAGAAGAACAACAAGTGGTAGCTTTAGATTTGGAGCAATCCAGCAAAGCTTGCAAATTTCTTGCTGGGCACCACCCTCTTGGTCAGGGCGAGTGGCCAGAAATGGAGGCCATTTTCCATGGGGAAAACGAAGTCATTGGCCCAGGCTCTGGGTGTCAGATGACTGGTGGCATCTGGGGCTGTAAGGACTTGCAGGGTCCTAGTTGCTGGCAGCTTTCATTCTGGAAGGATCCAGCAGAGTTTGTAGATTCCTGGCTTGGCACTGCCCTGCCTGCCAGGCAGAGTGGCCACAAATGAAGGCCATTTTCCATGGGAAAAACGAAGTCCTTTCCCCAGGGTCTCAGTAATATGTTCAAGGTGGCGTTTGAGGCTCTAAGTACTTCCAGGGCCCTAGTTGCTGGCAGCTTTTCTTTTGGAAAAATCCAGCAACGATTGCATCATTCTAGCTAGGCTCCCACTTTCTGCCAGGGTGAGTGGCTGCCAAGGGAGGCCATTTGCCATGGGAAAAAGAAGTCCTTTCCCCAGGGTCTGGGTGTCAGATGAAAGGTGGCCTTTGGGGTTCTGAGGACTTGTAGGGTAGTACTTACTGGCTAGAGTAGAGGAAATGGATTCTATTTGAATATCTGTCCCACAGGTCCTGGTTGTCCTTGATGGGCTGCAGCTGTGAGCATTGAAGAGAACTGGGATAAAAGGGGGCGGCGTAGCCATTCAGGGAGAGCCTTGAAGGAGCCCTGAACTGGGAAAGAACAGCATGCAGAAGAAAGCGTCTGTGCTGTGAAGATCTGCAGCCATAAGAACACACCGAGGAGGTATGGACTTTAGCAATCTGAGAACAGCATGATGGGACTCTAGAGAAATAGAAGAACAACAAGTGGTAGCTTTAGATTTGGAGCAATCCAGCAAAGCTTGCAAATTTCTTGCTGGGCACCACCCTCTTGGTCAGGGCGAGTGGCCAGAAATGGAGGCCATTTTCCATGGGGAAAACGAAGTCATTGGCCCAGGCTCTGGGTGTCAGATGACTGGTGGCATCTGGGGCTCTAAGGACTTGCAGGGTCCTAGTTGCTGGCAGCTTTTGTTCTGGAAGGATCCAGCAGAGTTTGTAGATTCCTGGCTTGGCACTGCCCTGCCTGCCAGGCCAAGTGGCCAGAAATGAAGGCCATTTCCCATGGGAAAAACGAAGTCCTTTCCCCAGGGTCTCAGGAATATGTTCAAGGTGGCGTTTGAGGCTCTAAGTACTTCCAGGGCCCTAGTTGCTGGCAGCTTTTCTTTTGGAAAAATCCAGCAACGATTGCATCATTCTAGCTAGGCTCCCACTTTCTGCCAGGGTGAGTGGCTGCCAAGGGAGGCCATTTGCCATGGGAAAAAGAAGTCCTTTCCCCAGGGTCTGGGTGTCAGATGAAAGGTGGCCTTTGGGGTTCTGAGGACTTGTAGGGTAGTACTTACTGGCTAGAGTAGAGGAAATGGATTCTATTTGAATATCTGTCTAGAGGCTTTGCCCCACAGGTCCTGGTTGTCCTTGATGGGCTGCAGCTGTGAGCATTGAAGAGAACTGGGATAAAAGGGGGCGGCGTAGCCATTCAGGGAGAGCCTTGAAGGAGCCCTGAACTGGGAAAGAACAGCATGCAGAAGAAAGCGTCTGTGCTGTGAAGATCTGCAGCCATAAGAACACACCGAGGAGGTATGGACTTTAGCAATCTGAGAACAGCATGATGGGACTCTAGAGAAATAGAACAACAACAAGTGGCAGCTTTAGATTTGGAGCAATCCAGCAAAGCTTGCAAATTTCTTGCTGGGCACCACCCTCTTGGTCAGGGCGAGTGGCCAGAAATGGAGGCCATTTTCCATGGGGAAAACGAAGTCATTGGCCCAGGCTCTGGGTGTCAGATGACTGGTGGCATCTGGGGCTGTAAGGACTTGCAGGGTCCTAGTTGCTGGCAGCTTTCGTTCTGGAAGGATCCAGCAGAGTTTGTAGATTCCTGGCTTGGCACTGCCCTGCCTGCCAGGCCAAGTGGCCACAAATGAAGGCCATTTTCCATGGGAAAAACGAAGTCCTTTCCCCAGGGTCTCAGGAATATGTTCAAGGTGGCGTTTGAGGCTCTAAGTACTTCCAGGGCCCTAGTTGCTGCCAGCTTTTCTTTTGGAAAAATCCAGCAACGATTGCATCATTCTAGCTAGGCTCCCACTTTCTGCCAGGGTGAGTGGCTGCCAAGGGAGGCCATTTGCCATGGGAAAAAGAAGTCCTTTCCCCAGGGTCTGGGTGTCAGATGAAAGGTGGCCTTTGGGGTTCTGAGGACTTGTAGGGTAGTACTTACTGGCTAGAGTAGAGGAAATGGATTCTATTTGAATATCTGTCTAGAGGCTTTGCCCCACAGGTCCTGGTTGTCCTTGATGGGCTGCAGCTGTGAGCATTGAAGAGAACTGGGATAAAAGGGGGCGGCGTAGCCATTCAGGGAGAGCCTTGAAGGAGCCCTGAACTGGGAAAGAACAGCATGCAGAAGAAAGCGTCTGTGCTGTGAAGATCTGCAGCCATAAGAACACACCGAGGAGGTATGGACTTTAGCAATCTGAGAACAGCATGATGGGACTCTAGAGAAATAGAACAACAACAAGTGGTAGCTTTCGATTTGGAGCAATCCAGCAAAGCTTGCAAATTTCTTGCTGGGCACCACCCTCTTGGTAAGGGCGAGTGGCCAGAAATGGAGGCCATTTTCCATGGGGAAAACGAAGTCATTGGCCCAGGCTCTGGGTGTCAGATGACTGGTGGCATCTGGGGCTCTAAGGACTTGCAGGGTCCTAGTTGCTGGCAGCTTTCGTTCTGGAAGGATCCAGCAGAGTTTGTAGATTCCTGGCTTGGCACTGCCCTGCCTGCCAGGCCAAGTGGCCACAAATGAAGGCCATTTTCCATGGGAAAAACGAAGTCCTTTCCCCAGGGTCTCAGTAATATGTTCAAGGTGGCGTTTGAGGCTCTAAGTACTTCCAGGGCCCTAGTTGCTGCCAGCTTTTCTTTTGGAAAAATCCAGCAACGATTGCATCATTCTAGCTAGGCTCCCACTTTCTGCCAGGGTGAGTGGCTGCCAAGGGAGGCCATTTGCCATGGGAAAAAGAAGTCCTTTCCCCAGGGTCTGGGTGTCAGATGAAAGGTGGCCTTTGGGGTTCTGAGGACTTGTAGGGTAGTACTTACTGGCTAGAGTAGAGGAAATGGATTCTATTTGAATATCTGTCTAGAGGCTTTGCCCCCCAGGTCCTGGTTGTCCTTGATGGGCTGCAGCTGTGAGCATTGAAGAGAACTGGGATAAAAGGGGGCGGCGTAGCCATTCAGGGAGAGCCTTGAAGGAGCCCTGAACTGGGAAAGAACAGCATGCAGAAGAAAGCGTCTGTGCTGTGAAGATCTGCAGCCATAAGAACACACCGAGGAGGTATGGACTTTAGCAATCTGAGAACAGCATGATGGGACTCTAGAGAAATAGAACAACAACAAGTGGCAGCTTTCGATTTGGAGCAATCCAGCAAAGCTTGCAAATTTCTTGCTGGGCACCACCCTCTTGGTCAGGGCGAGTGGCCAGAAATGGAGGCCATTTTCCATGGGGAAAACGAAGTCATTGGCCCAGGCTCTGGGTGTCAGATGACTGGTGGCATCTGGGGCTCTAAGGACTTGCAGGGTCCTAGTTGCTGGCAGCTTTCGTTCTGGAAGGATCCAGCAGAGTTTGTAGATTCCTGGCTTGGCACTGCCCTGCCTGCCAGGCAGAGTGGCCAGAAATGAAGGCCATTTTCCATGGGAAAAACGAAGTCCTTTCCCCAGGGTCTCAGGAATATGTTCAAGGTGGCGTTTGAGGCTCTAAGTACTTCCAGGGCCCTAGTTGCTGCCAGCTTTTCTTTTGGAAAAATCCAGCAACGATTGCATCATTCTAGCTAGGCTCCCACTTTCTGCCAGGGTGAGTGGCTGCCAAGGGAGGCCATTTGCCATGGGAAAAAGAAGTCCTTTCCCCAGGGTCTGGGTGTCAGATGAAAGGTGGCCTTTGGGGTTCTGAGGACTTGTAGGGTAGTACTTACTGGCTAGAGTAGAGGAAATGGATTCTATTTGAATATCTGTCCCACAGGTCCTGGTTGTCCTTGATGGGCTGCAGCTGTGAGCATTGAAGAGAACTGGGATAAAAGGGGGCGGCGTAGCCATTCAGGGAGAGCCTTGAAGGAGCCCTGAACTGGGAAAGAACAGCATGCAGAAGAAAGCGTCTGTGCTGTGAAGATCTGCAGCCATAAGAACACACCGAGGAGGTATGGACTTTAGCAATCTGAGAACAGCATGATGGGACTCTAGAGAAATAGAAGAACAACAAGTGGTAGCTTTAGATTTGGAGCAATCCAGCAAAGCTTGCAAATTTCTTGCTGGGCACCACCCTCTTGGTCAGGGCGAGTGGCCAGAAATGGAGGCCATTTTCCATGGGGAAAACGAAGTCATTGGCCCAGGCTCTGGGTGTCAGATGACTGGTGGCATCTGGGGCTGTAAGGACTTGCAGGGTCCTAGTTGCTGGCAGCTTTCATTCTGGAAGGATCCAGCAGAGTTTGTAGATTCCTGGCTTGGCACTGCCCTGCCTGCCAGGCAGAGTGGCCACAAATGAAGGCCATTTTCCATGGGAAAAACGAAGTCCTTTCCCCAGGGTCTCAGTAATATGTTCAAGGTGGCGTTTGAGGCTCTAAGTACTTCCAGGGCCCTAGTTGCTGCCAGCTTTTCTTTTGGAAAAATCCAGCAACGATTGCATCATTCTAGCTAGGCTCCCACTTTCTGCCAGGGTGAGTGGCTGCCAAGGGAGGCCATTTGCCATGGGAAAAAGAAGTCCTTTCCCCAGGGTCTGGGTGTCAGATGAAAGGTGGCCTTTGGGGTTCTGAGGACTTGTAGGGTAGTACTTACTGGCTAGAGTAGAGGAAATGGATTCTATTTGAATATCTGTCCCACAGGTCCTGGTTGTCCTTGATGGGCTGCAGCTGTGAGCATTGAAGAGAACTGGGATAAAAGGGGGCGGCGTAGCCATTCAGGGAGAGCCTTGAAGGAGCCCTGAACTGGGAAAGAACAGCATGCAGAAGAAAGCGTCTGTGCTGTGAAGATCTGCAGCCATAAGAACACACCGAGGAGGTATGGACTTTAGCAATCTGAGAACAGCATGATGGGACTCTAGAGAAATAGAACAACAACAAGTGGTAGCTTTAGATTTGGAGCAATCCAGCAAAGCTTGCAAATTTCTTGCTGGGCACCACCCTCTTGGTCAGGGCGAGTGGCCAGAAATGGAGGCCATTTTCCATGGGGAAAACGAAGTCATTGGCCCAGGCTCTGGGTGTCAGATGACTGGTGGCATCTGGGGCTCTAAGGACTTGCAGGGTCCTAGTTGCTGGCAGCTTTTGTTCTGGAAGGATCCAGCAGAGTTTGTAGATTCCTGGCTTGGCACTGCCCTGCCTGCCAGGCCAAGTGGCCAGAAATGAAGGCCATTTCCCATGGGAAAAACGAAGTCCTTTCCCCAGGGTCTCAGGAATATGTTCAAGGTGGCGTTTGAGGCTCTAAGTACTTCCAGGGCCCTAGTTGCTGGCAGCTTTTCTTTTGGAAAAATCCAGCAACGATTGCATCATTCTAGCTAGGCTCCCACTTTCTGCCAGGGTGAGTGGCTGCCAAGGGAGGCCATTTGCCATGGGAAAAAGAAGTCCTTTCCCCAGGGTCTGGGTGTCAGATGAAAGGTGGCCTTTGGGGTTCTGAGGACTTGTAGGGTAGTACTTACTGGCTAGAGTAGAGGAAATGGATTCTATTTGAATATCTGTCTAGAGGCTTTGCCCCACAGGTCCTGGTTGTCCTTGATGGGCTGCAGCTGTGAGCATTGAAGAGAACTGGGATAAAAGGGGGCGGCTTAGCCATTCAGGGAGAGCCTTGAAGGAGCCCTGAACTGGGAAAGAACAGCATGCAGAAGAAAGCGTCTGTGCTGTGAAGATCTGCAGCCATAAGAACACACCGAGGAGGTATGGACTTTAGCAATCTGAGAACAGCATGATGGGACTCTAGAGAAATAGAACAACAACAAGTGGCAGCTTTAGATTTGGAGCAATCCAGCAAAGCTTGCAAATTTCTTGCTGGGCACCACCCTCTTGGTCAGGGCGAGTGGCCAGAAATGGAGGCCATTTTCCATGGGGAAAACGAAGTCATTGGCCCAGGCTCTGGGTGTCAGATGACTGGTGGCATCTGGGGCTGTAAGGACTTGCAGGGTCCTAGTTGCTGGCAGCTTTCGTTCTGGAAGGATCCAGCAGAGTTTGTAGATTCCTGGCTTGGCACTGCCCTGCCTGCCAGGCCAAGTGGCCACAAATGAAGGCCATTTTCCATGGGAAAAACGAAGTCCTTTCCCCAGGGTCTCAGTAATATGTTCAAGGTGGCGTTTGAGGCTCTAAGTACTTCCAGGGCCCTAGTTGCTGCCAGCTTTTCTTTTGGAAAAATCCAGCAACGATTGCATCATTCTAGCTAGGCTCCCACTTTCTGCCAGGGTGAGTGGCTGCCAAGGGAGGCCATTTGCCATGGGAAAAAGAAGTCCTTTCCCCAGGGTCTGGGTGTCAGATGAAAGGTGGCCTTTGGGGTTCTGAGGACTTGTAGGGTAGTACTTACTGGCTAGAGTAGAGGAAATGGATTCTATTTGAATATCTGTCCCACAGGTCCTGGTTGTCCTTGATGGGCTGCAGCTGTGAGCATTGAAGAGAACTGGGATAAAAGGGGGCGGCGTAGCCATTCAGGGAGAGCCTTGAAGGAGCCCTGAACTGGGAAAGAACAGCATGCAGAAGAAAGCGTCTGTGCTGTGAAGATCTGCAGCCATAAGAACACACCGAGGAGGTATGGACTTTAGCAATCTGAGAACAGCATGATGGGACTCTAGAGAAATAGAAGAACAACAAGTGGTAGCTTTAGATTTGGAGCAATCCAGCAAAGCTTGCAAATTTCTTGCTGGGCACCACCCTCTTGGTCAGGGCGAGTGGCCAGAAATGGAGGCCATTTTCCATGGGGAAAACGAAGTCATTGGCCCAGGCTCTGGGTGTCAGATGACTGGTGGCATCTGGGGCTCTAAGGACTTGCAGGGTCCTAGTTGCTGGCAGCTTTTGTTCTGGAAGGATCCAGCAGAGTTTGTAGATTCCTGGCTTGGCACTGCCCTGCCTGCCAGGCCAAGTGGCCAGAAATGAAGGCCATTTCCCATGGGAAAAACGAAGTCCTTTCCCCAGGGTCTCAGGAATATGTTCAAGGTGGCGTTTGAGGCTCTAAGTACTTCCAGGGCCCTAGTTGCTGCCAGCTTTTCTTTTGGAAAAATCCAGCAACGATTGCATCATTCTAGCTAGGCTCCCACTTTCTGCCAGGGTGAGTGGCTGCCAAGGGAGGCCATTTGCCATGGGAAAAAGAAGTCCTTTCCCCAGGGTCTGGGTGTCAGATGAAAGGTGGCCTTTGGGGTTCTGAGGACTTGTAGGGTAGTACTTACTGGCTAGAGTAGAGGAAATGGATTCTATTTGAATATCTGTCCCACAGGTCCTGGTTGTCCTTGATGGGCTGCAGCTGTGAGCATTGAAGAGAACTGGGATAAAAGGGGGCGGCGTAGCCATTCAGGGAGAGCCTTGAAGGAGCCCTGAACTGGGAAAGAACAGCATGCAGAAGAAAGCGTCTGTGCTGTGAAGATCTGCAGCCATAAGAACACACCGAGGAGGTATGGACTTTAGCAATCTGAGAACAGCATGATGGGACTCTAGAGAAATAGAAGAACAACAAGTGGTAGCTTTAGATTTGGAGCAATCCAGCAAAGCTTGCAAATTTCTTGCTGGGCACCACCCTCTTGGTCAGGGCGAGTGGCCAGAAATGGAGGCCATTTTCCATGGGGAAAACGAAGTCATTGGCCCAGGCTCTGGGTGTCAGATGACTGGTGGCATCTGGGGCTGTAAGGACTTGCAGGGTCCTAGTTGCTGGCAGCTTTCGTTCTGGAAGGATCCAGCACAGTTTGTAGATTCCTGGCTTGGCACTGCCCTGCCTGCCAGGCAGAGTGGCCACAAATGAAGGCCATTTTCCATGGGAAAAACGAAGTCCTTTCCCCAGGGTCTCAGGAATATGTTCAAGGTGGCGTTTGAGGCTCTAAGTACTTCCAGGGCCCTAGTTGCTGGCAGCTTTTCTTTTGGAAAAATCCAGCAACGATTGCATCATTCTAGCTAGGCTCCCACTTTCTGCCAGGGTGAGTGGCTGCCAAGGGAGGCCATTTGCCATGGGAAAAAGAAGTCCTTTCCCCAGGGTCTGGGTGTCAGATGAAAGGTGGCCTTTGGGGTTCTGAGGACTTGTAGGGTAGTACTTACTGGCTAGAGTAGAGGAAATGGATTCTATTTGAATATCTGTCTAGAGGCTTTGCCCCACAGGTCCTGGTTGTCCTTGATGGGCTGCAGCTGTGAGCATTGAAGAGAACTGGGATAAAAGGGGGCGGCGTAGCCATTCAGGGAGAGCCTTGAAGGAGCCCTGAACTGGGAAAGAACAGCATGCAGAAGAAAGCGTCTGTGCTGTGAAGATCTGCAGCCATAAGAACACACCGAGGAGGTATGGACTTTAGCAATCTGAGAACAGCATGATGGGACTCTAGAGAAATAGAAGAACAACAAGTGGCAGCTTTCGATTTGGAGCAATCCAGCAAAGCTTGCAAATTTCTTGCTGGGCACCACCCTCTTGGTCAGGGCGAGTGGCCAGAAATGGAGGCCATTTTCCATGGGGAAAACGAAGTCATTGGCCCAGGCTCTGGGTGTCAGATGACTGGTGGCATCTGGGGCTCTAAGGACTTGCAGGGTCCTAGTTGCTGGCAGCTTTCGTTCTGGAAGGATCCAGCACAGTTTGTAGATTCCTGGCTTGGCACTGCCCTGCCTGCCAGGCCAAGTGGCCACAAATGAAGGCCATTTTCCATGGGAAAAACGAAGTCCTTTCCCCAGGGTCTCAGGAATATGTTCAAGGTGGCGTTTGAGGCTCTAAGTACTTCCAGGGCCCTAGTTGCTGCCAGCTTTTCTTTTGGAAAAATCCAGCAACGATTGCATCATTCTAGCTAGGCTCCCACTTTCTGCCAGGGTGAGTGGCTGCCAAGGGAGGCCATTTGCCATGGGAAAAAGAAGTCCTTTCCCCAGGGTCTGGGTGTCAGATGAAAGGTGGCCTTTGGGGTTCTGAGGACTTGTAGGGTAGTACTTACTGGCTAGAGTAGAGGAAATGGATTCTATTTGAATATCTGTCTAGAGGCTTTGCCCCACAGGTCCTGGTTGTCCTTGATGGGCTGCAGCTGTGAGCATTGAAGAGAACTGGGATAAAAGGGGGCGGCTTAGCCATTCAGGGAGAGCCTTGAAGGAGCCCTGAACTGGGAAAGAACAGCATGCAGAAGAAAGCGTCTGTGCTGTGAAGATCTGCAGCCATAAGAACACACCGAGGAGGTATGGACTTTAGCAATCTGAGAACAGCATGATGGGACTCTAGAGAAATAGAACAACAACAAGTGGCAGCTTTCGATTTGGAGCAATCCAGCAAAGCTTGCAAATTTCTTGCTGGGCACCACCCTCTTGGTCAGGGCGAGTGGCCAGAAATGGAGGCCATTTTCCATGGGGAAAACGAAGTCATTGGCCCAGGCTCTGGGTGTCAGATGACTGGTGGCATCTGGGGCTCTAAGGACTTGCAGGGTCCTAGTTGCTGGCAGCTTTCGTTCTGGAAGGATCCAGCACAGTTTGTAGATTCCTGGCTTGGCACTGCCCTGCCTGCCAGGCCAAGTGGCCACAAATGAAGGCCATTTTCCATGGGAAAAACGAAGTCCTTTCCCCAGGGTCTCAGTAATATGTTCAAGGTGGCGTTTGAGGCTCTAAGTACTTCCAGGGCCCTAGTTGCTGCCAGCTTTTCTTTTGGAAAAATCCAGCAACGATTGCATCATTCTAGCTAGGCTCCCACTTTCTGCCAGGGTGAGTGGCTGCCAAGGGAGGCCATTTGCCATGGGAAAAAGAAGTCCTTTCCCCAGGGTCTGGGTGTCAGATGAAAGGTGGCCTTTGGGGTTCTGAGGACTTGTAGGGTAGTACTTACTGGCTAGAGTAGAGGAAATGGATTCTATTTGAATATCTGTCCCACAGGTCCTAGTTGTCCTTGATGGGCTGCAGCTGTGAGCATTGAAGAGAACTGGGATAAAAGGGGGCGGCGTAGCCATTCAGGGAGAGCCTTGAAGGAGCCCTGAACTGGGAAAGAACAGCATGCAGAAGAAAGCGTCTGTGCTGTGAAGATCTGCAGCCATAAGAACACACCGAGGAGGTATGGACTTTAGCAATCTGAGAACAGCATGATGGGACTCTAGAGAAATAGAAGAACAACAAGTGGTAGCTTTAGATTTGGAGCAATCCAGCAAAGCTTGCAAATTTCTTGCTGGGCACCACCCTCTTGGTCAGGGCGAGTGGCCAGAAATGGAGGCCATTTTCCATGGGGAAAACGAAGTCATTGGCCCAGGCTCTGGGTGTCAGATGACTGGTGGCATCTGGGGCTCTAAGGACTTGCAGGGTCCTAGTTGCTGGCAGCTTTCGTTCTGGAAGGATCCAGCAGAGTTTGTAGATTCCTGGCTTGGCACTGCCCTGCCTGCCAGGCAGAGTGGCCACAAATGAAGGCCATTTTCCATGGGAAAAACGAAGTCCTTTCCCCAGGGTCTCAGGAATATGTTCAAGGTGGCGTTTGAGGCTCTAAGTACTTCCAGGGCCCTAGTTGCTGCCAGCTTTTCTTTTGGAAAAATCCAGCAACGATTGCATCATTCTAGCTAGGCTCCCACTTTCTGCCAGGGTGAGTGGCTGCCAAGGGAGGCCATTTGCCATGGGAAAAAGAAGTCCTTTCCCCAGGGTCTGGGTGTCAGATGAAAGGTGGCCTTTGGGGTTCTGAGGACTTGTAGGGTAGTACTTACTGGCTAGAGTAGAGGAAATGGATTCTATTTGAATATCTGTCTAGAGGCTTTGCCCCACAGGTCCTGGTTGTCCTTGATGGGCTGCAGCTGTGAGCATTGAAGAGAACTGGGATAAAAGGGGGCGGCTTAGCCATTCAGGGAGAGCCTTGAAGGAGCCCTGAACTGGGAAAGAACAGCATGCAGAAGAAAGCGTCTGTGCTGTGAAGATCTGCAGCCATAAGAACACACCGAGGAGGTATGGACTTTAGCAATCTGAGAACAGCATGATGGGACTCTAGAGAAATAGAAGAACAACAAGTGGCAGCTTTCGATTTGGAGCAATCCAGCAAAGCTTGCAAATTTCTTGCTGGGCACCACCCTCTTGGTCAGGGCGAGTGGCCAGAAATGGAGGCCATTTTCCATGGGGAAAACGAAGTCATTGGCCCAGGCTCTGGGTGTCAGATGACTGGTGGCATCTGGGGCTCTAAGGACTTGCAGGGTCCTAGTTGCTGGCAGCTTTCGTTCTGGAAGGATCCAGCACAGTTTGTAGATTCCTGGCTTGGCACTGCCCTGCCTGCCAGGCCAAGTGGCCACAAATGAAGGCCATTTTCCATGGGAAAAACGAAGTCCTTTCCCCAGGGTCTCAGTAATATGTTCAAGGTGGCGTTTGAGGCTCTAAGTACTTCCAGGGCCCTAGTTGCTGCCAGCTTTTCTTTTGGAAAAATCCAGCAACGATTGCATCATTCTAGCTAGGCTCCCACTTTCTGCCAGGGTGAGTGGCTGCCAAGGGAGGCCATTTGCCATGGGAAAAAGAAGTCCTTTCCCCAGGGTCTGGGTGTCAGATGAAAGGTGGCCTTTGGGGTTCTGAGGACTTGTAGGGTAGTACTTACTGGCTAGAGTAGAGGAAATGGATTCTATTTGAATATCTGTCCCACAGGTCCTAGTTGTCCTTGATGGGCTGCAGCTGTGAGCATTGAAGAGAACTGGGATAAAAGGGGGCGGCGTAGCCATTCAGGGAGAGCCTTGAAGGAGCCCTGAACTGGGAAAGAACAGCATGCAGAAGAAAGCGTCTGTGCTGTGAAGATCTGCAGCCATAAGAACACACCGAGGAGGTATGGACTTTAGCAATCTGAGAACAGCATGATGGGACTCTAGAGAAATAGAACAACAACAAGTGGTAGCTTTAGATTTGGAGCAATCCAGCAAAGCTTGCAAATTTCTTGCTGGGCACCACCCTCTTGGTCAGGGCGAGTGGCCAGAAATGGAGGCCATTTTCCATGGGGAAAACGAAGTCATTGGCCCAGGCTCTGGGTGTCAGATGACTGGTGGCATCTGGGGCTCTAAGGACTTGCAGGGTCCTAGTTGCTGGCAGCTTTCGTTCTGGAAGGATCCAGCAGAGTTTGTAGATTCCTGGCTTGGCACTGCCCTGCCTGCCAGGCAGAGTGGCCACAAATGAAGGCCATTTTCCATGGGAAAAACGAAGTCCTTTCCCCAGGGTCTCAGGAATATGTTCAAGGTGGCGTTTGAGGCTCTAAGTACTTCCAGGGCCCTAGTTGCTGCCAGCTTTTCTTTTGGAAAAATCCAGCAACGATTGCATCATTCTAGCTAGGCTCCCACTTTCTGCCAGGGTGAGTGGCTGCCAAGGGAGGCCATTTGCCATGGGAAAAAGAAGTCCTTTCCCCAGGGTCTGGGTGTCAGATGAAAGGTGGCCTTTGGGGTTCTGAGGACTTGTAGGGTAGTACTTACTGGCTAGAGTAGAGGAAATGGATTCTATTTGAATATCTGTCTAGAGGCTTTGCCCCACAGGTCCTGGTTGTCCTTGATGGGCTGCAGCTGTGAGCATTGAAGAGAACTGGGATAAAAGGGGGCGGCTTAGCCATTCAGGGAGAGCCTTGAAGGAGCCCTGAACTGGGAAAGAACAGCATGCAGAAGAAAGCGTCTGTGCTGTGAAGATCTGCAGCCATAAGAACACACCGAGGAGGTATGGACTTTAGCAATCTGAGAACAGCATGATGGGACTCTAGAGAAATAGAACAACAACAAGTGGCAGCTTTAGATTTGGAGCAATCCAGCAAAGCTTGCAAATTTCTTGCTGGGCACCACCCTCTTGGTCAGGGCGAGTGGCCAGAAATGGAGGCCATTTTCCATGGGGAAAACGAAGTCATTGGCCCAGGCTCTGGGTGTCAGATGACTGGTGGCATCTGGGGCTCTAAGGACTTGCAGGGTCCTAGTTGCTGGCAGCTTTCGTTCTGGAAGGATCCAGCACAGTTTGTAGATTCCTGGCTTGGCACTGCCCTGCCTGCCAGGCCAAGTGGCCACAAATGAAGGCCATTTTCCATGGGAAAAACGAAGTCCTTTCCCCAGGGTCTCAGGAATATGTTCAAGGTGGCGTTTGAGGCTCTAAGTACTTCCAGGGCCCTAGTTGCTGCCAGCTTTTCTTTTGGAAAAATCCAGCAACGATTGCATCATTCTAGCTAGGCTCCCACTTTCTGCCAGGGTGAGTGGCTGCCAAGGGAGGCCATTTGCCATGGGAAAAAGAAGTCCTTTCCCCAGGGTCTGGGTGTCAGATGAAAGGTGGCCTTTGGGGTTCTGAGGACTTGTAGGGTAGTACTTACTGGCTAGAGTAGAGGAAATGGATTCTATTTGAATATCTGTCTAGAGGCTTTGCCCCACAGGTCCTGGTTGTCCTTGATGGGCTGCAGCTGTGAGCATTGAAGAGAACTGGGATAAAAGGGGGCGGCTTAGCCATTCAGGGAGAGCCTTGAAGGAGCCCTGAACTGGGAAAGAACAGCATGCAGAAGAAAGCGTCTGTGCTGTGAAGATCTGCAGCCATAAGAACACACCGAGGAGGTATGGACTTTAGCAATCTGAGAACAGCATTATGGGACTCTAGAGAAATAGAACAACAACAAGTGGCAGCTTTCGATTTGGAGCAATCCAGCAAAGCTTGCAAATTTCTTGCTGGGCACCACCCTCTTGGTCAGGGCGAGTGGCCAGAAATGGAGGCCATTTTCCATGGGGAAAACGAAGTCATTGGCCCAGGCTCTGGGTGTCAGATGACTGGTGGCATCTGGGGCTGTAAGGACTTGCAGGGTCCTAGTTGCTGGCAGCTTTCGTTCTGGAAGGATCCAGCACAGTTTGTAGATTCCTGGCTTGGCACTGCCCTGCCTGCCAGGCAGAGTGGCCAGAAATGAAGGCCATTTTCCATGGGAAAAACGAAGTCCTTTCCCCAGGGTCTCAGGAATATGTTCAAGGTGGCGTTTGAGGCTCTAAGTACTTCCAGGGCCCTAGTTGCTGCCAGCTTTTCTTTTGGAAAAATCCAGCAACGATTGCATCATTCTAGCTAGGCTCCCACTTTCTGCCAGGGTGAGTGGCTGCCAAGGGAGGCCATTTGCCATGGGAAAAAGAAGTCCTTTCCCCAGGGTCTGGGTGTCAGATGAAAGGTGGCCTTTGGGGTTCTGAGGACTTGTAGGGTAGTACTTACTGGCTAGAGTAGAGGAAATGGATTCTATTTGAATATCTGTCCCACAGGTCCTGGTTGTCCTTGATGGGCTGCAGCTGTGAGCATTGAAGAGAACTGGGATAAAAGGGGACGGCATAGCCATTCAGGGAGAGCCTTGAAGGAGCCCTGAACTGGGAAAGAACAGCATGCAGAAGAAAGCGTCTGTGCTGTGAAGATCTGCAGCCATAAGAACACACCGAGGAGGTATGGACTTTAGCAATCTGAGAACAGCATGATGGGACTCTAGAGAAATAGAACAACAACAAGTGGTAGCTTTAGATTTGGAGCAATCCAGCAAAGCTTGCAAATTTCTTGCTGGGCACCACCCTCTTGGTCAGGGCGAGTGGCCAGAAATGGAGGCCATTTTCCATGGGGAAAACGAAGTCATTGGCCCAGGCTCTGGGTGTCAGATGACTGGTGGCATCTGGGGCTGTAAGGACTTGCAGGGTCCTAGTTGCTGGCAGCTTTCGTTCTGGAAGGATCCAGCAGAGTTTGTAGATTCCTGGCTTGGCACTGCCCTGCCTGCCAGGCAGAGTGGCCACAAATGAAGGCCATTTTCCATGGGAAAAACGAAGTCCTTTCCCCAGGGTCTCAGGAATATGTTCAAGGTGGCGTTTGAGGCTCTAAGTACTTCCAGGGCCCTAGTTGCTGGCAGCTTTTCTTTTGGAAAAATCCAGCAACGATTGCATCATTCTAGCTAGGCTCCCACTTTCTGCCAGGGTGAGTGGCTGCCAAGGGAGGCCATTTGCCATGGGAAAAAGAAGTCCTTTCCCCAGGGTCTGGGTGTCAGATGAAAGGTGGCCTTTGGGGTTCTGAGGACTTGTAGGGTAGTACTTACTGGCTAGAGTAGAGGAAATGGATTCTATTTGAATATCTGTCCCACAGGTCCTGGTTGTCCTTGATGGGCTGCAGCTGTGAGCATTGAAGAGAACTGGGATAAAAGGGGGCGGCGTAGCCATTCAGGGAGAGCCTTGAAGGAGCCCTGAACTGGGAAAGAACAGCATGCAGAAGAAAGCGTCTGTGCTGTGAAGATCTGCAGCCATAAGAACACACCGAGGAGGTATGGACTTTAGCAATCTGAGAACAGCATGATGGGACTCTAGAGAAATAGAAGAACAACAAGTGGTAGCTTTAGATTTGGAGCAATCCAGCAAAGCTTGCAAATTTCTTGCTGGGCACCACCCTCTTGGTCAGGGCGAGTGGCCAGAAATGGAGGCCATTTTCCATGGGGAAAACGAAGTCATTGGCCCAGGCTCTGGGTGTCAGATGACTGGTGGCATCTGGGGCTGTAAGGACTTGCAGGGTCCTAGTTGCTGGCAGCTTTCGTTCTGGAAGGATCCAGCAGAGTTTGTAGATTCCTGGCTTGGCACTGCCCTGCCTGCCAGGCAGAGTGGCCACAAATGAAGGCCATTTTCCATGGGAAAAACGAAGTCCTTTCCCCAGGGTCTCAGGAATATGTTCAAGGTGGCGTTTGAGGCTCTAAGTACTTCCAGGGCCCTAGTTGCTGCCAGCTTTTCTTTTGGAAAAATCCAGCAACGATTGCATCATTCTAGCTAGGCTCCCACTTTCTGCCAGGGTGAGTGGCTGCCAAGGGAGGCCATTTGCCATGGGAAAAAGAAGTCCTTTCCCCAGGGTCTGGGTGTCAGATGAAAGGTGGCCTTTGGGGTTCTGAGGACTTGTAGGGTAGTACTTACTGGCTAGAGTAGAGGAAATGGATTCTATTTGAATATCTGTCTAGAGGCTTTGCCCCACAGGTCCTGGTTGTCCTTGATGGGCTGCAGCTGTGAGCATTGAAGAGAACTGGGATAAAAGGGGGCGGCGTAGCCATTCAGGGAGAGCCTTGAAGGAGCCCTGAACTGGGAAAGAACAGCATGCAGAAGAAAGCGTCTGTGCTGTGAAGATCTGCAGCCATAAGAACACACCGAGGAGGTATGGACTTTAGCAATCTGAGAACAGCATGATGGGACTCTAGAGAAATAGAACAACAACAAGTGGTAGCTTTCGATTTGGAGCAATCCAGCAAAGCTTGCAAATTTCTTGCTGGGCACCACCTTCTTGGTCAGGGCGAGTGGCCAGAAATGGAGGCCATTTTCCATGGGGAAAACGAAGTCATTGGCCCAGGCTCTGGGTGTCAGATGACTGGTGGCATCTGGGGCTCTAAGGACTTGCAGGGTCCTAGTTGCTGGCAGCTTTCGTTCTGGAAGGATCCAGCAGAGTTTGTAGATTCCTGGCTTGGCACTGCCCTGCCTGCCAGGCCAAGTGGCCACAAATGAAGGCCATTTTCCATGGGAAAAACGAAGTCCTTTCCCCAGGGTCTCAGTAATATGTTCAAGGTGGCGTTTGAGGCTCTAAGTACTTCCAGGGCCCTAGTTGCTGGCAGCTTTTCTTTTGGAAAAATCCAGCAACGATTGCATCATTCTAGCTAGGCTCCCACTTTCTGCCAGGGTGAGTGGCTGCCAAGGGAGGCCATTTGCCATGGGAAAAAGAAGTCCTTTCCCCAGGGTCTGGGTGTCAGATGAAAGGTGGCCTTTGGGGTTCTGAGGACTTGTAGGGTAGTACTTACTGGCTAGAGTAGAGGAAATGGATTCTATTTGAATATCTGTCCCACAGGTCCTGGTTGTCCTTGATGGGCTGCAGCTGTGAGCATTGAAGAGAACTGGGATAAAAGGGGGCGGCGTAGCCATTCAGGGAGAGCCTTGAAGGAGCCCTGAACTGGGAAAGAACAGCATGCAGAAGAAAGCGTCTGTGCTGTGAAGATCTGCAGCCATAAGAACACACCGAGGAGGTATGGACTTTAGCAATCTGAGAACAGCATGATGGGACTCTAGAGAAATAGAACAACAACAAGTGGTAGCTTTAGATTTGGAGCAATCCAGCAAAGCTTGCAAATTTCTTGCTGGGCACCACCCTCTTGGTCAGGGCGAGTGGCCAGAAATGGAGGCCATTTTCCATGGGGAAAACGAAGTCATTGGCCCAGGCTCTGGGTGTCAGATGACTGGTGGCATCTGGGGCTGTAAGGACTTGCAGGGTCCTAGTTGCTGGCAGCTTTCGTTCTGGAAGGATCCAGCAGAGTTTGTAGATTCCTGGCTTGGCACTGCCCTGCCTGCCAGGCAGAGTGGCCACAAATGAAGGCCATTTTCCATGGGAAAAACGAAGTCCTTTCCCCAGGGTCTCAGGAATATGTTCAAGGTGGCGTTTGAGGCTCTAAGTACTTCCAGGGCCCTAGTTGCTGCCAGCTTTTCTTTTGGAAAAATCCAGCAACGATTGCATCATTCTAGCTAGGCTCCCACTTTCTGCCAGGGTGAGTGGCTGCCAAGGGAGGCCATTTGCCATGGGAAAAAGAAGTCCTTTCCCCAGGGTCTGGGTGTCAGATGAAAGGTGGCCTTTGGGGTTCTGAGGACTTGTAGGGTAGTACTTACTGGCTAGAGTAGAGGAAATGGATTCTATTTGAATATCTGTCTAGAGGCTTTGCCCCACAGGTCCTGGTTGTCCTTGATGGGCTGCAGCTGTGAGCATTGAAGAGAACTGGGATAAAAGGGGGCGGCGTAGCCATTCAGGGAGAGCCTTGAAGGAGCCCTGAACTGGGAAAGAACAGCATGCAGAAGAAAGCGTCTGTGCTGTGAAGATCTGCAGCCATAAGAACACACCGAGGAGGTATGGACTTTAGCAATCTGAGAACAGCATGATGGGACTCTAGAGAAATAGAACAACAACAAGTGGTAGCTTTAGATTTGGAGCAATCCAGCAAAGCTTGCAAATTTCTTGCTGGGCACCACCCTCTTGGTCAGGGCGAGTGGCCAGAAATGGAGGCCATTTTCCATGGGGAAAACGAAGTCATTGGCCCAGGCTCTGGGTGTCAGATGACTGGTGGCATCTGGGGCTCTAAGGACTTGCAGGGTCCTAGTTGCTGGCAGCTTTCGTTCTGGAAGGATCCAGCACAGTTTGTAGATTCCTGGCTTGGCACTGCCCTGCCTGCCAGGCAGAGTGGCCACAAATGAAGGCCATTTTCCATGGGAAAAACGAAGTCCTTTCCCCAGGGTCTCAGGAATATGTTCAAGGTGGCGTTTGAGGCTCTAAGTACTTCCAGGGCCCTAGTTGCTGGCAGCTTTTCTTTTGGAAAAATCCAGCAACGATTGCATCATTCTAGCTAGGCTCCCACTTTCTGCCAGGGTGAGTGGCTGCCAAGGGAGGCCATTTGCCATGGGAAAAAGAAGTCCTTTCCCCAGGGTCTGGGTGTCAGATGAAAGGTGGCCTTTGGGGTTCTGAGGACTTGTAGGGTAGTACTTACTGGCTAGAGTAGAGGAAATGGATTCTATTTGAATATCTGTCTAGAGGCTTTGCCCCACAGGTCCTGGTTGTCCTTGATGGGCTGCAGCTGTGAGCATTGAAGAGAACTGGGATAAAAGGGGGCGGCTTAGCCATTCAGGGAGAGCCTTGAAGGAGCCCTGAACTGGGAAAGAACAGCATGCAGAAGAAAGCGTCTGTGCTGTGAAGATCTGCAGCCATAAGAACACACCGAGGAGGTATGGACTTTAGCAATCTGAGAACAGCATGATGGGACTCTAGAGAAATAGAACAACAACAAGTGGCAGCTTTCGATTTGGAGCAATCCAGCAAAGCTTGCAAATTTCTTGCTGGGCACCACCCTCTTGGTCAGGGCGAGTGGCCAGAAATGGAGGCCATTTTCCATGGGGAAAACGAAGTCATTGGCCCAGGCTCTGGGTGTCAGATGACTGGTGGCATCTGGGGCTCTAAGGACTTGCAGGGTCCTAGTTGCTGGCAGCTTTTGTTCTGGAAGGATCCAGCACAGTTTGTAGATTCCTGGCTTGGCACTGCCCTGCCTGCCAGGCCAAGTGGCCACAAATGAAGGCCATTTTCCATGGGAAAAACGAAGTCCTTTCCCCAGGGTCTCAGGAATATGTTCAAGGTGGCGTTTGAGGCTCTAAGTACTTCCAGGGCCCTAGTTGCTGCCAGCTTTTCTTTTGGAAAAATCCAGCAACGATTGCATCATTCTAGCTAGGCTCCCACTTTCTGCCAGGGTGAGTGGCTGCCAAGGGAGGCCATTTGCCATGGGAAAAAGAAGTCCTTTCCCCAGGGTCTGGGTGTCAGATGAAAGGTGGCCTTTGGGGTTCTGAGGACTTGTAGGGTAGTACTTACTGGCTAGAGTAGAGGAAATGGATTCTATTTGAATATCTGTCTAGAGGCTTTGCCCCACAGGTCCTGGTTGTCCTTGATGGGCTGCAGCTGTGAGCATTGAAGAGAACTGGGATAAAAGGGGGCGGCGTAGCCATTCAGGGAGAGCCTTGAAGGAGCCCTGAACTGGGAAAGAACAGCATGCAGAAGAAAGCGTCTGTGCTGTGAAGATCTGCAGCCATAAGAACACACCGAGGAGGTATGGACTTTAGCAATCTGAGAACAGCATGATGGGACTCTAGAGAAATAGAACAACAACAAGTGGTAGCTTTAGATTTGGAGCAATCCAGCAAAGCTTGCAAATTTCTTGCTGGGCACCACCCTCTTGGTCAGGGCGAGTGGCCAGAAATGGAGGCCATTTTCCATGGGGAAAACGAAGTCATTGGCCCAGGCTCTGGGTGTCAGATGACTGGTGGCATCTGGGGCTCTAAGGACTTGCAGGGTCCTAGTTGCTGGCAGCTTTCGTTCTGGAAGGATCCAGCACAGTTTGTAGATTCCTGGCTTGGCACTGCCCTGCCTGCCAGGCAGAGTGGCCACAAATGAAGGCCATTTTCCATGGGAAAAACGAAGTCCTTTCCCCAGGGTCTCAGGAATATGTTCAAGGTGGCGTTTGAGGCTCTAAGTACTTCCAGGGCCCTAGTTGCTGGCAGCTTTTCTTTTGGAAAAATCCAGCAACGATTGCATCATTCTAGCTAGGCTCCCACTTTCTGCCAGGGTGAGTGGCTGCCAAGGGAGGCCATTTGCCATGGGAAAAAGAAGTCCTTTCCCCAGGGTCTGGGTGTCAGATGAAAGGTGGCCTTTGGGGTTCTGAGGACTTGTAGGGTAGTACTTACTGGCTAGAGTAGAGGAAATGGATTCTATTTGAATATCTGTCCCACAGGTCCTGGTTGTCCTTGATGGGCTGCAGCTGTGAGCATTGAAGAGAACTGGGATAAAAGGGGGCGGCGTAGCCATTCAGGGAGAGCCTTGAAGGAGCCCTGAACTGGGAAAGAACAGCATGCAGAAGAAAGCGTCTGTGCTGTGAAGATCTGCAGCCATAAGAACACACCGAGGAGGTATGGACTTTAGCAATCTGAGAACAGCATGATGGGACTCTAGAGAAATAGAACAACAACAAGTGGTAGCTTTAGATTTGGAGCAATCCAGCAAAGCTTGCAAATTTCTTGCTGGGCACCACCCTCTTGGTCAGGGCGAGTGGCCAGAAATGGAGGCCATTTTCCATGGGGAAAACGAAGTCATTGGCCCAGGCTCTGGGTGTCAGATGACTGGTGGCATCTGGGGCTGTAAGGACTTGCAGGGTCCTAGTTGCTGGCAGCTTTCGTTCTGGAAGGATCCAGCAGAGTTTGTAGATTCCTGGCTTGGCACTGCCCTGCCTGCCAGGCAGAGTGGCCACAAATGAAGGCCATTTTCCATGGGAAAAACGAAGTCCTTTCCCCAGGGTCTCAGGAATATGTTCAAGGTGGCGTTTGAGGCTCTAAGTACTTCCAGGGCCCTAGTTGCTGCCAGCTTTTCTTTTGGAAAAATCCAGCAACGATTGCATCATTCTAGCTAGGCTCCCACTTTCTGCCAGGGTGAGTGGCTGCCAAGGGAGGCCATTTGCCATGGGAAAAAGAAGTCCTTTCCCCAGGGTCTGGGTGTCAGATGAAAGGTGGCCTTTGGGGTTCTGAGGACTTGTAGGGTAGTACTTACTGGCTAGAGTAGAGGAAATGGATTCTATTTGAATATCTGTCCCACAGGTCCTGGTTGTCCTTGATGGGCTGCAGCTGTGAGCATTGAAGAGAACTGGGATAAAAGGGGGCGGCGTAGCCATTCAGGGAGAGCCTTGAAGGAGCCCTGAACTGGGAAAGAACAGCATGCAGAAGAAAGCGTCTGTGCTGTGAAGATCTGCAGCCATAAGAACACACCGAGGAGGTATGGACTTTAGCAATCTGAGAACAGCATGATGGGACTCTAGAGAAATAGAACAACAACAAGTGGTAGCTTTCGATTTGGAGCAATCCAGCAAAGCTTGCAAATTTCTTGCTGGGCACCACCCTCTTGGTCAGGGCGAGTGGCCAGAAATGGAGGCCATTTTCCATGGGGAAAACGAAGTCATTGGCCCAGGCTCTGGGTGTCAGATGAAAGGTGGCGTCTGGGGCTCTAAGGACTTGCAGGGTCCTAGTTGCTGGCAGCTTTCGTTCTGGAAGGATCCAGCATAGTTTGTAGATTCCTGGCTTGGCACTGCCCTGCCTGCCAGGCCAAGTGGCCACAAATGAAGGCCATTTTCCATGGGAAAAACGAAGTCCTTTCCCCAGGGTCTCAGGAATATGTTCAAGGTGGCGTTTGAGGCTCTAAGTACTTCCAGGGCCCTAGTTGCTGCCAGCTTTTCTTTTGGAAAAATCCAGCAACGATTGCATCATTCTAGCTAGGCTCCCACTTTCTGCCAGGGTGAGTGGCTGCCAAGGGAGGCCATTTGCCATGGGAAAAAGAAGTCCTTTCCCCAGGGTCTGGGTGTCAGATGAAAGGTGGCCTTTGGGGTTCTGAGGACTTGTAGGGTAGTACTTACTGGCTAGAGTAGAGGAAATGGATTCTATTTGAATATCTGTCCCACAGGTCCTGGTTGTCCTTGATGGGCTGCAGCTGTGAGCATTGACGAGAACTGGGATAAAAGGGGGCGGCGTAGCCATTCAGGGAGAGCCTTGAAGGAGCCCTGAACTGGGAAAGAACAGCATGCAGAAGAAAGCGTCTGTGCTGTGAAGATCTGCAGCCATAAGAACACACCGAGGAGGTATGGACTTTAGCAATCTGAGAACAGCATGATGGGACTCTAGAGAAATAGAACAACAACAAGTGGCAGCTTTCGATTTGGAGCAATCCAGCAAAGCTTGCAAATTTCTTGCTGGGCACCACCCTCTTGGTCAGGGCGAGTGGCCAGAAATGGAGGCCATTTTCCATGGGGAAAACGAAGTCATTGGCCCAGGCTCTGGGTGTCAGATGACTGGTGGCATCTGGGGCTCTAAGGACTTGCAGGGTCCTAGTTGCTGGCAGCTTTCGTTCTGGAAGGATCCAGCAGAGTTTGTAGATTCCTGGCTTGGCACTGCCCTGCCTGCCAGGCCAAGTGGCCACAAATGAAGGCCATTTTCCATGGGAAAAACGAAGTCCTTTCCCCAGGGTCTCAGTAATATGTTCAAGGTGGCGTTTGAGGCTCTAAGTACTTCCAGGGCCCTAGTTGCTGGCAGCTTTTCTTTTGGAAAAATCCAGCAACGATTGCATCATTCTAGCTAGGCTCCCACTTTCTGCCAGGGTGAGTGGCTGCCAAGGGAGGCCATTTGCCATGGGAAAAAGAAGTCCTTTCCCCAGGGTCTGGGTGTCAGATGAAAGGTGGCCTTTGGGGTTCTGAGGACTTGTAGGGTAGTACTTACTGGCTAGAGTAGAGGAAATGGATTCTATTTGAATATCTGTCCCACAGGTCCTGGTTGTCCTTGATGGGCTGCAGCTGTGAGCATTGAAGAGAACTGGGATAAAAGGGGGCGGCGTAGCCATTCAGGGAGAGCCTTGAAGGAGCCCTGAACTGGGAAAGAACAGCATGCAGAAGAAAGCGTCTGTGCTGTGAAGATCTGCAGCCATAAGAACACACCGAGGAGGTATGGACTTTAGCAATCTGAGAACAGCATGATGGGACTCTAGAGAAATAGAACAACAACAAGTGGCAGCTTTCGATTTGGAGCAATCCAGCAAAGCTTGCAAATTTCTTGCTGGGCACCACCCTCTTGGTCAGGGCGAGTGGCCAGAAATGGAGGCCATTTTCCATGGGGAAAACGAAGTCATTGGCCCAGGCTCTGGGTGTCAGATGACTGGTGGCATCTGGGGCTCTAAGGACTTGCAGGGTCCTAGTTGCTGGCAGCTTTCGTTCTGGAAGGATCCAGCAGAGTTTGTAGATTCCTGGCTTGGCACTGCCCTGCCTGCCAGGCCAAGTGGCCACAAATGAAGGCCATTTTCCATGGGAAAAAGATGTCCTTTCCCCAGGGTCTCAGGAATATGTTCAAGGTGGCGTTTGAGGCTCTAAGTACTTCCAGGGCCCTAGTTGCTGCCAGCTTTTCTTTTGGAAAAATCCAGCAACGATTGCATCATTCTAGCTAGGCTCCCACTTTCTGCCAGGGTGAGTGGCTGCCAAGGGAGGCCATTTGCCATGGGAAAAAGAAGTCCTTTCCCCAGGGTCTGGGTGTCAGATGAAAGGTGGCCTTTGGGGTTCTGAGGACTTGTAGGGTAGTACTTACTGGCTAGAGTAGAGGAAATGGATTCTTTTTGAATATCTGTCTAGAGGCTTTGCCCCACAGGTCCTGGTTGTCCTTGATGGGCTGCAGCTGTGAGCATTGAAGAGAACTGGGATAAAAGGGGGCGGCGTAGCCATTCAGGGAGAGCCTTGAAGGAGCCCTGAACTGGGAAAGAACAGCATGCAGAAGAAAGCGTCTGTGCTGTGAAGATCTGCAGCCATAAGAACACACCGAGGAGGTATGGACTTTAGCAATCTGAGAACAGCATTATGGGACTCTAGAGAAATAGAACAACAACAAGTGGCAGCTTTCGATTTGGAGCAATCCAGCAAAGCTTGCAAATTTCTTGCTGGGCACCACCCTCTTGGTCAGGGCGAGTGGCCAGAAATGGAGGCCATTTTCCATGGGGAAAACGAAGTCATTGGCCCAGGCTCTGGGTGTCAGATGACAGGTGGCGTCTGGGGCTCTAAGGACTTGCAGGGTCCTAGTTGCTGGCAGCTTTCGTTCTGGAAGGATCCAGCACAGTTTGTAGATTCCTGGCTTGGCACTGCCCTGCCTGCCAGGCCAAGTGGCCACAAATGAAGGCCATTTCCCATGGGAAAAACGAAGTCCTTTCCCCAGGGTCTCAGGAATATGTTCAAGGTGGCGTTTGAGGCTCTAAGTACTTCCAGGGCCCTAGTTGCTGCCAGCTTTTCTTTTGGAAAAATCCAGCAACGATTGCATCATTCTAGCTAGGCTCCCACTTTCTGCCAGGGTGAGTGGCTGCCAAGGGAGGCCATTTGCCATGGGAAAAAGAAGTCCTTTCCCCAGGGTCTGGGTGTCAGATGAAAGGTGGCCTTTGGGGTTCTGAGGACTTGTAGGGTACTACTTACTGGCTAGAGTAGAGGAAATGGATTCTATTTGAATATCTGTCCCACAGGTCCTGGTTGTCCTTGATGGGCTGCAGCTGTGAGCATTGAAGAGAACTGGGATAAAAGGGGGCGGCGTAGCCATTCAGGGAGAGCCTTGAAGGAGCCCTGAACTGGGAAAGAACAGCATGCAGAAGAAAGCGTCTGTGCTGTGAAGATCTGCAGCCATAAGAACACACCGAGGAGGTATGGACTTTAGCAATCTGAGAACAGCATGATGGGACTCTAGAGAAATAGAACAACAACAAGTGGTAGCTTTAGATTTGGAGCAATCCAGCAAAGCTTGCAAATTTCTTGCTGGGCACCACCCTCTTGGTCAGGGCGAGTGGCCAGAAATGGAGGCCATTTTCCATGGGGAAAACGAAGTCATTGGCCCAGGCTCTGGGTGTCAGATGACTGGTGGCATCTGGGGCTGTAAGGACTTGCAGGGTCCTAGTTGCTGGCAGCTTTCGTTCTGGAAGGATCCAGCAGAGTTTGTAGATTCCTGGCTTGGCACTGCCCTGCCTGCCAGGCAGAGTGGCCACAAATGAAGGCCATTTTCCATGGGAAAAACGAAGTCCTTTCCCCAGGGTCTCAGGAATATGTTCAAGGTGGCGTTTGAGGCTCTAAGTACTTCCAGGGCCCTAGTTGCTGCCAGCTTTTCTTTTGGAAAAATCCAGCAACGATTGCATCATTCTAGCTAGGCTCCCACTTTCTGCCAGGGTGAGTGGCTGCCAAGGGAGGCCATTTGCCATGGGAAAAAGAAGTCCTTTCCCCAGGGTCTGGGTGTCAGATGAAAGGTGGCCTTTGGGGTTCTGAGGACTTGTAGGGTAGTACTTACTGGCTAGAGTAGAGGAAATGGATTCTATTTGAATATCTGTCTAGAGGCTTTGCCCCACAGGTCCTGGTTGTCCTTGATGGGCTGCAGCTGTGAGCATTGAAGAGAACTGGGATAAAAGGGGGCGGCGTAGCCATTCAGGGAGAGCCTTGAAGGAGCCCTGAACTGGGAAAGAACAGCATGCAGAAGAAAGCGTCTGTGCTGTGAAGATCTGCAGCCATAAGAACACACCGAGGAGGTATGGACTTTAGCAATCTGAGAACAGCATGATGGGACTCTAGAGAAATAGAACAACAACAAGTGGTAGCTTTAGATTTGGAGCAATCCAGCAAAGCTTGCAAATTTCTTGCTGGGCACCACCCTCTTGGTCAGGGCGAGTGGCCAGAAATGGAGGCCATTTTCCATGGGGAAAACGAAGTCATTGGCCCAGGCTCTGGGTGTCAGATGACTGGTGGCATCTGGGGCTCTAAGGACTTGCAGGGTCCTAGTTGCTGGCAGCTTTCGTTCTGGAAGGATCCAGCAGAGTTTGTAGATTCCTGGCTTGGCACTGCCCTGCCTGCCAGGCAGAGTGGCCACAAATGAAGGCCATTTTCCATGGGAAAAACGAAGTCCTTTCCCCAGGGTCTCAGGAATATGTTCAAGGTGGCGTTTGAGGCTCTAAGTACTTCCAGGGCCCTAGTTGCTGCCAGCTTTTCTTTTGGAAAAATCCAGCAACGATTGCATCATTCTAGCTAGGCTCCCACTTTCTGCCAGGGTGAGTGGCTGCCAAGGGAGGCCATTTGCCATGGGAAAAAGAAGTCCTTTCCCCAGGGTCTGGGTGTCAGATGAAAGGTGGCCTTTGGGGTTCTGAGGACTTGTAGGGTAGTACTTACTGGCTAGAGTAGAGGAAATGGATTCTATTTGAATATCTGTCTAGAGGCTTTGCCCCACAGGTCCTGGTTGTCCTTGATGGGCTGCAGCTGTGAGCATTGAAGAGAACTGGGATAAAAGGGGGCGGCGTAGCCATTCAGGGAGAGCCTTGAAGGAGCCCTGAACTGGGAAAGAACAGCATGCAGAAGAAAGCGTCTGTGCTGTGAAGATCTGCAGCCATAAGAACACACCGAGGAGGTATGGACTTTAGCAATCTGAGAACAGCATGATGGGACTCTAGAGAAATAGAACAACAACAAGTGGCAGCTTTCGATTTGGAGCAATCCAGCAAAGCTTGCAAATTTCTTGCTGGGCACCACCCTCTTGGTCAGGGCGAGTGGCCAGAAATGGAGGCCATTTTCCATGGGGAAAACGAAGTCATTGGCCCAGGCTCTGGGTGTCAGATGACTGGTGGCATCTGGGGCTCTAAGGACTTGCAGGGTCCTAGTTGCTGGCAGCTTTCGTTCTGGAAGGATCCAGCAGAGTTTGTAGATTCCTGGCTTGGCACTGCCCTGCCTGCCAGGCCAAGTGGCCACAAATGAAGGCCATTTCCCATGGGAAAAACGAAGTCCTTTCCCCAGGGTCTCAGTAATATGTTCAAGGTGGCGTTTGAGGCTCTAAGTACTTCCAGGGCCCTAGTTGCTGCCAGCTTTTCTTTTGGAAAAATCCAGCAACGATTGCATCATTCTAGCTAGGCTCCCACTTTCTGCCAGGGTGAGTGGCTGCCAAGGGAGGCCATTTGCCATGGGAAAAAGAAGTCCTTTCCCCAGGGTCTGGGTGTCAGATGAAAGGTGGCCTTTGGGGTTCTGAGGACTTGTAGGGTAGTACTTACTGGCTAGAGTAGAGGAAATGGATTCTATTTGAATATCTGTCCCACAGGTCCTGGTTGTCCTTGATGGGCTGCAGCTGTGAGCATTGAAGAGAACTGGGATAAAAGGGGGCGGCGTAGCCATTCAGGGAGAGCCTTGAAGGAGCCCTGAACTGGGAAAGAACAGCATGCAGAAGAAAGCGTCTGTGCTGTGAAGATCTGCAGCCATAAGAACACACCGAGGAGGTATGGACTTTAGCAATCTGAGAACAGCATGATGGGACTCTAGAGAAATAGAACAACAACAAGTGGTAGCTTTAGATTTGGAGCAATCCAGCAAAGCTTGCAAATTTCTTGCTGGGCACCACCCTCTTGGTCAGGGCGAGTGGCCAGAAATGGAGGCCATTTTCCATGGGGAAAACGAAGTCATTGGCCCAGGCTCTGGGTGTCAGATGACTGGTGGCATCTGGGGCTGTAAGGACTTGCAGGGTCCTAGTTGCTGGCAGCTTTCGTTCTGGAAGGATCCAGCAGAGTTTGTAGATTCCTGGCTTGGCACTGCCCTGCCTGCCAGGCAGAGTGGCCACAAATGAAGGCCATTTTCCATGGGAAAAACGAAGTCCTTTCCCCAGGGTCTCAGGAATATGTTCAAGGTGGCGTTTGAGGCTCTAAGTACTTCCAGGGCCCTAGTTGCTGCCAGCTTTTCTTTTGGAAAAATCCAGCAACGATTGCATCATTCTAGCTAGGCTCCCACTTTCTGCCAGGGTGAGTGGCTGCCAAGGGAGGCCATTTGCCATGGGAAAAAGAAGTCCTTTCCCCAGGGTCTGGGTGTCAGATGAAAGGTGGCCTTTGGGGTTCTGAGGACTTGTAGGGTAGTACTTACTGGCTAGAGTAGAGGAAATGGATTCTATTTGAATATCTGTCCCACAGGTCCTGGTTGTCCTTGATGGGCTGCAGCTGTGAGCATTGAAGAGAACTGGGATAAAAGGGGGCGGCGTAGCCATTCAGGGAGAGCCTTGAAGGAGCCCTGAACTGGGAAAGAACAGCATGCAGAAGAAAGCGTCTGTGCTGTGAAGATCTGCAGCCATAAGAACACACCGAGGAGGTATGGACTTTAGCAATCTGAGAACAGCATGATGGGACTCTAGAGAAATAGAACAACAACAAGTGGTAGCTTTAGATTTGGAGCAATCCAGCAAAGCTTGCAAATTTCTTGCTGGGCACCACCCTCTTGGTCAGGGTGAGAGGCCAGAAATGGAGGCCATTTTCCATGGGGAAAACGAAGTCATTGGCCCAGGCTCTGGGTGTCAGATGAAAGGTGGCGTCTGGGGCTCTAAGGACTTGCAGGGTCCTAGTTGCTGGCAGCTTTCGTTCTGGAAGGATCCAGCATAGTTTGTAGATTCCTGGCTTGGCACTGCCCTGCCTGCCAGGCCAAGTGGCCACAAATGAAGGCCATTTCCCATGGGAAAAACGAAGTCCTTTCCCCAGGGTCTCAGGAATATGTTCAAGGTGGCGTTTGAGGCTCTAAGTACTTCCAGGGCCCTAGTTGCTGGCAGCTTTTCTTTTGGAAAAATCCAGCAACGATTGCATCATTCTAGCTAGGCTCCCACTTTCTGCCAGGGTGAGTGGCTGCCAAGGGAGGCCATTTGCCATGGGAAAAAGAAGTCCTTTCCCCAGGGTCTGGGTGTCAGATGAAAGGTGGCCTTTGGGGTTCTGAGGACTTGTAGGGTAGTACTTACTGGCTAGAGTAGAGGAAATGGATTCTATTTGAATATCTGTCCCACAGGTCCTGGTTGTCCTTGATGGGCTGCAGCTGTGAGCATTGAAGAGAACTGGGATAAAAGGGGGCGGCGTAGCCATTCAGGGAGAGCCTTGAAGGAGCCCTGAACTGGGAAAGAACAGCATGCAGAAGAAAGCGTCTGTGCTGTGAAGATCTGCAGCCATAAGAACACACCGAGGAGGTATGGACTTTAGCAATCTGAGAACAGCATGATGGGACTCTAGAGAAATAGAACAACAACAAGTGGTAGCTTTCGATTTGGAGCAATCCAGCAAAGCTTGCAAATTTCTTGCTGGGCACCACCCTCTTGGTCAGGGCGAGTGGCCAGAAATGGAGGCCATTTTCCATGGGGAAAACGAAGTCATTGGCCCAGGCTCTGGGTGTCAGATGACTGGTGGCATCTGGGGCTGTAAGGACTTGCAGGGTCCTAGTTGCTGGCAGCTTTCGTTCTGGAAGGATCCAGCACAGTTTGTAGATTCCTGGCTTGGCACTGCCCTGCCTGCCAGGCCAAGTGGCCACAAATGAAGGCCATTTCCCATGGGAAAAACGAAGTCCTTTCCCCAGGGTCTCAGGAATATGTTCAAGGTGGCGTTTGAGGCTCTAAGTACTTCCAGGGCCCTAGTTGCTGCCAGCTTTTCTTTTGGAAAAATCCAGCAACGATTGCATCATTCTAGCTAGGCTCCCACTTTCTGCCAGGGTGAGTGGCTGCCAAGGGAGGCCATTTGCCATGGGAAAAAGAAGTCCTTTCCCCAGGGTCTGGGTGTCAGATGAAAGGTGGCCTTTGGGGTTCTGAGGACTTGTAGGGTAGTACTTACTGGCTAGAGTAGAGGAAATGGATTCTATTTGAATATCTGTCCCACAGGTCCTGGTTGTCCTTGATGGGCTGCAGCTGTGAGCATTGAAGAGAACTGGGATAAAAGGGGGCGGCGTAGCCATTCAGGGAGAGCCTTGAAGGAGCCCTGAACTGGGAAAGAACAGCATGCAGAAGAAAGCGTCTGTGCTGTGAAGATCTGCAGCCATAAGAACACACCGAGGAGGTATGGACTTTAGCAATCTTAGAACAGCATGATGGGACTCTAGAGAAATAGAAGAACAACAAGTGGTAGCTTTAGATTTGGAGCAATCCAGCAAAGCTTGCAAATTTCTTGCTGGGCACCACCCTCTTGGTCAGGGCGAGTGGCCAGAAATGGAGGCCATTTTCCATGGGGAAAACGAAGTCATTGGCCCAGGCTCTGGGTGTCAGATGACTGGTGGCATCTGGGGCTGTAAGGACTTGCAGGGTCCTAGTTGCTGGCAGCTTTCGTTCTGGAAGGATCCAGCAGAGTTTGTAGATTCCTGGCTTGGCACTGCCCTGCCTGCCAGGCCAAGTGGCCACAAATGAAGGCCATTTCCCATGGGAAAAACGAAGTCCTTTCCCCAGGGTCTCAGGAATATGTTCAAGGTGGCGTTTGAGGCTCTAAGTACTTCCAGGGCCCTAGTTGCTGGCAGCTTTTCTTTTGGAAAAATCCAGCAACGATTGCATCATTCTAGCTAGGCTCCCACTTTCTGCCAGGGTGAGTGGCTGCCAAGGGAGGCCATTTGCCATGGGAAAAAGAAGTCCTTTCCCCAGGGTCTGGGTGTCAGATGAAAGGTGGCCTTTGGGGTTCTGAGGACTTGTAGGGTACTACTTACTGGCTAGAGTAGAGGAAATGGATTCTATTTGAATATCTGTCCCACAGGTCCTGGTTGTCCTTGATGGGCTGCAGCTGTGAGCATTGAAGAGAACTGGGATAAAAGGGGGCGGCGTAGCCATTCAGGGAGAGCCTTGAAGGAGCCCTGAACTGGGAAAGAACAGCATGCAGAAGAAAGCGTCTGTGCTGTGAAGATCTGCAGCCATAAGAACACACCGAGGAGGTATGGACTTTAGCAATCTGAGAACAGCATGATGGGACTCTAGAGAAATAGAACAACAACAAGTGGCAGCTTTCGATTTGGAGCAATCCAGCAAAGCTTGCAAATTTCTTGCTGGGCACCACCCTCTTGGTCAGGGCGAGTGGCCAGAAATGGAGGCCATTTTCCATGGGGAAAACGAAGTCATTGGCCCAGGCTCTGGGTGTCAGATGACTGGTGGCATCTGGGGCTGTAAGGACTTGCAGGGTCCTAGTTGCTGGCAGCTTTCGTTCTGGAAGGATCCAGCAGAGTTTGTAGATTCCTGGCTTGGCACTGCCCTGCCTGCCAGGCAGAGTGGCCACAAATGAAGGCCATTTTCCATGGGAAAAACGAAGTCCTTTCCCCAGGGTCTCAGGAATATGTTCAAGGTGGCGTTTGAGGCTCTAAGTACTTCCAGGGCCCTAGTTGCTGCCAGCTTTTCTTTTGGAAAAATCCAGCAACGATTGCATCATTCTAGCTAGGCTCCCACTTTCTGCCAGGGTGAGTGGCTGCCAAGGGAGGCCATTTGCCATGGGAAAAAGAAGTCCTTTCCCCAGGGTCTGGGTGTCAGATGAAAGGTGGCCTTTGGGGTTCTGAGGACTTGTAGGGTAGTACTTACTGGCTAGAGTAGAGGAAATGGATTCTATTTGAATATCTGTCCCACAGGTCCTGGTTGTCCTTGATGGGCTGCAGCTGTGAGCATTGAAGAGAACTGGGATAAAAGGGGGCGGCGTAGCCATTCAGGGAGAGCCTTGAAGGAGCCCTGAACTGGGAAAGAACAGCATGCAGAAGAAAGCGTCTGTGCTGTGAAGATCTGCAGCCATAAGAACACACCGAGGAGGTATGGACTTTAGCAATCTGAGAACAGCATTATGGGACTCTAGAGAAATAGAACAACAACAAGTGGTAGCTTTAGATTTGGAGCAATCCAGCAAAGCTTGCAAATTTCTTGCTGGGCACCACCCTCTTGGTCAGGGCGAGTGGCCAGAAATGGAGGCCATTTTCCATGGGGAAAACGAAGTCATTGGCCCAGGCTCTGGGTGTCAGATGACTGGTGGCATCTGGGGCTCTAAGGACTTGCAGGGTCCTAGTTGCTGGCAGCTTTCGTTCTGGAAGGATCCAGCAGAGTTTGTAGATTCCTGGCTTGGCACTGCCCTGCCTGCCAGGCCAAGTGGCCACAAATGAAGGCCATTTCCCATGGGAAAAACGAAGTCCTTTCCCCAGGGTCTCAGGAATATGTTCAAGGTGGCGTTTGAGGCTCTAAGTACTTCCAGGGCCCTAGTTGCTGGCAGCTTTTCTTTTGGAAAAATCCAGCAACGATTGCATCATTCTAGCTAGGCTCCCACTTTCTGCCAGGGTGAGTGGCTGCCAAGGGAGGCCATTTGCCATGGGAAAAAGAAGTCCTTTCCCCAGGGTCTGGGTGTCAGATGAAAGGTGGCCTTTGGGGTTCTGAGGACTTGTAGGGTAGTACTTACTGGCTAGAGTAGAGGAAATGGATTCTATTTGAATATCTGTCTAGAGGCTTTGCCCCACAGGTCCTGGTTGTCCTTGATGGGCTGCAGCTGTGAGCATTGAAGAGAACTGGGATAAAAGGGGGCGGCGTAGCCATTCAGGGAGAGCCTTGAAGGAGCCCTGAACTGGGAAAGAACAGCATGCAGAAGAAAGCGTCTGTGCTGTGAAGATCTGCAGCCATAAGAACACACCGAGGAGGTATGGACTTTAGCAATCTGAGAACAGCATTATGGGACTCTAGAGAAATAGAACAACAACAAGTGGCAGCTTTCGATTTGGAGCAATCCAGCAAAGCTTGCAAATTTCTTGCTGGGCACCACCCTCTTGGTCAGGGCGAGTGGCCAGAAATGGAGGCCATTTTCCATGGGGAAAACGAAGTCATTGGCCCAGGCTCTGGGTGTCAGATGACTGGTGGCATCTGGGGCTCTAAGGACTTGCAGGGTCCTAGTTGCTGGCAGCTTTCGTTCTGGAAGGATCCAGCAGAGTTTGTAGATTCCTGGCTTGGCACTGCCCTGCCTGCCAGGCCAAGTGGCCACAAATGAAGGCCATTTCCCATGGGAAAAACGAAGTCCTTTCCCCAGGGTCTCAGTAATATGTTCAAGGTGGCGTTTGAGGCTCTAAGTACTTCCAGGGCCCTAGTTGCTGCCAGCTTTTCTTTTGGAAAAATCCAGCAACGATTGCATCATTCTAGCTAGGCTCCCACTTTCTGCCAGGGTGAGTGGCTGCCAAGGGAGGCCATTTGCCATGGGAAAAAGAAGTCCTTTCCCCAGGGTCTGGGTGTCAGATGAAAGGTGGCCTTTGGGGTTCTGAGGACTTGTAGGGTAGTACTTACTGGCTAGAGTAGAGGAAATGGATTCTATTTGAATATCTGTCCCACAGGTCCTGGTTGTCCTTGATGGGCTGCAGCTGTGAGCATTGAAGAGAACTGGGATAAAAGGGGGCGGCGTAGCCATTCAGGGAGAGCCTTGAAGGAGCCCTGAACTGGGAAAGAACAGCATGCAGAAGAAAGCGTCTGTGCTGTGAAGATCTGCAGCCATAAGAACACACCGAGGAGGTATGGACTTTAGCAATCTGAGAACAGCATGATGGGACTCTAGAGAAATAGAACAACAACAAGTGGTAGCTTTAGATTTGGAGCAATCCAGCAAAGCTTGCAAATTTCTTGCTGGGCACCACCCTCTTGGTCAGGGCGAGTGGCCAGAAATGGAGGCCATTTTCCATGGGGAAAACGAAGTCATTGGCCCAGGCTCTGGGTGTCAGATGACTGGTGGCATCTGGGGCTGTAAGGACTTGCAGGGTCCTAGTTGCTGGCAGCTTTCGTTCTGGAAGGATCCAGCACAGTTTGTAGATTCCTGGCTTGGCACTGCCCTGCCTGCCAGGCAGAGTGGCCACAAATGAAGGCCATTTTCCATGGGAAAAACGAAGTCCTTTCCCCAGGGTCTCAGGAATATGTTCAAGGTGGCGTTTGAGGCTCTAAGTACTTCCAGGGCCCTAGTTGCTGCCAGCTTTTCTTTTGGAAAAATCCAGCAACGATTGCATCATTCTAGCTAGGCTCCCACTTTCTGCCAGGGTGAGTGGCTGCCAAGGGAGGCCATTTGCCATGGGAAAAAGAAGTCCTTTCCCCAGGGTCTGGGTGTCAGATGAAAGGTGGCCTTTGGGGTTCTGAGGACTTGTAGGGTACTACTTACTGGCTAGAGTAGAGGAAATGGATTCTATTTGAATATCTGTCCCACAGGTCCTGGTTGTCCTTGATGGGCTGCAGCTGTGAGCATTGAAGAGAACTGGGATAAAAGGGGGCGGCGTAGCCATTCAGGGAGAGCCTTGAAGGAGCCCTGAACTGGGAAAGAACAGCATGCAGAAGAAAGCGTCTGTGCTGTGAAGATCTGCAGCCATAAGAACACACCGAGGAGGTATGGACTTTAGCAATCTGAGAACAGCATGATGGGACTCTAGAGAAATAGAACAACAACAAGTGGTAGCTTTAGATTTGGAGCAATCCAGCAAAGCTTGCAAATTTCTTGCTGGGCACCACCCTCTTGGTCAGGGTGAGAGGCCAGAAATGGAGGCCATTTTCCATGGGGAAAACGAAGTCATTGGCCCAGGCTCTGGGTGTCAGATGAAAGGTGGCGTCTGGGGCTGTAAGGACTTGCAGGGTCCTAGTTGCTGGCAGCTTTCGTTCTGGAAGGATCCAGCATAGTTTGTAGATTCCTGGCTTGGCACTGCCCTGCCTGCCAGGCCAAGTGGCCACAAATGAAGGCCATTTCCCATGGGAAAAACGAAGTCCTTTCCCCAGGGTCTCAGGAATATGTTCAAGGTGGCGTTTGAGGCTCTAAGTACTTCCAGGGCCCTAGTTGCTGGCAGCTTTTCTTTTGGAAAAATCCAGCAACGATTGCATCATTCTAGCTAGGCTCCCACTTTCTGCCAGGGTGAGTGGCTGCCAAGGGAGGCCATTTGCCATGGGAAAAAGAAGTCCTTTCCCCAGGGTCTGGGTGTCAGATGAAAGGTGGCCTTTGGGGTTCTGAGGACTTGTAGGGTAGTACTTACTGGCTAGAGTAGAGGAAATGGATTCTATTTGAATATCTGTCCCACAGGTCCTGGTTGTCCTTGATGGGCTGCAGCTGTGAGCATTGAAGAGAACTGGGATAAAAGGGGGCGGCGTAGCCATTCAGGGAGAGCCTTGAAGGAGCCCTGAACTGGGAAAGAACAGCATGCAGAAGAAAGCGTCTGTGCTGTGAAGATCTGCAGCCATAAGAACACACCGAGGAGGTATGGACTTTAGCAATCTGAGAACAGCATGATGGGACTCTAGAGAAATAGAACAACAACAAGTGGCAGCTTTCGATTTGGAGCAATCCAGCAAAGCTTGCAAATTTCTTGCTGGGCACCACCCTCTTGGTCAGGGCGAGTGGCCAGAAATGGAGGCCATTTTCCATGGGGAAAACGAAGTCATTGGCCCAGGCTCTGGGTGTCAGATGACAGGTGGCATCTGGGGCTCTAAGGACTTGCAGGGTCCTAGTTGCTGGCAGCTTTCGTTCTGGAAGGATCCAGCAGAGTTTGTAGATTCCTGGCTTGGCACTGCCCTGCCTGCCAGGCCAAGTGGCCACAAATGAAGGCCATTTTCCATGGGAAAAACGAAGTCCTTTCCCCAGGGTCTCAGGAATATGTTCAAGGTGGCGTTTGAGGCTCTAAGTACTTCCAGGGCCCTAGTTGCTGCCAGCTTTTCTTTTGGAAAAATCCAGCAACGATTGCATCATTCTAGCTAGGCTCCCACTTTCTGCCAGGGTGAGTGGCTGCCAAGGGAGGCCATTTGCCATGGGAAAAAGAAGTCCTTTCCCCAGGGTCTGGGTGTCAGATGAAAGGTGGCCTTTGGGGTTCTGAGGACTTGTAGGGTAGTACTTACTGGCTAGAGTAGAGGAAATGGATTCTATTTGAATATCTGTCTAGAGGCTTTGCCCCACAGGTCCTGGTTGTCCTTGATGGGCTGCAGCTGTGAGCATTGAAGAGAACTGGGATAAAAGGGGGCGGCGTAGCCATTCAGGGAGAGCCTTGAAGGAGCCCTGAACTGGGAAAGAACAGCATGCAGAAGAAAGCGTCTGTGCTGTGAAGATCTGCAGCCATAAGAACACACCGAGGAGGTATGGACTTTAGCAATCTGAGAACAGCATGATGGGACTCTAGAGAAATAGAACAACAACAAGTGGTAGCTTTCGATTTGGAGCAATCCAGCAAAGCTTGCAAATTTCTTGCTGGGCACCACCCTCTTGGTCAGGGCGAGTGGCCAGAAATGGAGGCCATTTTCCATGGGGAAAACGAAGTCATTGGCCCAGGCTCTGGGTGTCAGATGACTGGTGGCATCTGGGGCTGTAAGGACTTGCAGGGTCCTAGTTGCTGGCAGCTTTCGTTCTGGAAGGATCCAGCACAGTTTGTAGATTCCTGGCTTGGCACTGCCCTGCCTGCCAGGCCAAGTGGCCACAAATGAAGGCCATTTCCCATGGGAAAAATGAAGTCCTTTCCCCAGGGTCTCAGGAATATGTTCAAGGTGGCGTTTGAGGCTCTAAGTACTTCCAGGGCCCTAGTTGCTGGCAGCTTTTCTTTTGGAAAAATCCAGCAACGATTGCATCATTCTAGCTAGGCTCCCACTTTCTGCCAGGGTGAGTGGCTGCCAAGGGAGGCCATTTGCCATGGGAAAAAGAAGTCCTTTCCCCAGGGTCTGGGTGTCAGATGAAAGGTGGCCTTTGGGGTTCTGAGGACTTGTAGGGTACTACTTACTGGCTAGAGTAGAGGAAATGGATTCTATTTGAATATCTGTCCCACAGGTCCTGGTTGTCCTTGATGGGCTGCAGCTGTGAGCATTGAAGAGAACTGGGATAAAAGGGGGCGGCGTAGCCATTCAGGGAGAGCCTTGAAGGAGCCCTGAACTGGGAAAGAACAGCATGCAGAAGAAAGCGTCTGTGCTGTGAAGATCTGCAGCCATAAGAACACACCGAGGAGGTATGGACTTTAGCAATCTTAGAACAGCATGATGGGACTCTAGAGAAATAGAAGAACAACAAGTGGTAGCTTTAGATTTGGAGCAATCCAGCAAAGCTTGCAAATTTCTTGCTGGGCACCACCCTCTTGGTCAGGGCGAGTGGCCAGAAATGGAGGCCATTTTCCATGGGGAAAACGAAGTCATTGGCCCAGGCTCTGGGTGTCAGATGACTGGTGGCATCTGGGGCTGTAAGGACTTGCAGGGTCCTAGTTGCTGGCAGCTTTCGTTCTGGAAGGATCCAGCAGAGTTTGTAGATTCCTGGCTTGGCACTGCCCTGCCTGCCAGGCCAAGTGGCCACAAATGAAGGCCATTTTCCATGGGAAAAACGAAGTCCTTTCCCCAGGGTCTCAGGAATATGTTCAAGGTGGCGTTTGAGGCTCTAAGTACTTCCAGGGCCCTAGTTGCTGGCAGCTTTTCTTTTGGAAAAATCCAGCAACGATTGCATCATTCTAGCTAGGCTCCCACTTTCTGCCAGGGTGAGTGGCTGCCAAGGGAGGCCATTTGCCATGGGAAAAAGAAGTCCTTTCCCCAGGGTCTGGGTGTCAGATGAAAGGTGGCCTTTGGGGTTCTGAGGACTTGTAGGGTACTACTTACTGGCTAGAGTAGAGGAAATGGATTCTATTTGAATATCTGTCCCACAGGTCCTGGTTGTCCTTGATGGGCTGCAGCTGTGAGCATTGAAGAGAACTGGGATAAAAGGGGGCGGCGTAGCCATTCAGGGAGAGCCTTGAAGGAGCCCTGAACTGGGAAAGAACAGCATGCAGAAGAAAGCGTCTGTGCTGTGAAGATCTGCAGCCATAAGAACACACCGAGGAGGTATGGACTTTAGCAATCTGAGAACAGCATGATGGGACTCTAGAGAAATAGAACAACAACAAGTGGCAGCTTTCGATTTGGAGCAATCCAGCAAAGCTTGCAAATTTCTTGCTGGGCACCACCCTCTTGGTCAGGGCGAGTGGCCAGAAATGGAGGCCATTTTCCATGGGGAAAACGAAGTCATTGGCCCAGGCTCTGGGTGTCAGATGACTGGTGGCATCTGGGGCTCTAAGGACTTGCAGGGTCCTAGTTGCTGGCAGCTTTCGTTCTGGAAGGATCCAGCACAGTTTGTAGATTCCTGGCTTGGCACTGCCCTGCCTGCCAGGCAGAGTGGCCACAAATGAAGGCCATTTTCCATGGGAAAAACGAAGTCCTTTCCCCAGGGTCTCAGGAATATGTTCAAGGTGGCGTTTGAGGCTCTAAGTACTTCCAGGGCCCTAGTTGCTGCCAGCTTTTCTTTTGGAAAAATCCAGCAACGATTGCATCATTCTAGCTAGGCTCCCACTTTCTGCCAGGGTGAGTGGCTGCCAAGGGAGGCCATTTGCCATGGGAAAAAGAAGTCCTTTCCCCAGGGTCTGGGTGTCAGATGAAAGGTGGCCTTTGGGGTTCTGAGGACTTGTAGGGTACTACTTACTGGCTAGAGTAGAGGAAATGGATTCTATTTGAATATCTGTCCCACAGGTCCTGGTTGTCCTTGATGGGCTGCAGCTGTGAGCATTGAAGAGAACTGGGATAAAAGGGGGCGGCGTAGCCATTCAGGGAGAGCCTTGAAGGAGCCCTGAACTGGGAAAGAACAGCATGCAGAAGAAAGCGTCTGTGCTGTGAAGATCTGCAGCCATAAGAACACACCGAGGAGGTATGGACTTTAGCAATCTGAGAACAGCATTATGGGACTCTAGAGAAATAGAACAACAACAAGTGGTAGCTTTAGATTTGGAGCAATCCAGCAAAGCTTGCAAATTTCTTGCTGGGCACCACCCTCTTGGTCAGGGCGAGTGGCCAGAAATGGAGGCCATTTTCCATGGGGAAAACGAAGTCATTGGCCCAGGCTCTGGGTGTCAGATGACTGGTGGCATCTGGGGCTGTAAGGACTTGCAGGGTCCTAGTTGCTGGCAGCTTTCGTTCTGGAAGGATCCAGCAGAGTTTGTAGATTCCTGGCTTGGCACTGCCCTGCCTGCCAGGCCAAGTGGCCACAAATGAAGGCCATTTCCCATGGGAAAAACGAAGTCCTTTCCCCAGGGTCTCAGTAATATGTTCAAGGTGGCGTTTGAGGCTCTAAGTACTTCCAGGGCCCTAGTTGCTGGCAGCTTTTCTTTTGGAAAAATCCAGCAACGATTGCATCATTCTAGCTAGGCTCCCACTTTCTGCCAGGGTGAGTGGCTGCCAAGGGAGGCCATTTGCCATGGGAAAAAGAAGTCCTTTCCCCAGGGTCTGGGTGTCAGATGAAAGGTGGCCTTTGGGGTTCTGAGGACTTGTAGGGTAGTACTTACTGGCTAGAGTAGAGGAAATGGATTCTATTTGAATATCTGTCTAGAGGCTTTGCCCCACAGGTCCTGGTTGTCCTTGATGGGCTGCAGCTGTGAGCATTGAAGAGAACTGGGATAAAAGGGGGCGGCGTAGCCATTCAGGGAGAGCCTTGAAGGAGCCCTGAACTGGGAAAGAACAGCATGCAGAAGAAAGCGTCTGTGCTGTGAAGATCTGCAGCCATAAGAACACACCGAGGAGGTATGGACTTTAGCAATCTGAGAACAGCATTATGGGACTCTAGAGAAATAGAACAACAACAAGTGGCAGCTTTCGATTTGGAGCAATCCAGCAAAGCTTGCAAATTTCTTGCTGGGCACCACCCTCTTGGTCAGGGCGAGTGGCCAGAAATGGAGGCCATTTTCCATGGGGAAAACGAAGTCATTGGCCCAGGCTCTGGGTGTCAGATGACTGGTGGCATCTGGGGCTCTAAGGACTTGCAGGGTCCTAGTTGCTGGCAGCTTTCGTTCTGGAAGGATCCAGCACAGTTTGTAGATTCCTGGCTTGGCACTGCCCTGCCTGCCAGGCCAAGTGGCCACAAATGAAGGCCATTTCCCATGGGAAAAACGAAGTCCTTTCCCCAGGGTCTCAGTAATATGTTCAAGGTGGCGTTTGAGGCTCTAAGTACTTCCAGGGCCCTAGTTGCTGCCAGCTTTTCTTTTGGAAAAATCCAGCAACGATTGCATCATTCTAGCTAGGCTCCCACTTTCTGCCAGGGTGAGTGGCTGCCAAGGGAGGCCATTTGCCATGGGAAAAAGAAGTCCTTTCCCCAGGGTCTGGGTGTCAGATGAAAGGTGGCCTTTGGGGTTCTGAGGACTTGTAGGGTAGTACTTACTGGCTAGAGTAGAGGAAATGGATTCTATTTGAATATCTGTCCCACAGGTCCTGGTTGTCCTTGATGGGCTGCAGCTGTGAGCATTGAAGAGAACTGGGATAAAAGGGGGCGGCGTAGCCATTCAGGGAGAGCCTTGAAGGAGCCCTGAACTGGGAAAGAACAGCATGCAGAAGAAAGCGTCTGTGCTGTGAAGATCTGCAGCCATAAGAACACACCGAGGAGGTATGGACTTTAGCAATCTGAGAACAGCATGATGGGACTCTAGAGAAATAGAACAACAACAAGTGGTAGCTTTAGATTTGGAGCAATCCAGCAAAGCTTGCAAATTTCTTGCTGGGCACCACCCTCTTGGTCAGGGCGAGTGGCCAGAAATGGAGGCCATTTTCCATGGGGAAAACGAAGTCATTGGCCCAGGCTCTGGGTGTCAGATGACTGGTGGCATCTGGGGCTCTAAGGACTTGCAGGGTCCTAGTTGCTGGCAGCTTTCGTTCTGGAAGGATCCAGCAGAGTTTGTAGATTCCTGGCTTGGCACTGCCCTGCCTGCCAGGCAGAGTGGCCACAAATGAAGGCCATTTTCCATGGGAAAAACGAAGTCCTTTCCCCAGGGTCTCAGGAATATGTTCAAGGTGGCGTTTGAGGCTCTAAGTACTTCCAGGGCCCTAGTTGCTGCCAGCTTTTCTTTTGGAAAAATCCAGCAACGATTGCATCATTCTAGCTAGGCTCCCACTTTCTGCCAGGGTGAGTGGCTGCCAAGGGAGGCCATTTGCCATGGGAAAAAGAAGTCCTTTCCCCAGGGTCTGGGTGTCAGATGAAAGGTGGCCTTTGGGGTTCTGAGGACTTGTAGGGTAGTACTTACTGGCTAGAGTAGAGGAAATGGATTCTATTTGAATATCTGTCCCACAGGTCCTGGTTGTCCTTGATGGGCTGCAGCTGTGAGCATTGAAGAGAACTGGGATAAAAGGGGGCGGCGTAGCCATTCAGGGAGAGCCTTGAAGGAGCCCTGAACTGGGAAAGAACAGCATGCAGAAGAAAGCGTCTGTGCTGTGAAGATCTGCAGCCATAAGAACACACCGAGGAGGTATGGACTTTAGCAATCTGAGAACAGCATGATGGGACTCTAGAGAAATAGAACAACAACAAGTGGCAGCTTTCGATTTGGAGCAATCCAGCAAAGCTTGCAAATTTCTTGCTGGGCACCACCCTCTTGGTCAGGGCGAGTGGCCAGAAATGGAGGCCATTTTCCATGGGGAAAACGAAGTCATTGGCCCAGGCTCTGGGTGTCAGATGACTGGTGGCATCTGGGGCTCTAAGGACTTGCAGGGTCCTAGTTGCTGGCAGCTTTCGTTCTGGAAGGATCCAGCAGAGTTTGTAGATTCCTGGCTTGGCACTGCCCTGCCTGCCAGGCCAAGTGGCCACAAATGAAGGCCATTTTCCATGGGAAAAACGAAGTCCTTTCCCCAGGGTCTCAGTAATATGTTCAAGGTGGCGTTTGAGGCTCTAAGTACTTCCAGGGCCCTAGTTGCTGCCAGCTTTTCTTTTGGAAAAATCCAGCAACGATTGCATCATTCTAGCTAGGCTCCCACTTTCTGCCAGGGTGAGTGGCTGCCAAGGGAGGCCATTTGCCATGGGAAAAAGAAGTCCTTTCCCCAGGGTCTGGGTGTCAGATGAAAGGTGGCCTTTGGGGTTCTGAGGACTTGTAGGGTAGTACTTACTGGCTAGAGTAGAGGAAATGGATTCTATTTGAATATCTGTCTAGAGGCTTTGCCCCACAGGTCCTGGTTGTCCTTGATGGGCTGCAGCTGTGAGCATTGAAGAGAACTGGGATAAAAGGGGGCGGCGTAGCCATTCAGGGAGAGCCTTGAAGGAGCCCTGAACTGGGAAAGAACAGCATGCAGAAGAAAGCGTCTGTGCTGTGAAGATCTGCAGCCATAAGAACACACCGAGGAGGTATGGACTTTAGCAATCTGAGAACAGCATGATGGGACTCTAGAGAAATAGAACAACAACAAGTGGTAGCTTTAGATTTGGAGCAATCCAGCAAAGCTTGCAAATTTCTTGCTGGGCACCACCCTCTTGGTCAGGGTGAGAGGCCAGAAATGGAGGCCATTTTCCATGGGGAAAACGAAGTCATTGGCCCAGGCTCTGGGTGTCAGATGAAAGGTGGCGTCTGGGGCTCTAAGGACTTGCAGGGTCCTAGTTGCTGGCAGCTTTCGTTCTGGAAGGATCCAGCATAGTTTGTAGATTCCTGGCTTGGCACTGCCCTGCCTGCCAGGCCAAGTGGCCACAAATGAAGGCCATTTCCCATGGGAAAAACGAAGTCCTTTCCCCAGGGTCTCAGGAATATGTTCAAGGTGGCGTTTGAGGCTCTAAGTACTTCCAGGGCCCTAGTTGCTGGCAGCTTTTCTTTTGGAAAAATCCAGCAACGATTGCATCATTCTAGCTAGGCTCCCACTTTCTGCCAGGGTGAGTGGCTGCCAAGGGAGGCCATTTGCCATGGGAAAAAGAAGTCCTTTCCCCAGGGTCTGGGTGTCAGATGAAAGGTGGCCTTTGGGGTTCTGAGGACTTGTAGGGTACTACTTACTGGCTAGAGTAGAGGAAATGGATTCTATTTGAATATCTGTCCCACAGGTCCTGGTTGTCCTTGATGGGCTGCAGCTGTGAGCATTGAAGAGAACTGGGATAAAAGGGGGCGGCGTAGCCATTCAGGGAGAGCCTTGAAGGAGCCCTGAACTGGGAAAGAACAGCATGCAGAAGAAAGCGTCTGTGCTGTGAAGATCTGCAGCCATAAGAACACACCGAGGAGGTATGGACTTTAGCAATCTGAGAACAGCATGATGGGACTCTAGAGAAATAGAACAACAACAAGTGGCAGCTTTCGATTTGGAGCAATCCAGCAAAGCTTGCAAATTTCTTGCTGGGCACCACCCTCTTGGTCAGGGCGAGTGGCCAGAAATGGAGGCCATTTTCCATGGGGAAAACGAAGTCATTGGCCCAGGCTCTGGGTGTCAGATGACTGGTGGCATCTGGGGCTCTAAGGACTTGCAGGGTCCTAGTTGCTGGCAGCTTTCGTTCTGGAAGGATCCAGCACAGTTTGTAGATTCCTGGCTTGGCACTGCCCTGCCTGCCAGGCCAAGTGGCCACAAATGAAGGCCATTTTCCATGGGAAAAACGAAGTCCTTTCCCCAGGGTCTCAGGAATATGTTCAAGGTGGCGTTTGAGGCTCTAAGTACTTCCAGGGCCCTAGTTGCTGCCAGCTTTTCTTTTGGAAAAATCCAGCAACGATTGCATCATTCTAGCTAGGCTCCCACTTTCTGCCAGGGTGAGTGGCTGCCAAGGGAGGCCATTTGCCATGGGAAAAAGAAGTCCTTTCCCCAGGGTCTGGGTGTCAGATGAAAGGTGGCCTTTGGGGTTCTGAGGACTTGTAGGGTACTACTTACTGGCTAGAGTAGAGGAAATGGATTCTATTTGAATATCTGTCTAGAGGCTTTGCCCCACAGGTCCTGGTTGTCCTTGATGGGCTGCAGCTGTGAGCATTGAAGAGAACTGGGATAAAAGGGGGCGGCGTAGCCATTCAGGGAGAGCCTTGAAGGAGCCCTGAACTGGGAAAGAACAGCATGCAGAAGAAAGCGTCTGTGCTGTGAAGATCTGCAGCCATAAGAACACACCGAGGAGGTATGGACTTTAGCAATCTGAGAACAGCATGATGGGACTCTAGAGAAATAGAACAACAACAAGTGGTAGCTTTAGATTTGGAGCAATCCAGCAAAGCTTGCAAATTTCTTGCTGGGCACCACCCTCTTGGTCAGGGCGAGTGGCCAGAAATGGAGGCCATTTTCCATGGGGAAAACGAAGTCATTGGCCCAGGCTCTGGGTGTCAGATGACTGGTGGCATCTGGGGCTGTAAGGACTTGCAGGGTCCTAGTTGCTGGCAGCTTTCGTTCTGGAAGGATCCAGCAGAGTTTGTAGATTCCTGGCTTGGCACTGCCCTGCCTGCCAGGCCAAGTGGCCACAAATGAAGGCCATTTCCCATGGGAAAAACGAAGTCCTTTCCCCAGGGTCTCAGGAATATGTTCAAGGTGGCGTTTGAGGCTCTAAGTACTTCCAGGGCCCTAGTTGCTGCCAGCTTTTCTTTTGGAAAAATCCAGCAACGATTGCATCATTCTAGCTAGGCTCCCACTTTCTGCCAGGGTGAGTGGCTGCCAAGGGAGGCCATTTGCCATGGGAAAAAGAAGTCCTTTCCCCAGGGTCTGGGTGTCAGATGAAAGGTGGCCTTTGGGGTTCTGAGGACTTGTAGGGTACTACTTACTGGCTAGAGTAGAGGAAATGGATTCTATTTGAATATCTGTCCCACAGGTCCTGGTTGTCCTTGATGGGCTGCAGCTGTGAGCATTGAAGAGAACTGGGATAAAAGGGGGCGGCGTAGCCATTCAGGGAGAGCCTTGAAGGAGCCCTGAACTGGGAAAGAACAGCATGCAGAAGAAAGCGTCTGTGCTGTGAAGATCTGCAGCCATAAGAACACACCGAGGAGGTATGGACTTTAGCAATCTGAGAACAGCATGATGGGACTCTAGAGAAATAGAAGAACAACAAGTGGTAGCTTTAGATTTGGAGCAATCCAGCAAAGCTTGCAAATTTCTTGCTGGGCACCACCCTCTTGGTCAGGGCGAGTGGCCAGAAATGGAGGCCATTTTCCATGGGGAAAACGAAGTCATTGGCCCAGGCTCTGGGTGTCAGATGACTGGTGGCATCTGGGGCTGTAAGGACTTGCAGGGTCCTAGTTGCTGGCAGCTTTCGTTCTGGAAGGATCCAGCAGAGTTTGTAGATTCCTGGCTTGGCACTGCCCTGCCTGCCAGGCCAAGTGGCCACAAATGAAGGCCATTTCCCATGGGAAAAACGAAGTCCTTTCCCCAGGGTCTCAGGAATATGTTCAAGGTGGCGTTTGAGGCTCTAAGTACTTCCAGGGCCCTAGTTGCTGGCAGCTTTTCTTTTGGAAAAATCCAGCAACGATTGCATCATTCTAGCTAGGCTCCCACTTTCTGCCAGGGTGAGTGGCTGCCAAGGGAGGCCATTTGCCATGGGAAAAAGAAGTCCTTTCCCCAGGGTCTGGGTGTCAGATGAAAGGTGGCCTTTGGGGTTCTGAGGACTTGTAGGGTACTACTTACTGGCTAGAGTAGAGGAAATGGATTCTATTTGAATATCTGTCCCACAGGTCCTGGTTGTCCTTGATGGGCTGCAGCTGTGAGCATTGAAGAGAACTGGGATAAAAGGGGGCGGCGTAGCCATTCAGGGAGAGCCTTGAAGGAGCCCTGAACTGGGAAAGAACAGCATGCAGAAGAAAGCGTCTGTGCTGTGAAGATCTGCAGCCATAAGAACACACCGAGGAGGTATGGACTTTAGCAATCTGAGAACAGCATGATGGGACTCTAGAGAAATAGAAGAACAACAAGTGGTAGCTTTAGATTTGGAGCAATCCAGCAAAGCTTGCAAATTTCTTGCTGGGCACCACCCTCTTGGTCAGGGCGAGTGGCCAGAAATGGAGGCCATTTTCCATGGGGAAAACGAAGTCATTGGCCCAGGCTCTGGGTGTCAGATGACTGGTGGCATCTGGGGCTCTAAGGACTTGCAGGGTCCTAGTTGCTGGCAGCTTTCGTTCTGGAAGGATCCAGCAGAGTTTGTAGATTCCTGGCTTGGCACTGCCCTGCCTGCCAGGCCAAGTGGCCACAAATGAAGGCCATTTCCCATGGGAAAAACGAAGTCCTTTCCCCAGGGTCTCAGGAATATGTTCAAGGTGGCGTTTGAGGCTCTAAGTACTTCCAGGGCCCTAGTTGCTGGCAGCTTTTCTTTTGGAAAAATCCAGCAACGATTGCATCATTCTAGCTAGGCTCCCACTTTCTGCCAGGGTGAGTGGCTGCCAAGGGAGGCCATTTGCCATGGGAAAAAGAAGTCCTTTCCCCAGGGTCTGGGTGTCAGATGAAAGGTGGCCTTTGGGGTTCTGAGGACTTGTAGGGTACTACTTACTGGCTAGAGTAGAGGAAATGGATTCTATTTGAATATCTGTCCCACAGGTCCTGGTTGTCCTTGATGGGCTGCAGCTGTGAGCATTGAAGAGAACTGGGATAAAAGGGGGCGGCGTAGCCATTCAGGGAGAGCCTTGAAGGAGCCCTGAACTGGGAAAGAACAGCATGCAGAAGAAAGCGTCTGTGCTGTGAAGATCTGCAGCCATAAGAACACACCGAGGAGGTATGGACTTTAGCAATCTGAGAACAGCATGATGGGACTCTAGAGAAATAGAACAACAACAAGTGGTAGCTTTAGATTTGGAGCAATCCAGCAAAGCTTGCAAATTTCTTGCTGGGCACCACCCTCTTGGTCAGGGCGAGTGGCCAGAAATGGAGGCCATTTTCCATGGGGAAAATGAAGTCATTGGCCCAGGCTCTGGGTGTCAGATGACTGGTGGCATCTGGGGCTGTAAGGACTTGCAGGGTCCTAGTTGCTGGCAGCTTTCGTTCTGGAAGGATCCAGCAGAGTTTGTAGATTCCTGGCTTGGCACTGCCCTGCCTGCCAGGCAGAGTGGCCACAAATGAAGGCCATTTTCCATGGGAAAAACGAAGTCCTTTCCCCAGGGTCTCAGTAATATGTTCAAGGTGGCGTTTGAGGCTCTAAGTACTTCCAGGGCCCTAGTTGCTGCCAGCTTTTCTTTTGGAAAAATCCAGCAACGATTGCATCATTCTAGCTAGGCTCCCACTTTCTGCCAGGGTGAGTGGCTGCCAAGGGAGGCCATTTGCCATGGGAAAAAGAAGTCCTTTCCCCAGGGTCTGGGTGTCAGATGAAAGGTGGCCTTTGGGGTTCTGAGGACTTGTAGGGTAGTACTTACTGGCTAGAGTAGAGGAAATGGATTCTATTTGAATATCTGTCCCACAGGTCCTGGTTGTCCTTGATGGGCTGCAGCTGTGAGCATTGAAGAGAACTGGGATAAAAGGGGGCGGCGTAGCCATTCAGGGAGAGCCTTGAAGGAGCCCTGAACTGGGAAAGAACAGCATGCAGAAGAAAGCGTCTGTGCTGTGAAGATCTGCAGCCATAAGAACACACCGAGGAGGTATGGACTTTAGCAATCTGAGAACAGCATGATGGGACTCTAGAGAAATAGAACAACAACAAGTGGTAGCTTTCGATTTGGAGCAATCCAGCAAAGCTTGCAAATTTCTTGCTGGGCACCACCCTCTTGGTCAGGGCGAGTGGCCAGAAATGGAGGCCATTTTCCATGGGGAAAACGAAGTCATTGGCCCAGGCTCTGGGTGTCAGATGACTGGTGGCATCTGGGGCTCTAAGGACTTGCAGGGTCCTAGTTGCTGGCAGCTTTCGTTCTGGAAGGATCCAGCAGAGTTTGTAGATTCCTGGCTTGGCACTGCCCTGCCTGCCAGGCCAAGTGGCCACAAATGAAGGCCATTTTCCATGGGAAAAACGAAGTCCTTTCCCCAGGGTCTCAGGAATATGTTCAAGGTGGCGTTTGAGGCTCTAAGTACTTCCAGGGCCCTAGTTGCTGGCAGCTTTTCTTTTGGAAAAATCCAGCAACGATTGCATCATTCTAGCTAGGCTCCCACTTTCTGCCAGGGTGAGTGGCTGCCAAGGGAGGCCATTTGCCATGGGAAAAAGAAGTCCTTTCCCCAGGGTCTGGGTGTCAGATGAAAGGTGGCCTTTGGGGTTCTGAGGACTTGTAGGGTAGTACTTACTGGCTAGAGTAGAGGAAATGGATTCTATTTGAATATCTGTCCCACAGGTCCTGGTTGTCCTTGATGGGCTGCAGCTGTGAGCATTGAAGAGAACTGGGATAAAAGGGGGCGGCGTAGCCATTCAGGGAGAGCCTTGAAGGAGCCCTGAACTGGGAAAGAACAGCATGCAGAAGAAAGCGTCTGTGCTGTGAAGATCTGCAGCCATAAGAACACACCGAGGAGGTATGGACTTTAGCAATCTGAGAACAGCATGATGGGACTCTAGAGAAATAGAACAACAACAAGTGGTAGCTTTCGATTTGGAGCAATCCAGCAAAGCTTGCAAATTTCTTGCTGGGCACCACCCTCTTGGTCAGGGCGAGTGGCCAGAAATGGAGGCCATTTTCCATGGGGAAAACGAAGTCATTGGCCCAGGCTCTGGGTGTCAGATGACTGGTGGCATCTGGGGCTCTAAGGACTTGCAGGGTCCTAGTTGCTGGCAGCTTTCGTTCTGGAAGGATCCAGCAGAGTTTGTAGATTCCTGGCTTGGCACTGCCCTGCCTGCCAGGCAGAGTGGCCACAAATGAAGGCCATTTTCCATGGGAAAAACGAAGTCCTTTCCCCAGGGTCTCAGGAATATGTTCAAGGTGGCGTTTGAGGCTCTAAGTACTTCCAGGGCCCTAGTTGCTGGCAGCTTTTCTTTTGGAAAAATCCAGCAACGATTGCATCATTCTAGCTAGGCTCCCACTTTCTGCCAGGGTGAGTGGCTGCCAAGGGAGGCCATTTGCCATGGGAAAAAGAAGTCCTTTCCCCAGGGTCTGGGTGTCAGATGAAAGGTGGCCTTTGGGGTTCTGAGGACTTGTAGGGTAGTACTTACTGGCTAGAGTAGAGGAAATGGATTCTATTTGAATATCTGTCCCACAGGTCCTGGTTGTCCTTGATGGGCTGCAGCTGTGAGCATTGAAGAGAACTGGGATAAAAGGGGGCGGCGTAGCCATTCAGGGAGAGCCTTGAAGGAGCCCTGAACTGGGAAAGAACAGCATGCAGAAGAAAGCGTCTGTGCTGTGAAGATCTGCAGCCATAAGAACACACCGAGGAGGTATGGACTTTAGCAATCTGAGAACAGCATGATGGGACTCTAGAGAAATAGAACAACAACAAGTGGTAGCTTTCGATTTGGAGCAATCCAGCAAAGCTTGCAAATTTCTTGCTGGGCACCACCCTCTTGGTCAGGGCGAGTGGCCAGAAATGGAGGCCATTTTCCATGGGGAAAACGAAGTCATTGGCCCAGGCTCTGGGTGTCAGATGACTGGTGGCATCTGGGGCTCTAAGGACTTGCAGGGTCCTAGTTGCTGGCAGCTTTCGTTCTGGAAGGATCCAGCAGAGTTTGTAGATTCCTGGCTTGGCACTGCCCTGCCTGCCAGGCCAAGTGGCCACAAATGAAGGCCATTTTCCATGGGAAAAACGAAGTCCTTTCCCCAGGGTCTCAGGAATATGTTCAAGGTGGCGTTTGAGGCTCTAAGTACTTCCAGGGCCCTAGTTGCTGCCAGCTTTTCTTTTGGAAAAATCCAGCAACGATTGCATCATTCTAGCTAGGCTCCCACTTTCTGCCAGGGTGAGTGGCTGCCAAGGGAGGCCATTTGCCATGGGAAAAAGAAGTCCTTTCCCCAGGGTCTGGGTGTCAGATGAAAGGTGGCCTTTGGGGTTCTGAGGACTTGTAGGGTAGTACTTACTGGCTAGAGTAGAGGAAATGGATTCTATTTGAATATCTGTCCCACAGGTCCTGGTTGTCCTTGATGGGCTGCAGCTGTGAGCATTGAAGAGAACTGGGATAAAAGGGGGCGGCGTAGCCATTCAGGGAGAGCCTTGAAGGAGCCCTGAACTGGGAAAGAACAGCATGCAGAAGAAAGCGTCTGTGCTGTGAAGATCTGCAGCCATAAGAACACACCGAGGAGGTATGGACTTTAGCAATCTGAGAACAGCATGATGGGACTCTAGAGAAATAGAACAACAACAAGTGGTAGCTTTAGATTTGGAGCAATCCAGCAAAGCTTGCAAATTTCTTGCTGGGCACCACCCTCTTGGTCAGGGCGAGTGGCCAGAAATGGAGGCCATTTTCCATGGGGAAAACGAAGTCATTGGCCCAGGCTCTGGGTGTCAGATGACTGGTGGCATCTGGGGCTCTAAGGACTTGCAGGGTCCTAGTTGCTGGCAGCTTTCGTTCTGGAAGGATCCAGCAGAGTTTGTAGATTCCTGGCTTGGCACTGCCCTGCCTGCCAGGCAGAGTGGCCACAAATGAAGGCCATTTTCCATGGGAAAAACGAAGTCCTTTCCCCAGGGTCTCAGGAATATGTTCAAGGTGGCGTTTGAGGCTCTAAGTACTTCCAGGGCCCTAGTTGCTGCCAGCTTTTCTTTTGGAAAAATCCAGCAACGATTGCATCATTCTAGCTAGGCTCCCACTTTCTGCCAGGGTGAGTGGCTGCCAAGGGAGGCCATTTGCCATGGGAAAAAGAAGTCCTTTCCCCAGGGTCTGGGTGTCAGATGAAAGGTGGCCTTTGGGGTTCTGAGGACTTGTAGGGTGGTACTTACTGGCTAGAGTAGAGGAAATGGATTCTATTTGAATATCTGTCTAGAGGCTTTGCCCCACAGGTCCTGGTTGTCCTTGATGGGCTGCAGCTGTGAGCATTGAAGAGAACTGGGATAAAAGGGGGCGGCTTAGCCATTCAGGGAGAGCCTTGAAGGAGCCCTGAACTGGGAAAGAACAGCATGCAGAAGAAAGCGTCTGTGCTGTGAAGATCTGCAGCCATAAGAACACACCGAGGAGGTATGGACTTTAGCAATCTGAGAACAGCATGATGGGACTCTAGAGAAATAGAACAACAACAAGTGGCAGCTTTAGATTTGGAGCAATCCAGCAAAGCTTGCAAATTTCTTGCTGGGCACCACCCTCTTGGTCAGGGCGAGTGGCCAGAAATGGAGGCCATTTTCCATGGGGAAAACGAAGTCATTGGCCCAGGCTCTGGGTGTCAGATGACTGGTGGCATCTGGGGCTGTAAGGACTTGCAGGGTCCTAGTTGCTGGCAGCTTTCGTTCTGGAAGGATCCAGCAGAGTTTGTAGATTCCTGGCTTGGCACTGCCCTGCCTGCCAGGCAGAGTGGCCACAAATGAAGGCCATTTTCCATGGGAAAAACGAAGTCCTTTCCCCAGGGTCTCAGGAATATGTTCAAGGTGGCGTTTGAGGCTCTAAGTACTTCCAGGGCCCTAGTTGCTGCCAGCTTTTCTTTTGGAAAAATCCAGCAACGATTGCATCATTCTAGCTAGGCTCCCACTTTCTGCCAGGGTGAGTGGCTGCCAAGGGAGGCCATTTGCCATGGGAAAAAGAAGTCCTTTCCCCAGGGTCTGGGTGTCAGATGAAAGGTGGCCTTTGGGGTTCTGAGGACTTGTAGGGTAGTACTTACTGGCTAGAGTAGAGGAAATGGATTCTATTTGAATATCTGTCTAGAGGCTTTGCCCCACAGGTCCTGGTTGTCCTTGATGGGCTGCAGCTGTGAGCATTGAAGAGAACTGGGATAAAAGGGGGCGGCGTAGCCATTCAGGGAGAGCCTTGAAGGAGCCCTGAACTGGGAAAGAACAGCATGCAGAAGAAAGCGTCTGTGCTGTGAAGATCTGCAGCCATAAGAACACACCGAGGAGGTATGGACTTTAGCAATCTGAGAACAGCATGATGGGACTCTAGAGAAATAGAACAACAACAAGTGGTAGCTTTCGATTTGGAGCAATCCAGCAAAGCTTGCAAATTTCTTGCTGGGCACCACCCTCTTGGTCAGGGCGAGTGGCCAGAAATGGAGGCCATTTTCCATGGGGAAAACGAAGTCATTGGCCCAGGCTCTGGGTGTCAGATGACTGGTGGCATCTGGGGCTCTAAGGACTTGCAGGGTCCTAGTTGCTGGCAGCTTTCGTTCTGGAAGGATCCAGCAGAGTTTGTAGATTCCTGGCTTGGCACTGCCCTGCCTGCCAGGCAGAGTGGCCACAAATGAAGGCCATTTTCCATGGGAAAAACGAAGTCCTTTCCCCAGGGTCTCAGGAATATGTTCAAGGTGGCGTTTGAGGCTCTAAGTACTTCCAGGGCCCTAGTTGCTGGCAGCTTTTCTTTTGGAAAAATCCAGCAACGATTGCATCATTCTAGCTAGGCTCCCACTTTCTGCCAGGGTGAGTGGCTGCCAAGGGAGGCCATTTGCCATGGGAAAAAGAAGTCCTTTCCCCAGGGTCTGGGTGTCAGATGAAAGGTGGCCTTTGGGGTTCTGAGGACTTGTAGGGTAGTACTTACTGGCTAGAGTAGAGGAAATGGATTCTATTTGAATATCTGTCCCACAGGTCCTGGTTGTCCTTGATGGGCTGCAGCTGTGAGCATTGAAGAGAACTGGGATAAAAGGGGGCGGCGTAGCCATTCAGGGAGAGCCTTGAAGGAGCCCTGAACTGGGAAAGAACAGCATGCAGAAGAAAGCGTCTGTGCTGTGAAGATCTGCAGCCATAAGAACACACCGAGGAGGTATGGACTTTAGCAATCTGAGAACAGCATGATGGGACTCTAGAGAAATAGAACAACAACAAGTGGTAGCTTTAGATTTGGAGCAATCCAGCAAAGCTTGCAAATTTCTTGCTGGGCACCACCCTCTTGGTCAGGGCGAGTGGCCAGAAATGGAGGCCATTTTCCATGGGGAAAACGAAGTCATTGGCCCAGGCTCTGGGTGTCAGATGACTGGTGGCATCTGGGGCTGTAAGGACTTGCAGGGTCCTAGTTGCTGGCAGCTTTCGTTCTGGAAGGATCCAGCAGAGTTTGTAGATTCCTGGCTTGGCACTGCCCTGCCTGCCAGGCAGAGTGGCCACAAATGAAGGCCATTTTCCATGGGAAAAACGAAGTCCTTTCCCCAGGGTCTCAGTAATATGTTCAAGGTGGCGTTTGAGGCTCTAAGTACTTCCAGGGCCCTAGTTGCTGGCAGCTTTTCTTTTGGAAAAATCCAGCAACGATTGCATCATTCTAGCTAGGCTCCCACTTTCTGCCAGGGTGAGTGGCTGCCAAGGGAGGCCATTTGCCATGGGAAAAAGAAGTCCTTTCCCCAGGGTCTGGGTGTCAGATGAAAGGTGGCCTTTGGGGTTCTGAGGACTTGTAGGGTAGTACTTACTGGCTAGAGTAGAGGAAATGGATTCTATTTGAATATCTGTCCCACAGGTCCTGGTTGTCCTTGATGGGCTGCAGCTGTGAGCATTGAAGAGAACTGGGATAAAAGGGGGCGGCGTAGCCATTCAGGGAGAGCCTTGAAGGAGCCCTGAACTGGGAAAGAACAGCATGCAGAAGAAAGCGTCTGTGCTGTGAAGATCTGCAGCCATAAGAACACACCGAGGAGGTATGGACTTTAGCAATCTGAGAACAGCATGATGGGACTCTAGAGAAATAGAACAACAACAAGTGGTAGCTTTCGATTTGGAGCAATCCAGCAAAGCTTGCAAATTTCTTGCTGGGCACCACCCTCTTGGTCAGGGCGAGTGGCCAGAAATGGAGGCCATTTTCCATGGGGAAAACGAAGTCATTGGCCCAGGCTCTGGGTGTCAGATGACTGGTGGCATCTGGGGCTCTAAGGACTTGCAGGGTCCTAGTTGCTGGCAGCTTTCGTTCTGGAAGGATCCAGCAGAGTTTGTAGATTCCTGGCTTGGCACTGCCCTGCCTGCCAGGCCAAGTGGCCACAAATGAAGGCCATTTTCCATGGGAAAAACGAAGTCCTTTCCCCAGGGTCTCAGGAATATGTTCAAGGTGGCGTTTGAGGCTCTAAGTACTTCCAGGGCCCTAGTTGCTGGCAGCTTTTCTTTTGGAAAAATCCAGCAACGATTGCATCATTCTAGCTAGGCTCCCACTTTCTGCCAGGGTGAGTGGCTGCCAAGGGAGGCCATTTGCCATGGGAAAAAGAAGTCCTTTCCCCAGGGTCTGGGTGTCAGATGAAAGGTGGCCTTTGGGGTTCTGAGGACTTGTAGGGTAGTACTTACTGGCTAGAGTAGAGGAAATGGATTCTATTTGAATATCTGTCCCACAGGTCCTGGTTGTCCTTGATGGGCTGCAGCTGTGAGCATTGAAGAGAACTGGGATAAAAGGGGGCGGCGTAGCCATTCAGGGAGAGCCTTGAAGGAGCCCTGAACTGGGAAAGAACAGCATGCAGAAGAAAGCGTCTGTGCTGTGAAGATCTGCAGCCATAAGAACACACCGAGGAGGTATGGACTTTAGCAATCTGAGAACAGCATGATGGGACTCTAGAGAAATAGAACAACAACAAGTGGTAGCTTTAGATTTGGAGCAATCCAGCAAAGCTTGCAAATTTCTTGCTGGGCACCACCCTCTTGGTCAGGGCGAGTGGCCAGAAATGGAGGCCATTTTCCATGGGGAAAACGAAGTCATTGGCCCAGGCTCTGGGTGTCAGATGACTGGTGGCATCTGGGGCTCTAAGGACTTGCAGGGTCCTAGTTGCTGGCAGCTTTCGTTCTGGAAGGATCCAGCAGAGTTTGTAGATTCCTGGCTTGGCACTGCCCTGCCTGCCAGGCAGAGTGGCCACAAATGAAGGCCATTTTCCATGGGAAAAACGAAGTCCTTTCCCCAGGGTCTCAGGAATATGTTCAAGGTGGCGTTTGAGGCTCTAAGTACTTCCAGGGCCCTAGTTGCTGGCAGCTTTTCTTTTGGAAAAATCCAGCAACGATTGCATCATTCTAGCTAGGCTCCCACTTTCTGCCAGGGTGAGTGGCTGCCAAGGGAGGCCATTTGCCATGGGAAAAAGAAGTCCTTTCCCCAGGGTCTGGGTGTCAGATGAAAGGTGGCCTTTGGGGTTCTGAGGACTTGTAGGGTGGTACTTACTGGCTAGAGTAGAGGAAATGGATTCTATTTGAATATCTGTCTAGAGGCTTTGCCCCACAGGTCCTGGTTGTCCTTGATGGGCTGCAGCTGTGAGCATTGAAGAGAACTGGGATAAAAGGGGGCGGCTTAGCCATTCAGGGAGAGCCTTGAAGGAGCCCTGAACTGGGAAAGAACAGCATGCAGAAGAAAGCGTCTGTGCTGTGAAGATCTGCAGCCATAAGAACACACCGAGGAGGTATGGACTTTAGCAATCTGAGAACAGCATGATGGGACTCTAGAGAAATAGAACAACAACAAGTGGCAGCTTTCGATTTGGAGCAATCCAGCAAAGCTTGCAAATTTCTTGCTGGGCACCACCCTCTTGGTCAGGGCGAGTGGCCAGAAATGGAGGCCATTTTCCATGGGGAAAACGAAGTCATTGGCCCAGGCTCTGGGTGTCAGATGACTGGTGGCATCTGGGGCTGTAAGGACTTGCAGGGTCCTAGTTGCTGGCAGCTTTCGTTCTGGAAGGATCCAGCACAGTTTGTAGATTCCTGGCTTGGCACTGCCCTGCCTGCCAGGCAGAGTGGCCACAAATGAAGGCCATTTTCCATGGGAAAAACGAAGTCCTTTCCCCAGGGTCTCAGGAATATGTTCAAGGTGGCGTTTGAGGCTCTAAGTACTTCCAGGGCCCTAGTTGCTGCCAGCTTTTCTTTTGGAAAAATCCAGCAACGATTGCATCATTCTAGCTAGGCTCCCACTTTCTGCCAGGGTGAGTGGCTGCCAAGGGAGGCCATTTGCCATGGGAAAAAGAAGTCCTTTCCCCAGGGTCTGGGTGTCAGATGAAAGGTGGCCTTTGGGGTTCTGAGGACTTGTAGGGTAGTACTTACTGGCTAGAGTAGAGGAAATGGATTCTATTTGAATATCTGTCCCACAGGTCCTGGTTGTCCTTGATGGGCTGCAGCTGTGAGCATTGAAGAGAACTGGGATAAAAGGGGGCGGCGTAGCCATTCAGGGAGAGCCTTGAAGGAGCCCTGAACTGGGAAAGAACAGCATGCAGAAGAAAGCGTCTGTGCTGTGAAGATCTGCAGCCATAAGAACACACCGAGGAGGTATGGACTTTAGCAATCTGAGAACAGCATGATGGGACTCTAGAGAAATAGAACAACAACAAGTGGTAGCTTTCGATTTGGAGCAATCCAGCAAAGCTTGCAAATTTCTTGCTGGGCACCACCCTCTTGGTCAGGGCGAGTGGCCAGAAATGGAGGCCATTTTCCATGGGGAAAACGAAGTCATTGGCCCAGGCTCTGGGTGTCAGATGACTGGTGGCATCTGGGGCTGTAAGGACTTGCAGGGTCCTAGTTGCTGGCAGCTTTCGTTCTGGAAGGATCCAGCAGAGTTTGTAGATTCCTGGCTTGGCACTGCCCTGCCTGCCAGGCCAAGTGGCCACAAATGAAGGCCATTTTCCATGGGAAAAACGAAGTCCTTTCCCCAGGGTCTCAGGAATATGTTCAAGGTGGCGTTTGAGGCTCTAAGTACTTCCAGGGCCCTAGTTGCTGGCAGCTTTTCTTTTGGAAAAATCCAGCAACGATTGCATCATTCTAGCTAGGCTCCCACTTTCTGCCAGGGTGAGTGGCTGCCAAGGGAGGCCATTTGCCATGGGAAAAAGAAGTCCTTTCCCCAGGGTCTGGGTGTCAGATGAAAGGTGGCCTTTGGGGTTCTGAGGACTTGTAGGGTAGTACTTACTGGCTAGAGTAGAGGAAATGGATTCTATTTGAATATCTGTCCCACAGGTCCTGGTTGTCCTTGATGGGCTGCAGCTGTGAGCATTGAAGAGAACTGGGATAAAAGGGGGCGGCGTAGCCATTCAGGGAGAGCCTTGAAGGAGCCCTGAACTGGGAAAGAACAGCATGCAGAAGAAAGCGTCTGTGCTGTGAAGATCTGCAGCCATAAGAACACACCGAGGAGGTATGGACTTTAGCAATCTGAGAACAGCATGATGGGACTCTAGAGAAATAGAACAACAACAAGTGGTAGCTTTAGATTTGGAGCAATCCAGCAAAGCTTGCAAATTTCTTGCTGGGCACCACCCTCTTGGTCAGGGCGAGTGGCCAGAAATGGAGGCCATTTTCCATGGGGAAAACGAAGTCATTGGCCCAGGCTCTGGGTGTCAGATGACTGGTGGCATCTGGGGCTGTAAGGACTTGCAGGGTCCTAGTTGCTGGCAGCTTTCGTTCTGGAAGGATCCAGCAGAGTTTGTAGATTCCTGGCTTGGCACTGCCCTGCCTGCCAGGCAGAGTGGCCACAAATGAAGGCCATTTTCCATGGGAAAAACGAAGTCCTTTCCCCAGGGTCTCAGGAATATGTTCAAGGTGGCGTTTGAGGCTCTAAGTACTTCCAGGGCCCTAGTTGCTGCCAGCTTTTCTTTTGGAAAAATCCAGCAACGATTGCATCATTCTAGCTAGGCTCCCACTTTCTGCCAGGGTGAGTGGCTGCCAAGGGAGGCCATTTGCCATGGGAAAAAGAAGTCCTTTCCCCAGGGTCTGGGTGTCAGATGAAAGGTGGCCTTTGGGGTTCTGAGGACTTGTAGGGTGGTACTTACTGGCTAGAGTAGAGGAAATGGATTCTATTTGAATATCTGTCTAGAGGCTTTGCCCCACAGGTCCTGGTTGTCCTTGATGGGCTGCAGCTGTGAGCATTGAAGAGAACTGGGATAAAAGGGGGCGGCTTAGCCATTCAGGGAGAGCCTTGAAGGAGCCCTGAACTGGGAAAGAACAGCATGCAGAAGAAAGCGTCTGTGCTGTGAAGATCTGCAGCCATAAGAACACACCGAGGAGGTATGGACTTTAGCAATCTGAGAACAGCATGATGGGACTCTAGAGAAATAGAACAACAACAAGTGGCAGCTTTAGATTTGGAGCAATCCAGCAAAGCTTGCAAATTTCTTGCTGGGCACCACCCTCTTGGTCAGGGCGAGTGGCCAGAAATGGAGGCCATTTTCCATGGGGAAAACGAAGTCATTGGCCCAGGCTCTGGGTGTCAGATGACTGGTGGCATCTGGGGCTGTAAGGACTTGCAGGGTCCTAGTTGCTGGCAGCTTTCGTTCTGGAAGGATCCAGCAGAGTTTGTAGATTCCTGGCTTGGCACTGCCCTGCCTGCCAGGCAGAGTGGCCACAAATGAAGGCCATTTTCCATGGGAAAAACGAAGTCCTTTCCCCAGGGTCTCAGGAATATGTTCAAGGTGGCGTTTGAGGCTCTAAGTACTTCCAGGGCCCTAGTTGCTGCCAGCTTTTCTTTTGGAAAAATCCAGCAACGATTGCATCATTCTAGCTAGGCTCCCACTTTCTGCCAGGGTGAGTGGCTGCCAAGGGAGGCCATTTGCCATGGGAAAAAGAAGTCCTTTCCCCAGGGTCTGGGTGTCAGATGAAAGGTGGCCTTTGGGGTTCTGAGGACTTGTAGGGTAGTACTTACTGGCTAGAGTAGAGGAAATGGATTCTATTTGAATATCTGTCTAGAGGCTTTGCCCCACAGGTCCTGGTTGTCCTTGATGGGCTGCAGCTGTGAGCATTGAAGAGAACTGGGATAAAAGGGGGCGGCGTAGCCATTCAGGGAGAGCCTTGAAGGAGCCCTGAACTGGGAAAGAACAGCATGCAGAAGAAAGCGTCTGTGCTGTGAAGATCTGCAGCCATAAGAACACACCGAGGAGGTATGGACTTTAGCAATCTGAGAACAGCATGATGGGACTCTAGAGAAATAGAACAACAACAAGTGGTAGCTTTCGATTTGGAGCAATCCAGCAAAGCTTGCAAATTTCTTGCTGGGCACCACCCTCTTGGTCAGGGCGAGTGGCCAGAAATGGAGGCCATTTTCCATGGGGAAAACGAAGTCATTGGCCCAGGCTCTGGGTGTCAGATGACTGGTGGCATCTGGGGCTCTAAGGACTTGCAGGGTCCTAGTTGCTGGCAGCTTTCGTTCTGGAAGGATCCAGCAGAGTTTGTAGATTCCTGGCTTGGCACTGCCCTGCCTGCCAGGCAGAGTGGCCACAAATGAAGGCCATTTTCCATGGGAAAAACGAAGTCCTTTCCCCAGGGTCTCAGGAATATGTTCAAGGTGGCGTTTGAGGCTCTAAGTACTTCCAGGGCCCTAGTTGCTGGCAGCTTTTCTTTTGGAAAAATCCAGCAACGATTGCATCATTCTAGCTAGGCTCCCACTTTCTGCCAGGGTGAGTGGCTGCCAAGGGAGGCCATTTGCCATGGGAAAAAGAAGTCCTTTCCCCAGGGTCTGGGTGTCAGATGAAAGGTGGCCTTTGGGGTTCTGAGGACTTGTAGGGTAGTACTTACTGGCTAGAGTAGAGGAAATGGATTCTATTTGAATATCTGTCTAGAGGCTTTGCCCCACAGGTCCTGGTTGTCCTTGATGGGCTGCAGCTGTGAGCATTGAAGAGAACTGGGATAAAAGGGGGCGGCGTAGCCATTCAGGGAGAGCCTTGAAGGAGCCCTGAACTGGGAAAGAACAGCATGCAGAAGAAAGCGTCTGTGCTGTGAAGATCTGCAGCCATAAGAACACACCGAGGAGGTATGGACTTTAGCAATCTGAGAACAGCATGATGGGACTCTAGAGAAATAGAACAACAACAAGTGGCAGCTTTCGATTTGGAGCAATCCAGCAAAGCTTGCAAATTTCTTGCTGGGCACCACCCTCTTGGTCAGGGCGAGTGGCCAGAAATGGAGGCCATTTTCCATGGGGAAAACGAAGTCATTGGCCCAGGCTCTGGGTGTCAGATGACTGGTGGCATCTGGGGCTGTAAGGACTTGCAGGGTCCTAGTTGCTGGCAGCTTTCGTTCTGGAAGGATCCAGCACAGTTTGTAGATTCCTGGCTTGGCACTGCCCTGCCTGCCAGGCAGAGTGGCCAGAAATGAAGGCCATTTTCCATGGGAAAAACGAAGTCCTTTCCCCAGGGTCTCAGGAATATGTTCAAGGTGGCGTTTGAGGCTCTAAGTACTTCCAGGGCCCTAGTTGCTGCCAGCTTTTCTTTTGGAAAAATCCAGCAACGATTGCATCATTCTAGCTAGGCTCCCACTTTCTGCCAGGGTGAGTGGCTGCCAAGGGAGGCCATTTGCCATGGGAAAAAGAAGTCCTTTCCCCAGGGTCTGGGTGTCAGATGAAAGGTGGCCTTTGGGGTTCTGAGGACTTGTAGGGTAGTACTTACTGGCTAGAGTAGAGGAAATGGATTCTATTTGAATATCTGTCCCACAGGTCCTGGTTGTCCTTGATGGGCTGCAGCTGTGAGCATTGAAGAGAACTGGGATAAAAGGGGGCGGCGTAGCCATTCAGGGAGAGCCTTGAAGGAGCCCTGAACTGGGAAAGAACAGCATGCAGAAGAAAGCGTCTGTGCTGTGAAGATCTGCAGCCATAAGAACACACCGAGGAGGTATGGACTTTAGCAATCTGAGAACAGCATGATGGGACTCTAGAGAAATAGAAGAACAACAAGTGGTAGCTTTAGATTTGGAGCAATCCAGCAAAGCTTGCAAATTTCTTGCTGGGCACCACCCTCTTGGTCAGGGCGAGTGGCCAGAAATGGAGGCCATTTTCCATGGGGAAAACGAAGTCATTGGCCCAGGCTCTGGGTGTCAGATGACTGGTGGCATCTGGGGCTCTAAGGACTTGCAGGGTCCTAGTTGCTGGCAGCTTTCGTTCTGGAAGGATCCAGCAGAGTTTGTAGATTCCTGGCTTGGCACTGCCCTGCCTGCCAGGCAGAGTGGCCACAAATGAAGGCCATTTTCCATGGGAAAAACGAAGTCCTTTCCCCAGGGTCTCAGGAATATGTTCAAGGTGGCGTTTGAGGCTCTAAGTACTTCCAGGGCCCTAGTTGCTGCCAGCTTTTCTTTTGGAAAAAATCCAGCAACGATTGCATCATTCTAGCTAGGCTCCCACTTTCTGCCAGGGTGAGTGGCTGCCAAGGGAGGCCATTTGCCATGGGAAAAAGAAGTCCTTTCCCCAGGGTCTGGGTGTCAGATGAAAGGTGGCCTTTGGGGTTCTGAGGACTTGTAGGGTGGTACTTACTGGCTAGAGTAGAGGAAATGGATTCTATTTGAATATCTGTCTAGAGGCTTTGCCCCACAGGTCCTGGTTGTCCTTGATGGGCTGCAGCTGTGAGCATTGAAGAGAACTGGGATAAAAGGGGGCGGCTTAGCCATTCAGGGAGAGCCTTGAAGGAGCCCTGAACTGGGAAAGAACAGCATGCAGAAGAAAGCGTCTGTGCTGTGAAGATCTGCAGCCATAAGAACACACCGAGGAGGTATGGACTTTAGCAATCTGAGAACAGCATGATGGGACTCTAGAGAAATAGAACAACAACAAGTGGCAGCTTTCGATTTGGAGCAATCCAGCAAAGCTTGCAAATTTCTTGCTGGGCACCACCCTCTTGGTCAGGGCGAGTGGCCAGAAATGGAGGCCATTTTCCATGGGGAAAACGAAGTCATTGGCCCAGGCTCTGGGTGTCAGATGACTGGTGGCATCTGGGGCTGTAAGGACTTGCAGGGTCCTAGTTGCTGGCAGCTTTCGTTCTGGAAGGATCCAGCACAGTTTGTAGATTCCTGGCTTGGCACTGCCCTGCCTGCCAGGCAGAGTGGCCAGAAATGAAGGCCATTTTCCATGGGAAAAACGAAGTCCTTTCCCCAGGGTCTCAGGAATATGTTCAAGGTGGCGTTTGAGGCTCTAAGTACTTCCAGGGCCCTAGTTGCTGCCAGCTTTTCTTTTGGAAAAATCCAGCAACGATTGCATCATTCTAGCTAGGCTCCCACTTTCTGCCAGGGTGAGTGGCTGCCAAGGGAGGCCATTTGCCATGGGAAAAAGAAGTCCTTTCCCCAGGGTCTGGGTGTCAGATGAAAGGTGGCCTTTGGGGTTCTGAGGACTTGTAGGGTAGTACTTACTGGCTAGAGTAGAGGAAATGGATTCTATTTGAATATCTGTCCCACAGGTCCTGGTTGTCCTTGATGGGCTGCAGCTGTGAGCATTGAAGAGAACTGGGATAAAAGGGGGCGGCGTAGCCATTCAGGGAGAGCCTTGAAGGAGCCCTGAACTGGGAAAGAACAGCATGCAGAAGAAAGCGTCTGTGCTGTGAAGATCTGCAGCCATAAGAACACACCGAGGAGGTATGGACTTTAGCAATCTGAGAACAGCATGATGGGACTCTAGAGAAATAGAACAACAACAAGTGGCAGCTTTCGATTTGGAGCAATCCAGCAAAGCTTGCAAATTTCTTGCTGGGCACCACCCTCTTGGTCAGGGCGAGTGGCCAGAAATGGAGGCCATTTTCCATGGGGAAAACGAAGTCATTGGCCCAGGCTCTGGGTGTCAGATGACTGGTGGCATCTGGGGCTCTAAGGACTTGCAGGGTCCTAGTTGCTGGCAGCTTTCGTTCTGGAAGGATCCAGCAGAGTTTGTAGATTCCTGGCTTGGCACTGCCCTGCCTGCCAGGCAGAGTGGCCACAAATGAAGGCCATTTTCCATGGGAAAAACGAAGTCCTTTCCCCAGGGTCTCAGGAATATGTTCAAGGTGGCGTTTGAGGCTCTAAGTACTTCCAGGGCCCTAGTTGCTGCCAGCTTTTCTTTTGGAAAAATCCAGCAACGATTGCATCATTCTAGCTAGGCTCCCACTTTCTGCCAGGGTGAGTGGCTGCCAAGGGAGGCCATTTGCCATGGGAAAAAGAAGTCCTTTCCCCAGGGTCTGGGTGTCAGATGAAAGGTGGCCTTTGGGGTTCTGAGGACTTGTAGGGTGGTACTTACTGGCTAGAGTAGAGGAAATGGATTCTATTTGAATATCTGTCTAGAGGCTTTGCCCCACAGGTCCTGGTTGTCCTTGATGGGCTGCAGCTGTGAGCATTGAAGAGAACTGGGATAAAAGGGGGCGGCTTAGCCATTCAGGGAGAGCCTTGAAGGAGCCCTGAACTGGGAAAGAACAGCATGCAGAAGAAAGCGTCTGTGCTGTGAAGATCTGCAGCCATAAGAACACACCGAGGAGGTATGGACTTTAGCAATCTGAGAACAGCATGATGGGACTCTAGAGAAATAGAACAACAACAAGTGGCAGCTTTCGATTTGGAGCAATCCAGCAAAGCTTGCAAATTTCTTGCTGGGCACCACCCTCTTGGTCAGGGCGAGTGGCCAGAAATGGAGGCCATTTTCCATGGGGAAAACGAAGTCATTGGCCCAGGCTCTGGGTGTCAGATGACTGGTGGCATCTGGGGCTGTAAGGACTTGCAGGGTCCTAGTTGCTGGCAGCTTTCGTTCTGGAAGGATCCAGCAGAGTTTGTAGATTCCTGGCTTGGCACTGCCCTGCCTGCCAGGCAGAGTGGCCACAAATGAAGGCCATTTTCCATGGGAAAAACGAAGTCCTTTCCCCAGGGTCTCAGGAATATGTTCAAGGTGGCGTTTGAGGCTCTAAGTACTTCCAGGGCCCTAGTTGCTGCCAGCTTTTCTTTTGGAAAAATCCAGCAACGATTGCATCATTCTAGCTAGGCTCCCACTTTCTGCCAGGGTGAGTGGCTGCCAAGGGAGGCCATTTGCCATGGGAAAAAGAAGTCCTTTCCCCAGGGTCTGGGTGTCAGATGAAAGGTGGCCTTTGGGGTTCTGAGGACTTGTAGGGTAGTACTTACTGGCTAGAGTAGAGGAAATGGATTCTATTTGAATATCTGTCCCACAGGTCCTGGTTGTCCTTGATGGGCTGCAGCTGTGAGCATTGAAGAGAACTGGGATAAAAGGGGGCGGCGTAGCCATTCAGGGAGAGCCTTGAAGGAGCCCTGAACTGGGAAAGAACAGCATGCAGAAGAAAGCGTCTGTGCTGTGAAGATCTGCAGCCATAAGAACACACCGAGGAGGTATGGACTTTAGCAATCTGAGAACAGCATGATGGGACTCTAGAGAAATAGAACAACAACAAGTGGTAGCTTTAGATTTGGAGCAATCCAGCAAAGCTTGCAAATTTCTTGCTGGGCACCACCCTCTTGGTCAGGGTGAGAGGCCAGAAATGGAGGCCATTTTCCATGGGGAAAACGAAGTCATTGGCCCAGGCTCTGGGTGTCAGATGAAAGGTGGCGTCTGGGGCTCTAAGGACTTGCAGGGTCCTAGTTGCTGGCAGCTTTCGTTCTGGAAGGATCCAGCAGAGTTTGTAGATTCCTGGCTTGGCACTGCCCTGCCTGCCAGGCCAAGTGGCCACAAATGAAGGCCATTTCCCATGGGAAAAACGAAGTCCTTTCCCCAGGGTCTCAGGAATATGTTCAAGGTGGCGTTTGAGGCTCTAAGTACTTCCAGGGCCCTAGTTGCTGCCAGCTTTTCTTTTGGAAAAATCCAGCAACGATTGCATCATTCTAGCTAGGCTCCCACTTTCTGCCAGGGTGAGTGGCTGCCAAGGGAGGCCATTTGCCATGGGAAAAAGAAGTCCTTTCCCCAGGGTCTGGGTGTCAGATGAAAGGTGGCCTTTGGGGTTCTGAGGACTTGTAGGGTACTACTTACTGGCTAGAGTAGAGGAAATGGATTCTATTTGAATATCTGTCCCACAGGTCCTGGTTGTCCTTGATGGGCTGCAGCTGTGAGCATTGAAGAGAACTGGGATAAAAGGGGGCGGCGTAGCCATTCAGGGAGAGCCTTGAAGGAGCCCTGAACTGGGAAAGAACAGCATGCAGAAGAAAGCGTCTGTGCTGTGAAGATCTGCAGCCATAAGAACACACCGAGGAGGTATGGACTTTAGCAATCTGAGAACAGCATGATGGGACTCTAGAGAAATAGAACAACAACAAGTGGTAGCTTTAGATTTGGAGCAATCCAGCAAAGCTTGCAAATTTCTTGCTGGGCACCACCCTCTTGGTCAGGGTGAGAGGCCAGAAATGGAGGCCATTTTCCATGGGGAAAACGAAGTCATTGGCCCAGGCTCTGGGTGTCAGATGAAAGGTGGCGTCTGGGGCTCTAAGGACTTGCAGGGTCCTAGTTGCTGGCAGCTTTCGTTCTGGAAGGATCCAGCATAGTTTGTAGATTCCTGGCTTGGCACTGCCCTGCCTGCCAGGCCAAGTGGCCACAAATGAAGGCCATTTCCCATGGGAAAAACGAAGTCCTTTCCCCAGGGTCTCAGGAATATGTTCAAGGTGGCGTTTGAGGCTCTAAGTACTTCCAGGGCCCTAGTTGCTGCCAGCTTTTCTTTTGGAAAAATCCAGCAACGATTGCATCATTCTAGCTAGGCTCCCACTTTCTGCCAGGGTGAGTGGCTGCCAAGGGAGGCCATTTGCCATGGGAAAAAGAAGTCCTTTCCCCAGGGTCTGGGTGTCAGATGAAAGGTGGCCTTTGGGGTTCTGAGGACTTGTAGGGTAGTACTTACTGGCTAGAGTAGAGGAAATGGATTCTATTTGAATATCTGTCTAGAGGCTTTGCCCCACAGGTCCTGGTTGTCCTTGATGGGCTGCAGCTGTGAGCATTGAAGAGAACTGGGATAAAAGGGGGCGGCGTAGCCATTCAGGGAGAGCCTTGAAGGAGCCCTGAACTGGGAAAGAACAGCATGCAGAAGAAAGCGTCTGTGCTGTGAAGATCTGCAGCCATAAGAACACACCGAGGAGGTATGGACTTTAGCAATCTTAGAACAGCATTATGGGACTCTAGAGAAATAGAACAACAACAAGTGGCAGCTTTCGATTTGGAGCAATCCAGCAAAGCTTGCAAATTTCTTGCTGGGCACCACCCTCTTGGTCAGGGCGAGTGGCCAGAAATGGAGGCCATTTTCCATGGGGAAAACGAAGTCATTGGCCCAGGCTCTGGGTGTCAGATGACAGGTGGCGTCTGGGGCTCTAAGGACTTGCAGGGTCCTAGTTGCTGGCAGCTTTCGTTCTGGAAGGATCCAGCACAGTTTGTAGATTCCTGGCTTGGCACTGCCCTGCCTGCCAGGCCAAGTGGCCACAAATGAAGGCCATTTCCCATGGGAAAAACGAAGTCCTTTCCCCAGGGTCTCAGGAATATGTTCAAGGTGGCGTTTGAGGCTCTAAGTACTTCCAGGGCCCTAGTTGCTGCCAGCTTTTCTTTTGGAAAAATCCAGCAACGATTGCATCATTCTAGCTAGGCTCCCACTTTCTGCCAGGGTGAGTGGCTGCCAAGGGAGGCCATTTGCCATGGGAAAAAGAAGTCCTTTCCCCAGGGTCTGGGTGTCAGATGAAAGGTGGCCTTTGGGGTTCTGAGGACTTGTAGGGTACTACTTACTGGCTAGAGTAGAGGAAATGGATTCTATTTGAATATCTGTCCCACAGGTCCTGGTTGTCCTTGATGGGCTGCAGCTGTGAGCATTGAAGAGAACTGGGATAAAAGGGGGCGGCGTAGCCATTCAGGGAGAGCCTTGAAGGAGCCCTGAACTGGGAAAGAACAGCATGCAGAAGAAAGCGTCTGTGCTGTGAAGATCTGCAGCCATAAGAACACACCGAGGAGGTATGGACTTTAGCAATCTGAGAACAGCATGATGGGACTCTAGAGAAATAGAAGAACAACAAGTGGTAGCTTTAGATTTGGAGCAATCCAGCAAAGCTTGCAAATTTCTTGCTGGGCACCACCCTCTTGGTCAGGGCGAGTGGCCAGAAATGGAGGCCATTTTCCATGGGGAAAACGAAGTCATTGGCCCAGGCTCTGGGTGTCAGATGACTGGTGGCATCTGGGGCTCTAAGGACTTGCAGGGTCCTAGTTGCTGGCAGCTTTCGTTCTGGAAGGATCCAGCAGAGTTTGTAGATTCCTGGCTTGGCACTGCCCTGCCTGCCAGGCAGAGTGGCCAGAAATGAAGGCCATTTTCCATGGGAAAAACGAAGTCCTTTCCCCAGGGTCTCAGGAATATGTTCAAGGTGGCGTTTGAGGCTCTAAGTACTTCCAGGGCCCTAGTTGCTGCCAGCTTTTCTTTTGGAAAAATCCAGCAACGATTGCATCATTCTAGCTAGGCTCCCACTTTCTGCCAGGGTGAGTGGCTGCCAAGGGAGGCCATTTGCCATGGGAAAAAGAAGTCCTTTCCCCAGGGTCTGGGTGTCAGATGAAAGGTGGCCTTTGGGGTTCTGAGGACTTGTAGGGTAGTACTTACTGGCTAGAGTAGAGGAAATGGATTCTATTTGAATATCTGTCTAGAGGCTTTGCCCCACAGGTCCTGGTTGTCCTTGATGGGCTGCAGCTGTGAGCATTGAAGAGAACTGGGATAAAAGGGGGCGGCGTAGCCATTCAGGGAGAGCCTTGAAGGAGCCCTGAACTGGGAAAGAACAGCATGCAGAAGAAAGCGTCTGTGCTGTGAAGATCTGCAGCCATAAGAACACACCGAGGAGGTATGGACTTTAGCAATCTGAGAACAGCATGATGGGACTCTAGAGAAATAGAACAACAACAAGTGGCAGCTTTCGATTTGGAGCAATCCAGCAAAGCTTGCAAATTTCTTGCTGGGCACCACCCTCTTGGTCAGGGCGAGTGGCCAGAAATGGAGGCCATTTTCCATGGGGAAAACGAAGTCATTGGCCCAGGCTCTGGGTGTCAGATGACAGGTGGCGTCTGGGGCTCTAAGGACTTGCAGGGTCCTAGTTGCTGGCAGCTTTCGTTCTGGAAGGATCCAGCACAGTTTGTAGATTCCTGGCTTGGCACTGCCCTGCCTGCCAGGCCAAGTGGCCACAAATGAAGGCCATTTTCCATGGGAAAAACGAAGTCCTTTCCCCAGGGTCTCAGGAATATGTTCAAGGTGGCGTTTGAGGCTCTAAGTACTTCCAGGGCCCTAGTTGCTGCCAGCTTTTCTTTTGGAAAAATCCAGCAACGATTGCATCATTCTAGCTAGGCTCCCACTTTCTGCCAGGGTGAGTGGCTGCCAAGGGAGGCCATTTGCCATGGGAAAAAGAAGTCCTTTCCCCAGGGTCTGGGTGTCAGATGAAAGGTGGCCTTTGGGGTTCTGAGGACTTGTAGGGTACTACTTACTGGCTAGAGTAGAGGAAATGGATTCTATTTGAATATCTGTCCCGCAGGTCCTGGTTGTCCTTGATGGGCTGCAGCTGTGAGCATTGAAGAGAACTGGGATAAAAGGGGGCGGCGTAGCCATTCAGGGAGAGCCTTGAAGGAGCCCTGAACTGGGAAAGAACAGCATGCAGAAGAAAGCGTCTGTGCTGTGAAGATCTGCAGCCATAAGAACACACCGAGGAGGTATGGACTTTAGCAATCTGAGAACAGCATGATGGGACTCTAGAGAAATAGAACAACAACAAGTGGCAGCTTTCGATTTGGAGCAATCCAGCAAAGCTTGCAAATTTCTTGCTGGGCACCACCCTCTTGGTCAGGGCGAGTGGCCAGAAATGGAGGCCATTTTCCATGGGGAAAACGAAGTCATTGGCCCAGGCTCTGGGTGTCAGATGACTGGTGGCATCTGGGGCTGTAAGGACTTGCAGGGTCCTAGTTGCTGGCAGCTTTCGTTCTGGAAGGATCCAGCACAGTTTGTAGATTCCTGGCTTGGCACTGCCCTGCCTGCCAGGCAGAGTGGCCAGAAATGAAGGCCATTTTCCATGGGAAAAACGAAGTCCTTTCCCCAGGGTCTCAGGAATATGTTCAAGGTGGCGTTTGAGGCTCTAAGTACTTCCAGGGCCCTAGTTGCTGCCAGCTTTTCTTTTGGAAAAATCCAGCAACGATTGCATCATTCTAGCTAGGCTCCCACTTTCTGCCAGGGTGAGTGGCTGCCAAGGGAGGCCATTTGCCATGGGAAAAAGAAGTCCTTTCCCCAGGGTCTGGGTGTCAGATGAAAGGTGGCCTTTGGGGTTCTGAGGACTTGTAGGGTAGTACTTACTGGCTAGAGTAGAGGAAATGGATTCTATTTGAATATCTGTCCCACAGGTCCTGGTTGTCCTTGATGGGCTGCAGCTGTGAGCATTGAAGAGAACTGGGATAAAAGGGGGCGGCGTAGCCATTCAGGGAGAGCCTTGAAGGAGCCCTGAACTGGGAAAGAACAGCATGCAGAAGAAAGCGTCTGTGCTGTGAAGATCTGCAGCCATAAGAACACACCGAGGAGGTATGGACTTTAGCAATCTGAGAACAGCATGATGGGACTCTAGAGAAATAGAACAACAACAAGTGGCAGCTTTCGATTTGGAGCAATCCAGCAAAGCTTGCAAATTTCTTGCTGGGCACCACCCTCTTGGTCAGGGCGAGTGGCCAGAAATGGAGGCCATTTTCCATGGGGAAAACGAAGTCATTGGCCCAGGCTCTGGGTGTCAGATGACTGGTGGCATCTGGGGCTCTAAGGACTTGCAGGGTCCTAGTTGCTGGCAGCTTTCGTTCTGGAAGGATCCAGCAGAGTTTGTAGATTCCTGGCTTGGCACTGCCCTGCCTGCCAGGCAGAGTGGCCACAAATGAAGGCCATTTTCCATGGGAAAAACGAAGTCCTTTCCCCAGGGTCTCAGGAATATGTTCAAGGTGGCGTTTGAGGCTCTAAGTACTTCCAGGGCCCTAGTTGCTGCCAGCTTTTCTTTTGGAAAAATCCAGCAACGATTGCATCATTCTAGCTAGGCTCCCACTTTCTGCCAGGGTGAGTGGCTGCCAAGGGAGGCCATTTGCCATGGGAAAAAGAAGTCCTTTCCCCAGGGTCTGGGTGTCAGATGAAAGGTGGCCTTTGGGGTTCTGAGGACTTGTAGGGTGGTACTTACTGGCTAGAGTAGAGGAAATGGATTCTATTTGAATATCTGTCTAGAGGCTTTGCCCCACAGGTCCTGGTTGTCCTTGATGGGCTGCAGCTGTGAGCATTGAAGAGAACTGGGATAAAAGGGGGCGGCTTAGCCATTCAGGGAGAGCCTTGAAGGAGCCCTGAACTGGGAAAGAACAGCATGCAGAAGAAAGCGTCTGTGCTGTGAAGATCTGCAGCCATAAGAACACACCGAGGAGGTATGGACTTTAGCAATCTGAGAACAGCATGATGGGACTCTAGAGAAATAGAACAACAACAAGTGGCAGCTTTCGATTTGGAGCAATCCAGCAAAGCTTGCAAATTTCTTGCTGGGCACCACCCTCTTGGTCAGGGCGAGTGGCCAGAAATGGAGGCCATTTTCCATGGGGAAAACGAAGTCATTGGCCCAGGCTCTGGGTGTCAGATGACTGGTGGCATCTGGGGCTGTAAGGACTTGCAGGGTCCTAGTTGCTGGCAGCTTTCGTTCTGGAAGGATCCAGCAGAGTTTGTAGATTCCTGGCTTGGCACTGCCCTGCCTGCCAGGCAGAGTGGCCACAAATGAAGGCCATTTTCCATGGGAAAAACGAAGTCCTTTCCCCAGGGTCTCAGGAATATGTTCAAGGTGGCGTTTGAGGCTCTAAGTACTTCCAGGGCCCTAGTTGCTGCCAGCTTTTCTTTTGGAAAAATCCAGCAACGATTGCATCATTCTAGCTAGGCTCCCACTTTCTGCCAGGGTGAGTGGCTGCCAAGGGAGGCCATTTGCCATGGGAAAAAGAAGTCCTTTCCCCAGGGTCTGGGTGTCAGATGAAAGGTGGCCTTTGGGGTTCTGAGGACTTGTAGGGTACTACTTACTGGCTAGAGTAGAGGAAATGGATTCTATTTGAATATCTGTCCCACAGGTCCTGGTTGTCCTTGATGGGCTGCAGCTGTGAGCATTGAAGAGAACTGGGATAAAAGGGGGCGGCGTAGCCATTCAGGGAGAGCCTTGAAGGAGCCCTGAACTGGGAAAGAACAGCATGCAGAAGAAAGCGTCTGTGCTGTGAAGATCTGCAGCCATAAGAACACACCGAGGATGTATGGACTTTAGCAATCTGAGAACAGCATGATGGGACTCTAGAGAAATAGAACAACAACAAGTGGTAGCTTTAGATTTGGAGCAATCCAGCAAAGCTTGCAAATTTCTTGCTGGGCACCACCCTCTTGGTCAGGGTGAGAGGCCAGAAATGGAGGCCATTTTCCATGGGGAAAACGAAGTCATTGGCCCAGGCTCTGGGTGTCAGATGAAAGGTGGCGTCTGGGGCTCTAAGGACTTGCAGGGTCCTAGTTGCTGGCAGCTTTCGTTCTGGAAGGATCCAGCATAGTTTGTAGATTCCTGGCTTGGCACTGCCCTGCCTGCCAGGCCAAGTGGCCACAAATGAAGGCCATTTCCCATGGGAAAAACGAAGTCCTTTCCCCAGGGTCTCAGGAATATGTTCAAGGTGGCGTTTGAGGCTCTAAGTACTTCCAGGGCCCTAGTTGCTGCCAGCTTTTCTTTTGGAAAAATCCAGCAACGATTGCATCATTCTAGCTAGGCTCCCACTTTCTGCCAGGGTGAGTGGCTGCCAAGGGAGGCCATTTGCCATGGGAAAAAGAAGTCCTTTCCCCAGGGTCTGGGTGTCAGATGAAAGGTGGCCTTTGGGGTTCTGAGGACTTGTAGGGTAGTACTTACTGGCTAGAGTAGAGGAAATGGATTCTATTTGAATATCTGTCTAGAGGCTTTGCCCCACAGGTCCTGGTTGTCCTTGATGGGCTGCAGCTGTGAGCATTGAAGAGAACTGGGATAAAAGGGGGCGGCGTAGCCATTCAGGGAGAGCCTTGAAGGAGCCCTGAACTGGGAAAGAACAGCATGCAGAAGAAAGCGTCTGTGCTGTGAAGATCTGCAGCCATAAGAACACACCGAGGAGGTATGGACTTTAGCAATCTTAGAACAGCATTATGGGACTCTAGAGAAATAGAACAACAACAAGTGGCAGCTTTCGATTTGGAGCAATCCAGCAAAGCTTGCAAATTTCTTGCTGGGCACCACCCTCTTGGTCAGGGCGAGTGGCCAGAAATGGAGGCCATTTTCCATGGGGAAAACGAAGTCATTGGCCCAGGCTCTGGGTGTCAGATGACAGGTGGCGTCTGGGGCTCTAAGGACTTGCAGGGTCCTAGTTGCTGGCAGCTTTCGTTCTGGAAGGATCCAGCACAGTTTGTAGATTCCTGGCTTGGCACTGCCCTGCCTGCCAGGCCAAGTGGCCACAAATGAAGGCCATTTCCCATGGGAAAAACGAAGTCCTTTCCCCAGGGTCTCAGGAATATGTTCAAGGTGGCGTTTGAGGCTCTAAGTACTTCCAGGGCCCTAGTTGCTGCCAGCTTTTCTTTTGGAAAAATCCAGCAACGATTGCATCATTCTAGCTAGGCTCCCACTTTCTGCCAGGGTGAGTGGCTGCCAAGGGAGGCCATTTGCCATGGGAAAAAGAAGTCCTTTCCCCAGGGTCTGGGTGTCAGATGAAAGGTGGCCTTTGGGGTTCTGAGGACTTGTAGGGTACTACTTACTGGCTAGAGTAGAGGAAATGGATTCTATTTGAATATCTGTCCCACAGGTCCTGGTTGTCCTTGATGGGCTGCAGCTGTGAGCATTGAAGAGAACTGGGATAAAAGGGGGCGGCGTAGCCATTCAGGGAGAGCCTTGAAGGAGCCCTGAACTGGGAAAGAACAGCATGCAGAAGAAAGCGTCTGTGCTGTGAAGATCTGCAGCCATAAGAACACACCGAGGAGGTATGGACTTTAGCAATCTGAGAACAGCATGATGGGACTCTAGAGAAATAGAAGAACAACAAGTGGTAGCTTTAGATTTGGAGCAATCCAGCAAAGCTTGCAAATTTCTTGCTGGGCACCACCCTCTTGGTCAGGGCGAGTGGCCAGAAATGGAGGCCATTTTCCATGGGGAAAACGAAGTCATTGGCCCAGGCTCTGGGTGTCAGATGACTGGTGGCATCTGGGGCTCTAAGGACTTGCAGGGTCCTAGTTGCTGGCAGCTTTCGTTCTGGAAGGATCCAGCAGAGTTTGTAGATTCCTGGCTTGGCACTGCCCTGCCTGCCAGGCAGAGTGGCCAGAAATGAAGGCCATTTTCCATGGGAAAAACGAAGTCCTTTCCCCAGGGTCTCAGGAATATGTTCAAGGTGGCGTTTGAGGCTCTAAGTACTTCCAGGGCCCTAGTTGCTGCCAGCTTTTCTTTTGGAAAAATCCAGCAACGATTGCATCATTCTAGCTAGGCTCCCACTTTCTGCCAGGGTGAGTGGCTGCCAAGGGAGGCCATTTGCCATGGGAAAAAGAAGTCCTTTCCCCAGGGTCTGGGTGTCAGATGAAAGGTGGCCTTTGGGGTTCTGAGGACTTGTAGGGTAGTACTTACTGGCTAGAGTAGAGGAAATGGATTCTATTTGAATATCTGTCTAGAGGCTTTGCCCCACAGGTCCTGGTTGTCCTTGATGGGCTGCAGCTGTGAGCATTGAAGAGAACTGGGATAAAAGGGGGCGGCGTAGCCATTCAGGGAGAGCCTTGAAGGAGCCCTGAACTGGGAAAGAACAGCATGCAGAAGAAAGCGTCTGTGCTGTGAAGATCTGCAGCCATAAGAACACACCGAGGAGGTATGGACTTTAGCAATCTGAGAACAGCATGATGGGACTCTAGAGAAATAGAACAACAACAAGTGGCAGCTTTCGATTTGGAGCAATCCAGCAAAGCTTGCAAATTTCTTGCTGGGCACCACCCTCTTGGTCAGGGCGAGTGGCCAGAAATGGAGGCCATTTTCCATGGGGAAAACGAAGTCATTGGCCCAGGCTCTGGGTGTCAGATGACAGGTGGCGTCTGGGGCTCTAAGGACTTGCAGGGTCCTAGTTGCTGGCAGCTTTCGTTCTGGAAGGATCCAGCACAGTTTGTAGATTCCTGGCTTGGCACTGCCCTGCCTGCCAGGCCAAGTGGCCACAAATGAAGGCCATTTTCCATGGGAAAAACGAAGTCCTTTCCCCAGGGTCTCAGGAATATGTTCAAGGTGGCGTTTGAGGCTCTAAGTACTTCCAGGGCCCTAGTTGCTGCCAGCTTTTCTTTTGGAAAAATCCAGCAACGATTGCATCATTCTAGCTAGGCTCCCACTTTCTGCCAGGGTGAGTGGCTGCCAAGGGAGGCCATTTGCCATGGGAAAAAGAAGTCCTTTCCCCAGGGTCTGGGTGTCAGATGAAAGGTGGCCTTTGGGGTTCTGAGGACTTGTAGGGTACTACTTACTGGCTAGAGTAGAGGAAATGGATTCTATTTGAATATCTGTCCCGCAGGTCCTGGTTGTCCTTGATGGGCTGCAGCTGTGAGCATTGAAGAGAACTGGGATAAAAGGGGGCGGCGTAGCCATTCAGGGAGAGCCTTGAAGGAGCCCTGAACTGGGAAAGAACAGCATGCAGAAGAAAGCGTCTGTGCTGTGAAGATCTGCAGCCATAAGAACACACCGAGGAGGTATGGACTTTAGCAATCTGAGAACAGCATGATGGGACTCTAGAGAAATAGAACAACAACAAGTGGTAGCTTTAGATTTGGAGCAATCCAGCAAAGCTTGCAAATTTCTTGCTGGGCACCACCCTCTTGGTCAGGGCGAGTGGCCAGAAATGGAGGCCATTTTCCATGGGGAAAACGAAGTCATTGGCCCAGGCTCTGGGTGTCAGATGACTGGTGGCATCTGGGGCTGTAAGGACTTGCAGGGTTCTAGTTGCTGGCAGCTTTCGTTCTGGAAGGATCCAGCAGAGTTTGTAGATTCCTGGCTTGGCACTGCCCTGCCTGCCAGGCAGAGTGGCCACAAATGAAGGCCATTTTCCATGGGAAAAACGAAGTCCTTTCCCCAGGGTCTCAGGAATATGTTCAAGGTGGCGTTTGAGGCTCTAAGTACTTCCAGGGCCCTAGTTGCTGGCAGCTTTTCTTTTGGAAAAATCCAGCAACGATTGCATCATTCTAGCTAGGCTCCCACTTTCTGCCAGGGTGAGTGGCTGCCAAGGGAGGCCATTTGCCATGGGAAAAAGAAGTCCTTTCCCCAGGGTCTGGGTGTCAGATGAAAGGTGGCCTTTGGGGTTCTGAGGACTTGTAGGGTAGTACTTACTGGCTAGAGTAGAGGAAATGGATTCTATTTGAATATCTGTCTAGAGGCTTTGCCCCACAGGTCCTGGTTGTCCTTGATGGGCTGCAGCTGTGAGCATTGAAGAGAACTGGGATAAAAGGGGGCGGCGTAGCCATTCAGGGAGAGCCTTGAAGGAGCCCTGAACTGGGAAAGAACAGCATGCAGAAGAAAGCGTCTGTGCTGTGAAGATCTGCAGCCATAAGAACACACCGAGGAGGTATGGACTTTAGCAATCTGAGAACAGCATGATGGGACTCTAGAGAAATAGAACAACAACAAGTGGTAGCTTTAGATTTGGAGCAATCCAGCAAAGCTTGCAAATTTCTTGCTGGGCACCACCCTCTTGGTCAGGGCGAGTGGCCAGAAATGGAGGCCATTTTCCATGGGGAAAACGAAGTCATTGGCCCAGGCTCTGGGTGTCAGATGACTGGTGGCATCTGGGGCTGTAAGGACTTGCAGGGTCCTAGTTGCTGGCAGCTTTCGTTCTGGAAGGATCCAGCAGAGTTTGTAGATTCCTGGCTTGGCACTGCCCTGCCTGCCAGGCAGAGTGGCCACAAATGAAGGCCATTTTCCATGGGAAAAACGAAGTCCTTTCCCCAGGGTCTCAGGAATATGTTCAAGGTGGCGTTTGAGGCTCTAAGTACTTCCAGGGCCCTAGTTGCTGCCAGCTTTTCTTTTGGAAAAATCCAGCAACGATTGCATCATTCTAGCTAGGCTCCCACTTTCTGCCAGGGTGAGTGGCTGCCAAGGGAGGCCATTTGCCATGGGAAAAAGAAGTCCTTTCCCCAGGGTCTGGGTGTCAGATGAAAGGTGGCCTTTGGGGTTCTGAGGACTTGTAGGGTAGTACTTACTAGCTAGAGTAGAGGAAATGGATTCTATTTGAATATCTGTCTAGAGGCTTTGCCCCACAGGTCCTGGTTGTCCTTGATGGGCTGCAGCTGTGAGCATTGAAGAGAACTGGGATAAAAGGGGGCGGCTTAGCCATTCAGGGAGAGCCTTGAAGGAGCCCTGAACTGGGAAAGAACAGCATGCAGAAGAAAGCGTCTGTGCTGTGAAGATCTGCAGCCATAAGAACACACCGAGGAGGTATGGACTTTAGCAATCTGAGAACAGCATGATGGGACTCTAGAGAAATAGAACAACAACAAGTGGCAGCTTTCGATTTGGAGCAATCCAGCAAAGCTTGCAAATTTCTTGCTGGGCACCACCCTCTTGGTCAGGGCGAGTGGCCAGAAATGGAGGCCATTTTCCATGGGGAAAACGAAGTCATTGGCCCAGGCTCTGGGTGTCAGATGACTGGTGGCATCTGGGGCTGTAAGGACTTGCAGGGTCCTAGTTGCTGGCAGCTTTCGTTCTGGAAGGATCCAGCACAGTTTGTAGATTCCTGGCTTGGCACTGCCCTGCCTGCCAGGCAGAGTGGCCAGAAATGAAGGCCATTTTCCATGGGAAAAACGAAGTCCTTTCCCCAGGGTCTCAGGAATATGTTCAAGGTGGCGTTTGAGGCTCTAAGTACTTCCAGGGCCCTAGTTGCTGCCAGCTTTTCTTTTGGAAAAATCCAGCAATGATTGCATCATTCTAGCTAGGCTCCCACTTTCTGCCAGGGTGAGTGGCTGCCAAGGGAGGCCATTTGCCATGGGAAAAAGAAGTCCTTTCCCCAGGGTCTGGGTGTCAGATGAAAGGTGGCCTTTGGGGTTCTGAGGACTTGTAGGGTAGTACTTACTGGCTAGAGTAGAGGAAATGGATTCTATTTGAATATCTGTCCCACAGGTCCTGGTTGTCCTTGATGGGCTGCAGCTGTGAGCATTGAAGAGAACTGGGATAAAAGGGGGCGGCGTAGCCATTCAGGGAGAGCCTTGAAGGAGCCCTGAACTGGGAAAGAACAGCATGCAGAAGAAAGCGTCTGTGCTGTGAAGATCTGCAGCCATAAGAACACACCGAGGAGGTATGGACTTTAGCAATCTGAGAACAGCATGATGGGACTCTAGAGAAATAGAACAACAACAAGTGGTAGCTTTAGATTTGGAGCAATCCAGCAAAGCTTGCAAATTTCTTGCTGGGCACCACCCTCTTGGTCAGGGCGAGTGGCCAGAAATGGAGGCCATTTTCCATGGGGAAAACGAAGTCATTGGCCCAGGCTCTGGGTGTCAGATGACTGGTGGCATCTGGGGCTCTAAGGACTTGCAGGGTCCTAGTTGCTGGCAGCTTTCGTTCTGGAAGGATCCAGCAGAGTTTGTAGATTCCTGGCTTGGCACTGCCCTGCCTGCCAGGCAGAGTGGCCAGAAATGAAGGCCATTTTCCATGGGAAAAACGAAGTCCTTTCCCCAGGGTCTCAGGAATATGTTCAAGGTGGCGTTTGAGGCTCTAAGTACTTCCAGGGCCCTAGTTGCTGCCAGCTTTTCTTTTGGAAAAATCCAGCAACGATTGCATCATTCTAGCTAGGCTCCCACTTTCTGCCAGGGTGAGTGGCTGCCAAGGGAGGCCATTTGCCATGGGAAAAAGAAGTCCTTTCCCCAGGGTCTGGGTGTCAGATGAAAGGTGGCCTTTGGGGTTCTGAGGACTTGTAGGGTAGTACTTACTGGCTAGAGTAGAGGAAATGGATTCTATTTGAATATCTGTCCCGCAGGTCCTGGTTGTCCTTGATGGGCTGCAGCTGTGAGCATTGAAGAGAACTGGGATAAAAGGGGGCGGCGTAGCCATTCAGGGAGAGCCTTGAAGGAGCCCTGAACTGGGAAAGAACAGCATGCAGAAGAAAGCGTCTGTGCTGTGAAGATCTGCAGCCATAAGAACACACCGAGGAGGTATGGACTTTAGCAATCTGAGAACAGCATGATGGGACTCTAGAGAAATAGAACAACAACAAGTGGTAGCTTTAGATTTGGAGCAATCCAGCAAAGCTTGCAAATTTCTTGCTGGGCACCACCCTCTTGGTCAGGGCGAGTGGCCAGAAATGGAGGCCATTTTCCATGGGGAAAACGAAGTCATTGGCCCAGGCTCTGGGTGTCAGATGACTGGTGGCATCTGGGGCTGTAAGGACTTGCAGGGTCCTAGTTGCTGGCAGCTTTCGTTCTGGAAGGATCCAGCAGAGTTTGTAGATTCCTGGCTTGGCACTGCCCTGCCTGCCAGGCAGAGTGGCCACAAATGAAGGCCATTTTCCATGGGAAAAACGAAGTCCTTTCCCCAGGGTCTCAGGAATATGTTCAAGGTGGCGTTTGAGGCTCTAAGTACTTCCAGGGCCCTAGTTGCTGCCAGCTTTTCTTTTGGAAAAATCCAGCAACGATTGCATCATTCTAGCTAGGCTCCCACTTTCTGCCAGGGTGAGTGGCTGCCAAGGGAGGCCATTTGCCATGGGAAAAAGAAGTCCTTTCCCCAGGGTCTGGGTGTCAGATGAAAGGTGGCCTTTGGGGTTCTGAGGACTTGTAGGGTAGTACTTACTAGCTAGAGTAGAGGAAATGGATTCTATTTGAATATCTGTCTAGAGGCTTTGCCCCACAGGTCCTGGTTGTCCTTGATGGGCTGCAGCTGTGAGCATTGAAGAGAACTGGGATAAAAGGGGGCGGCTTAGCCATTCAGGGAGAGCCTTGAAGGAGCCCTGAACTGGGAAAGAACAGCATGCAGAAGAAAGCGTCTGTGCTGTGAAGATCTGCAGCCATAAGAACACACCGAGGAGGTATGGACTTTAGCAATCTGAGAACAGCATGATGGGACTCTAGAGAAATAGAACAACAACAAGTGGCAGCTTTCGATTTGGAGCAATCCAGCAAAGCTTGCAAATTTCTTGCTGGGCACCACCCTCTTGGTCAGGGCGAGTGGCCAGAAATGGAGGCCATTTTCCATGGGGAAAACGAAGTCATTGGCCCAGGCTCTGGGTGTCAGATGACTGGTGGCATCTGGGGCTGTAAGGACTTGCAGGGTCCTAGTTGCTGGCAGCTTTCGTTCTGGAAGGATCCAGCACAGTTTGTAGATTCCTGGCTTGGCACTGCCCTGCCTGCCAGGCAGAGTGGCCAGAAATGAAGGCCATTTTCCATGGGAAAAACGAAGTCCTTTCCCCAGGGTCTCAGGAATATGTTCAAGGTGGCGTTTGAGGCTCTAAGTACTTCCAGGGCCCTAGTTGCTGCCAGCTTTTCTTTTGGAAAAATCCAGCAACGATTGCATCATTCTAGCTAGGCTCCCACTTTCTGCCAGGGTGAGTGGCTGCCAAGGGAGGCCATTTGCCATGGGAAAAAGAAGTCCTTTCCCCAGGGTCTGGGTGTCAGATGAAAGGTGGCCTTTGGGGTTCTGAGGACTTGTAGGGTAGTACTTACTGGCTAGAGTAGAGGAAATGGATTCTATTTGAATATCTGTCCCACAGGTCCTGGTTGTCCTTGATGGGCTGCAGCTGTGAGCATTGAAGAGAACTGGGATAAAAGGGGGCGGCGTAGCCATTCAGGGAGAGCCTTGAAGGAGCCCTGAACTGGGAAAGAACAGCATGCAGAAGAAAGCGTCTGTGCTGTGAAGATCTGCAGCCATAAGAACACACCGAGGAGGTATGGACTTTAGCAATCTGAGAACAGCATGATGGGACTCTAGAGAAATAGAACAACAACAAGTGGTAGCTTTAGATTTGGAGCAATCCAGCAAAGCTTGCAAATTTCTTGCTGGGCACCACCCTCTTGGTCAGGGCGAGTGGCCAGAAATGGAGGCCATTTTCCATGGGGAAAACGAAGTCATTGGCCCAGGCTCTGGGTGTCAGATGACTGGTGGCATCTGGGGCTGTAAGGACTTGCAGGGTCCTAGTTGCTGGCAGCTTTCGTTCTGGAAGGATCCAGCAGAGTTTGTAGATTCCTGGCTTGGCACTGCCCTGCCTGCCAGGCAGAGTGGCCACAAATGAAGGCCATTTTCCATGGGAAAAACGAAGTCCTTTCCCCAGGGTCTCAGGAATATGTTCAAGGTGGCGTTTGAGGCTCTAAGTACTTCCAGGGCCCTAGTTGCTGCCAGCTTTTCTTTTGGAAAAATCCAGCAACGATTGCATCATTCTAGCTAGGCTCCCACTTTCTGCCAGGGTGAGTGGCTGCCAAGGGAGGCCATTTGCCATGGGAAAAAGAAGTCCTTTCCCCAGGGTCTGGGTGTCAGATGAAAGGTGGCCTTTGGGGTTCTGAGGACTTGTAGGGTGGTACTTACTGGCTAGAGTAGAGGAAATGGATTCTATTTGAATATCTGTCTAGAGGCTTTGCCCCACAGGTCCTGGTTGTCCTTGATGGGCTGCAGCTGTGAGCATTGAAGAGAACTGGGATAAAAGGGGGCGGCTTAGCCATTCAGGGAGAGCCTTGAAGGAGCCCTGAACTGGGAAAGAACAGCATGCAGAAGAAAGCGTCTGTGCTGTGAAGATCTGCAGCCATAAGAACACACCGAGGAGGTATGGACTTTAGCAATCTGAGAACAGCATGATGGGACTCTAGAGAAATAGAACAACAACAAGTGGCAGCTTTCGATTTGGAGCAATCCAGCAAAGCTTGCAAATTTCTTGCTGGGCACCACCCTCTTGGTCAGGGCGAGTGGCCAGAAATGGAGGCCATTTTCCATGGGGAAAACGAAGTCATTGGCCCAGGCTCTGGGTGTCAGATGACTGGTGGCATCTGGGGCTGTAAGGACTTGCAGGGTCCTAGTTGCTGGCAGCTTTCGTTCTGGAAGGATCCAGCAGAGTTTGTAGATTCCTGGCTTGGCACTGCCCTGCCTGCCAGGCAGAGTGGCCACAAATGAAGGCCATTTTCCATGGGAAAAACGAAGTCCTTTCCCCAGGGTCTCAGGAATATGTTCAAGGTGGCGTTTGAGGCTCTAAGTACTTCCAGGGCCCTAGTTGCTGCCAGCTTTTCTTTTGGAAAAATCCAGCAACGATTGCATCATTCTAGCTAGGCTCCCACTTTCTGCCAGGGTGAGTGGCTGCCAAGGGAGGCCATTTGCCATGGGAAAAAGAAGTCCTTTCCCCAGGGTCTGGGTGTCAGATGAAAGGTGGCCTTTGGGGTTCTGAGGACTTGTAGGGTAGTACTTACTGGCTAGAGTAGAGGAAATGGATTCTATTTGAATATCTGTCTAGAGGCTTTGCCCCACAGGTCCTGGTTGTCCTTGATGGGCTGCAGCTGTGAGCATTGAAGAGAACTGGGATAAAAGGGGGCGGCGTAGCCATTCAGGGAGAGCCTTGAAGGAGCCCTGAACTGGGAAAGAACAGCATGCAGAAGAAAGCGTCTGTGCTGTGAAGATCTGCAGCCATAAGAACACACCGAGGAGGTATGGACTTTAGCAATCTGAGAACAGCATGATGGGACTCTAGAGAAATAGAACAACAACAAGTGGTAGCTTTCGATTTGGAGCAATCCAGCAAAGCTTGCAAATTTCTTGCTGGGCACCACCCTCTTGGTCAGGGCGAGTGGCCAGAAATGGAGGCCATTTTCCATGGGGAAAACGAAGTCATTGGCCCAGGCTCTGGGTGTCAGATGACTGGTGGCATCTGGGGCTCTAAGGACTTGCAGGGTCCTAGTTGCTGGCAGCTTTCGTTCTGGAAGGATCCAGCAGAGTTTGTAGATTCCTGGCTTGGCACTGCCCTGCCTGCCAGGCAGAGTGGCCACAAATGAAGGCCATTTTCCATGGGAAAAACGAAGTCCTTTCCCCAGGGTCTCAGGAATATGTTCAAGGTGGCGTTTGAGGCTCTAAGTACTTCCAGGGCCCTAGTTGCTGGCAGCTTTTCTTTTGGAAAAATCCAGCAACGATTGCATCATTCTAGCTAGGCTCCCACTTTCTGCCAGGGTGAGTGGCTGCCAAGGGAGGCCATTTGCCATGGGAAAAAGAAGTCCTTTCCCCAGGGTCTGGGTGTCAGATGAAAGGTGGCCTTTGGGGTTCTGAGGACTTGTAGGGTAGTACTTACTGGCTAGAGTAGAGGAAATGGATTCTATTTGAATATCTGTCTAGAGGCTTTGCCCCACAGGTCCTGGTTGTCCTTGATGGGCTGCAGCTGTGAGCATTGAAGAGAACTGGGATAAAAGGGGGCGGCGTAGCCATTCAGGGAGAGCCTTGAAGGAGCCCTGAACTGGGAAAGAACAGCATGCAGAAGAAAGCGTCTGTGCTGTGAAGATCTGCAGCCATAAGAACACACCGAGGAGGTATGGACTTTAGCAATCTGAGAACAGCATGATGGGACTCTAGAGAAATAGAACAACAACAAGTGGCAGCTTTCGATTTGGAGCAATCCAGCAAAGCTTGCAAATTTCTTGCTGGGCACCACCCTCTTGGTCAGGGCGAGTGGCCAGAAATGGAGGCCATTTTCCATGGGGAAAACGAAGTCATTGGCCCAGGCTCTGGGTGTCAGATGACTGGTGGCATCTGGGGCTGTAAGGACTTGCAGGGTCCTAGTTGCTGGCAGCTTTCGTTCTGGAAGGATCCAGCACAGTTTGTAGATTCCTGGCTTGGCACTGCCCTGCCTGCCAGGCAGAGTGGCCAGAAATGAAGGCCATTTTCCATGGGAAAAACGAAGTCCTTTCCCCAGGGTCTCAGGAATATGTTCAAGGTGGCGTTTGAGGCTCTAAGTACTTCCAGGGCCCTAGTTGCTGCCAGCTTTTCTTTTGGAAAAATCCAGCAACGATTGCATCATTCTAGCTAGGCTCCCACTTTCTGCCAGGGTGAGTGGCTGCCAAGGGAGGCCATTTGCCATGGGAAAAAGAAGTCCTTTCCCCAGGGTCTGGGTGTCAGATGAAAGGTGGCCTTTGGGGTTCTGAGGACTTGTAGGGTAGTACTTACTGGCTAGAGTAGAGGAAATGGATTCTATTTGAATATCTGTCCCACAGGTCCTGGTTGTCCTTGATGGGCTGCAGCTGTGAGCATTGAAGAGAACTGGGATAAAAGGGGGCGGCGTAGCCATTCAGGGAGAGCCTTGAAGGAGCCCTGAACTGGGAAAGAACAGCATGCAGAAGAAAGCGTCTGTGCTGTGAAGATCTGCAGCCATAAGAACACACCGAGGAGGTATGGACTTTAGCAATCTGAGAACAGCATGATGGGACTCTAGAGAAATAGAAGAACAACAAGTGGTAGCTTTAGATTTGGAGCAATCCAGCAAAGCTTGCAAATTTCTTGCTGGGCACCACCCTCTTGGTCAGGGCGAGTGGCCAGAAATGGAGGCCATTTTCCATGGGGAAAACGAAGTCATTGGCCCAGGCTCTGGGTGTCAGATGACTGGTGGCATCTGGGGCTCTAAGGACTTGCAGGGTCCTAGTTGCTGGCAGCTTTCGTTCTGGAAGGATCCAGCAGAGTTTGTAGATTCCTGGCTTGGCACTGCCCTGCCTGCCAGGCAGAGTGGCCACAAATGAAGGCCATTTTCCATGGGAAAAACGAAGTCCTTTCCCCAGGGTCTCAGGAATATGTTCAAGGTGGCGTTTGAGGCTCTAAGTACTTCCAGGGCCCTAGTTGCTGCCAGCTTTTCTTTTGGAAAAAATCCAGCAACGATTGCATCATTCTAGCTAGGCTCCCACTTTCTGCCAGGGTGAGTGGCTGCCAAGGGAGGCCATTTGCCATGGGAAAAAGAAGTCCTTTCCCCAGGGTCTGGGTGTCAGATGAAAGGTGGCCTTTGGGGTTCTGAGGACTTGTAGGGTGGTACTTACTGGCTAGAGTAGAGGAAATGGATTCTATTTGAATATCTGTCTAGAGGCTTTGCCCCACAGGTCCTGGTTGTCCTTGATGGGCTGCAGCTGTGAGCATTGAAGAGAACTGGGATAAAAGGGGGCGGCTTAGCCATTCAGGGAGAGCCTTGAAGGAGCCCTGAACTGGGAAAGAACAGCATGCAGAAGAAAGCGTCTGTGCTGTGAAGATCTGCAGCCATAAGAACACACCGAGGAGGTATGGACTTTAGCAATCTGAGAACAGCATGATGGGACTCTAGAGAAATAGAACAACAACAAGTGGCAGCTTTCGATTTGGAGCAATCCAGCAAAGCTTGCAAATTTCTTGCTGGGCACCACCCTCTTGGTCAGGGCGAGTGGCCAGAAATGGAGGCCATTTTCCATGGGGAAAACGAAGTCATTGGCCCAGGCTCTGGGTGTCAGATGACTGGTGGCATCTGGGGCTGTAAGGACTTGCAGGGTCCTAGTTGCTGGCAGCTTTCGTTCTGGAAGGATCCAGCACAGTTTGTAGATTCCTGGCTTGGCACTGCCCTGCCTGCCAGGCAGAGTGGCCAGAAATGAAGGCCATTTTCCATGGGAAAAACGAAGTCCTTTCCCCAGGGTCTCAGGAATATGTTCAAGGTGGCGTTTGAGGCTCTAAGTACTTCCAGGGCCCTAGTTGCTGCCAGCTTTTCTTTTGGAAAAATCCAGCAACGATTGCATCATTCTAGCTAGGCTCCCACTTTCTGCCAGGGTGAGTGGCTGCCAAGGGAGGCCATTTGCCATGGGAAAAAGAAGTCCTTTCCCCAGGGTCTGGGTGTCAGATGAAAGGTGGCCTTTGGGGTTCTGAGGACTTGTAGGGTAGTACTTACTGGCTAGAGTAGAGGAAATGGATTCTATTTGAATATCTGTCCCACAGGTCCTGGTTGTCCTTGATGGGCTGCAGCTGTGAGCATTGAAGAGAACTGGGATAAAAGGGGGCGGCGTAGCCATTCAGGGAGAGCCTTGAAGGAGCCCTGAACTGGGAAAGAACAGCATGCAGAAGAAAGCGTCTGTGCTGTGAAGATCTGCAGCCATAAGAACACACCGAGGAGGTATGGACTTTAGCAATCTGAGAACAGCATGATGGGACTCTAGAGAAATAGAACAACAACAAGTGGCAGCTTTCGATTTGGAGCAATCCAGCAAAGCTTGCAAATTTCTTGCTGGGCACCACCCTCTTGGTCAGGGCGAGTGGCCAGAAATGGAGGCCATTTTCCATGGGGAAAACGAAGTCATTGGCCCAGGCTCTGGGTGTCAGATGACTGGTGGCATCTGGGGCTCTAAGGACTTGCAGGGTCCTAGTTGCTGGCAGCTTTCGTTCTGGAAGGATCCAGCAGAGTTTGTAGATTCCTGGCTTGGCACTGCCCTGCCTGCCAGGCAGAGTGGCCACAAATGAAGGCCATTTTCCATGGGAAAAACGAAGTCCTTTCCCCAGGGTCTCAGGAATATGTTCAAGGTGGCGTTTGAGGCTCTAAGTACTTCCAGGGCCCTAGTTGCTGCCAGCTTTTCTTTTGGAAAAATCCAGCAACGATTGCATCATTCTAGCTAGGCTCCCACTTTCTGCCAGGGTGAGTGGCTGCCAAGGGAGGCCATTTGCCATGGGAAAAAGAAGTCCTTTCCCCAGGGTCTGGGTGTCAGATGAAAGGTGGCCTTTGGGGTTCTGAGGACTTGTAGGGTGGTACTTACTGGCTAGAGTAGAGGAAATGGATTCTATTTGAATATCTGTCTAGAGGCTTTGCCCCACAGGTCCTGGTTGTCCTTGATGGGCTGCAGCTGTGAGCATTGAAGAGAACTGGGATAAAAGGGGGCGGCTTAGCCATTCAGGGAGAGCCTTGAAGGAGCCCTGAACTGGGAAAGAACAGCATGCAGAAGAAAGCGTCTGTGCTGTGAAGATCTGCAGCCATAAGAACACACCGAGGAGGTATGGACTTTAGCAATCTGAGAACAGCATGATGGGACTCTAGAGAAATAGAACAACAACAAGTGGCAGCTTTCGATTTGGAGCAATCCAGCAAAGCTTGCAAATTTCTTGCTGGGCACCACCCTCTTGGTCAGGGCGAGTGGCCAGAAATGGAGGCCATTTTCCATGGGGAAAACGAAGTCATTGGCCCAGGCTCTGGGTGTCAGATGACTGGTGGCATCTGGGGCTGTAAGGACTTGCAGGGTCCTAGTTGCTGGCAGCTTTCGTTCTGGAAGGATCCAGCAGAGTTTGTAGATTCCTGGCTTGGCACTGCCCTGCCTGCCAGGCAGAGTGGCCACAAATGAAGGCCATTTTCCATGGGAAAAACGAAGTCCTTTCCCCAGGGTCTCAGGAATATGTTCAAGGTGGCGTTTGAGGCTCTAAGTACTTCCAGGGCCCTAGTTGCTGCCAGCTTTTCTTTTGGAAAAATCCAGCAACGATTGCATCATTCTAGCTAGGCTCCCACTTTCTGCCAGGGTGAGTGGCTGCCAAGGGAGGCCATTTGCCATGGGAAAAAGAAGTCCTTTCCCCAGGGTCTGGGTGTCAGATGAAAGGTGGCCTTTGGGGTTCTGAGGACTTGTAGGGTAGTACTTACTGGCTAGAGTAGAGGAAATGGATTCTATTTGAATATCTGTCCCACAGGTCCTGGTTGTCCTTGATGGGCTGCAGCTGTGAGCATTGAAGAGAACTGGGATAAAAGGGGGCGGCGTAGCCATTCAGGGAGAGCCTTGAAGGAGCCCTGAACTGGGAAAGAACAGCATGCAGAAGAAAGCGTCTGTGCTGTGAAGATCTGCAGCCATAAGAACACACCGAGGAGGTATGGACTTTAGCAATCTGAGAACAGCATGATGGGACTCTAGAGAAATAGAACAACAACAAGTGGTAGCTTTAGATTTGGAGCAATCCAGCAAAGCTTGCAAATTTCTTGCTGGGCACCACCCTCTTGGTCAGGGTGAGAGGCCAGAAATGGAGGCCATTTTCCATGGGGAAAACGAAGTCATTGGCCCAGGCTCTGGGTGTCAGATGAAAGGTGGCGTCTGGGGCTCTAAGGACTTGCAGGGTCCTAGTTGCTGGCAGCTTTCGTTCTGGAAGGATCCAGCATAGTTTGTAGATTCCTGGCTTGGCACTGCCCTGCCTGCCAGGCCAAGTGGCCACAAATGAAGGCCATTTCCCATGGGAAAAACGAAGTCCTTTCCCCAGGGTCTCAGGAATATGTTCAAGGTGGCGTTTGAGGCTCTAAGTACTTCCAGGGCCCTAGTTGCTGCCAGCTTTTCTTTTGGAAAAATCCAGCAACGATTGCATCATTCTAGCTAGGCTCCCACTTTCTGCCAGGGTGAGTGGCTGCCAAGGGAGGCCATTTGCCATGGGAAAAAGAAGTCCTTTCCCCAGGGTCTGGGTGTCAGATGAAAGGTGGCCTTTGGGGTTCTGAGGACTTGTAGGGTACTACTTACTGGCTAGAGTAGAGGAAATGGATTCTATTTGAATATCTGTCCCACAGGTCCTGGTTGTCCTTGATGGGCTGCAGCTGTGAGCATTGAAGAGAACTGGGATAAAAGGGGGCGGCGTAGCCATTCAGGGAGAGCCTTGAAGGAGCCCTGAACTGGGAAAGAACAGCATGCAGAAGAAAGCGTCTGTGCTGTGAAGATCTGCAGCCATAAGAACACACCGAGGAGGTATGGACTTTAGCAATCTGAGAACAGCATGATGGGACTCTAGAGAAATAGAACAACAACAAGTGGTAGCTTTAGATTTGGAGCAATCCAGCAAAGCTTGCAAATTTCTTGCTGGGCACCACCCTCTTGGTCAGGGTGAGAGGCCAGAAATGGAGGCCATTTTCCATGGGGAAAACGAAGTCATTGGCCCAGGCTCTGGGTGTCAGATGAAAGGTGGCGTCTGGGGCTCTAAGGACTTGCAGGGTCCTAGTTGCTGGCAGCTTTCGTTCTGGAAGGATCCAGCATAGTTTGTAGATTCCTGGCTTGGCACTGCCCTGCCTGCCAGGCCAAGTGGCCACAAATGAAGGCCATTTCCCATGGGAAAAACGAAGTCCTTTCCCCAGGGTCTCAGGAATATGTTCAAGGTGGCGTTTGAGGCTCTAAGTACTTCCAGGGCCCTAGTTGCTGCCAGCTTTTCTTTTGGAAAAATCCAGCAACGATTGCATCATTCTAGCTAGGCTCCCACTTTCTGCCAGGGTGAGTGGCTGCCAAGGGAGGCCATTTGCCATGGGAAAAAGAAGTCCTTTCCCCAGGGTCTGGGTGTCAGATGAAAGGTGGCCTTTGGGGTTCTGAGGACTTGTAGGGTAGTACTTACTGGCTAGAGTAGAGGAAATGGATTCTATTTGAATATCTGTCTAGAGGCTTTGCCCCACAGGTCCTGGTTGTCCTTGATGGGCTGCAGCTGTGAGCATTGAAGAGAACTGGGATAAAAGGGGGCGGCGTAGCCATTCAGGGAGAGCCTTGAAGGAGCCCTGAACTGGGAAAGAACAGCATGCAGAAGAAAGCGTCTGTGCTGTGAAGATCTGCAGCCATAAGAACACACCGAGGAGGTATGGACTTTAGCAATCTTAGAACAGCATTATGGGACTCTAGAGAAATAGAACAACAACAAGTGGCAGCTTTCGATTTGGAGCAATCCAGCAAAGCTTGCAAATTTCTTGCTGGGCACCACCCTCTTGGTCAGGGCGAGTGGCCAGAAATGGAGGCCATTTTCCATGGGGAAAACGAAGTCATTGGCCCAGGCTCTGGGTGTCAGATGACAGGTGGCGTCTGGGGCTCTAAGGACTTGCAGGGTCCTAGTTGCTGGCAGCTTTCGTTCTGGAAGGATCCAGCACAGTTTGTAGATTCCTGGCTTGGCACTGCCCTGCCTGCCAGGCCAAGTGGCCACAAATGAAGGCCATTTCCCATGGGAAAAACGAAGTCCTTTCCCCAGGGTCTCAGGAATATGTTCAAGGTGGCGTTTGAGGCTCTAAGTACTTCCAGGGCCCTAGTTGCTGCCAGCTTTTCTTTTGGAAAAATCCAGCAACGATTGCATCATTCTAGCTAGGCTCCCACTTTCTGCCAGGGTGAGTGGCTGCCAAGGGAGGCCATTTGCCATGGGAAAAAGAAGTCCTTTCCCCAGGGTCTGGGTGTCAGATGAAAGGTGGCCTTTGGGGTTCTGAGGACTTGTAGGGTACTACTTACTGGCTAGAGTAGAGGAAATGGATTCTATTTGAATATCTGTCCCACAGGTCCTGGTTGTCCTTGATGGGCTGCAGCTGTGAGCATTGAAGAGAACTGGGATAAAAGGGGGCGGCGTAGCCATTCAGGGAGAGCCTTGAAGGAGCCCTGAACTGGGAAAGAACAGCATGCAGAAGAAAGCGTCTGTGCTGTGAAGATCTGCAGCCATAAGAACACACCGAGGAGGTATGGACTTTAGCAATCTGAGAACAGCATGATGGGACTCTAGAGAAATAGAAGAACAACAAGTGGTAGCTTTAGATTTGGAGCAATCCAGCAAAGCTTGCAAATTTCTTGCTGGGCACCACCCTCTTGGTCAGGGCGAGTGGCCAGAAATGGAGGCCATTTTCCATGGGGAAAACGAAGTCATTGGCCCAGGCTCTGGGTGTCAGATGACTGGTGGCATCTGGGGCTCTAAGGACTTGCAGGGTCCTAGTTGCTGGCAGCTTTCGTTCTGGAAGGATCCAGCAGAGTTTGTAGATTCCTGGCTTGGCACTGCCCTGCCTGCCAGGCAGAGTGGCCAGAAATGAAGGCCATTTTCCATGGGAAAAACGAAGTCCTTTCCCCAGGGTCTCAGGAATATGTTCAAGGTGGCGTTTGAGGCTCTAAGTACTTCCAGGGCCCTAGTTGCTGCCAGCTTTTCTTTTGGAAAAATCCAGCAACGATTGCATCATTCTAGCTAGGCTCCCACTTTCTGCCAGGGTGAGTGGCTGCCAAGGGAGGCCATTTGCCATGGGAAAAAGAAGTCCTTTCCCCAGGGTCTGGGTGTCAGATGAAAGGTGGCCTTTGGGGTTCTGAGGACTTGTAGGGTAGTACTTACTGGCTAGAGTAGAGGAAATGGATTCTATTTGAATATCTGTCTAGAGGCTTTGCCCCACAGGTCCTGGTTGTCCTTGATGGGCTGCAGCTGTGAGCATTGAAGAGAACTGGGATAAAAGGGGGCGGCGTAGCCATTCAGGGAGAGCCTTGAAGGAGCCCTGAACTGGGAAAGAACAGCATGCAGAAGAAAGCGTCTGTGCTGTGAAGATCTGCAGCCATAAGAACACACCGAGGAGGTATGGACTTTAGCAATCTGAGAACAGCATGATGGGACTCTAGAGAAATAGAACAACAACAAGTGGCAGCTTTCGATTTGGAGCAATCCAGCAAAGCTTGCAAATTTCTTGCTGGGCACCACCCTCTTGGTCAGGGCGAGTGGCCAGAAATGGAGGCCATTTTCCATGGGGAAAACGAAGTCATTGGCCCAGGCTCTGGGTGTCAGATGACAGGTGGCGTCTGGGGCTCTAAGGACTTGCAGGGTCCTAGTTGCTGGCAGCTTTCGTTCTGGAAGGATCCAGCACAGTTTGTAGATTCCTGGCTTGGCACTGCCCTGCCTGCCAGGCCAAGTGGCCACAAATGAAGGCCATTTTCCATGGGAAAAACGAAGTCCTTTCCCCAGGGTCTCAGGAATATGTTCAAGGTGGCGTTTGAGGCTCTAAGTACTTCCAGGGCCCTAGTTGCTGCCAGCTTTTCTTTTGGAAAAATCCAGCAACGATTGCATCATTCTAGCTAGGCTCCCACTTTCTGCCAGGGTGAGTGGCTGCCAAGGGAGGCCATTTGCCATGGGAAAAAGAAGTCCTTTCCCCAGGGTCTGGGTGTCAGATGAAAGGTGGCCTTTGGGGTTCTGAGGACTTGTAGGGTACTACTTACTGGCTAGAGTAGAGGAAATGGATTCTATTTGAATATCTGTCCCGCAGGTCCTGGTTGTCCTTGATGGGCTGCAGCTGTGAGCATTGAAGAGAACTGGGATAAAAGGGGGCGGCGTAGCCATTCAGGGAGAGCCTTGAAGGAGCCCTGAACTGGGAAAGAACAGCATGCAGAAGAAAGCGTCTGTGCTGTGAAGATCTGCAGCCATAAGAACACACCGAGGAGGTATGGACTTTAGCAATCTGAGAACAGCATGATGGGACTCTAGAGAAATAGAACAACAACAAGTGGCAGCTTTCGATTTGGAGCAATCCAGCAAAGCTTGCAAATTTCTTGCTGGGCACCACCCTCTTGGTCAGGGCGAGTGGCCAGAAATGGAGGCCATTTTCCATGGGGAAAACGAAGTCATTGGCCCAGGCTCTGGGTGTCAGATGACTGGTGGCATCTGGGGCTGTAAGGACTTGCAGGGTCCTAGTTGCTGGCAGCTTTCGTTCTGGAAGGATCCAGCACAGTTTGTAGATTCCTGGCTTGGCACTGCCCTGCCTGCCAGGCAGAGTGGCCAGAAATGAAGGCCATTTTCCATGGGAAAAACGAAGTCCTTTCCCCAGGGTCTCAGGAATATGTTCAAGGTGGCGTTTGAGGCTCTAAGTACTTCCAGGGCCCTAGTTGCTGCCAGCTTTTCTTTTGGAAAAATCCAGCAACGATTGCATCATTCTAGCTAGGCTCCCACTTTCTGCCAGGGTGAGTGGCTGCCAAGGGAGGCCATTTGCCATGGGAAAAAGAAGTCCTTTCCCCAGGGTCTGGGTGTCAGATGAAAGGTGGCCTTTGGGGTTCTGAGGACTTGTAGGGTAGTACTTACTGGCTAGAGTAGAGGAAATGGATTCTATTTGAATATCTGTCCCACAGGTCCTGGTTGTCCTTGATGGGCTGCAGCTGTGAGCATTGAAGAGAACTGGGATAAAAGGGGGCGGCGTAGCCATTCAGGGAGAGCCTTGAAGGAGCCCTGAACTGGGAAAGAACAGCATGCAGAAGAAAGCGTCTGTGCTGTGAAGATCTGCAGCCATAAGAACACACCGAGGAGGTATGGACTTTAGCAATCTGAGAACAGCATGATGGGACTCTAGAGAAATAGAACAACAACAAGTGGCAGCTTTCGATTTGGAGCAATCCAGCAAAGCTTGCAAATTTCTTGCTGGGCACCACCCTCTTGGTCAGGGCGAGTGGCCAGAAATGGAGGCCATTTTCCATGGGGAAAACGAAGTCATTGGCCCAGGCTCTGGGTGTCAGATGACTGGTGGCATCTGGGGCTCTAAGGACTTGCAGGGTCCTAGTTGCTGGCAGCTTTCGTTCTGGAAGGATCCAGCAGAGTTTGTAGATTCCTGGCTTGGCACTGCCCTGCCTGCCAGGCAGAGTGGCCACAAATGAAGGCCATTTTCCATGGGAAAAACGAAGTCCTTTCCCCAGGGTCTCAGGAATATGTTCAAGGTGGCGTTTGAGGCTCTAAGTACTTCCAGGGCCCTAGTTGCTGCCAGCTTTTCTTTTGGAAAAATCCAGCAACGATTGCATCATTCTAGCTAGGCTCCCACTTTCTGCCAGGGTGAGTGGCTGCCAAGGGAGGCCATTTGCCATGGGAAAAAGAAGTCCTTTCCCCAGGGTCTGGGTGTCAGATGAAAGGTGGCCTTTGGGGTTCTGAGGACTTGTAGGGTGGTACTTACTGGCTAGAGTAGAGGAAATGGATTCTATTTGAATATCTGTCTAGAGGCTTTGCCCCACAGGTCCTGGTTGTCCTTGATGGGCTGCAGCTGTGAGCATTGAAGAGAACTGGGATAAAAGGGGGCGGCTTAGCCATTCAGGGAGAGCCTTGAAGGAGCCCTGAACTGGGAAAGAACAGCATGCAGAAGAAAGCGTCTGTGCTGTGAAGATCTGCAGCCATAAGAACACACCGAGGAGGTATGGACTTTAGCAATCTGAGAACAGCATGATGGGACTCTAGAGAAATAGAACAACAACAAGTGGCAGCTTTCGATTTGGAGCAATCCAGCAAAGCTTGCAAATTTCTTGCTGGGCACCACCCTCTTGGTCAGGGCGAGTGGCCAGAAATGGAGGCCATTTTCCATGGGGAAAACGAAGTCATTGGCCCAGGCTCTGGGTGTCAGATGACTGGTGGCATCTGGGGCTGTAAGGACTTGCAGGGTCCTAGTTGCTGGCAGCTTTCGTTCTGGAAGGATCCAGCAGAGTTTGTAGATTCCTGGCTTGGCACTGCCCTGCCTGCCAGGCAGAGTGGCCACAAATGAAGGCCATTTTCCATGGGAAAAACGAAGTCCTTTCCCCAGGGTCTCAGGAATATGTTCAAGGTGGCGTTTGAGGCTCTAAGTACTTCCAGGGCCCTAGTTGCTGCCAGCTTTTCTTTTGGAAAAATCCAGCAACGATTGCATCATTCTAGCTAGGCTCCCACTTTCTGCCAGGGTGAGTGGCTGCCAAGGGAGGCCATTTGCCATGGGAAAAAGAAGTCCTTTCCCCAGGGTCTGGGTGTCAGATGAAAGGTGGCCTTTGGGGTTCTGAGGACTTGTAGGGTACTACTTACTGGCTAGAGTAGAGGAAATGGATTCTATTTGAATATCTGTCCCACAGGTCCTGGTTGTCCTTGATGGGCTGCAGCTGTGAGCATTGAAGAGAACTGGGATAAAAGGGGGCGGCGTAGCCATTCAGGGAGAGCCTTGAAGGAGCCCTGAACTGGGAAAGAACAGCATGCAGAAGAAAGCGTCTGTGCTGTGAAGATCTGCAGCCATAAGAACACACCGAGGATGTATGGACTTTAGCAATCTGAGAACAGCATGATGGGACTCTAGAGAAATAGAACAACAACAAGTGGTAGCTTTAGATTTGGAGCAATCCAGCAAAGCTTGCAAATTTCTTGCTGGGCACCACCCTCTTGGTCAGGGTGAGAGGCCAGAAATGGAGGCCATTTTCCATGGGGAAAACGAAGTCATTGGCCCAGGCTCTGGGTGTCAGATGAAAGGTGGCGTCTGGGGCTCTAAGGACTTGCAGGGTCCTAGTTGCTGGCAGCTTTCGTTCTGGAAGGATCCAGCATAGTTTGTAGATTCCTGGCTTGGCACTGCCCTGCCTGCCAGGCCAAGTGGCCACAAATGAAGGCCATTTCCCATGGGAAAAACGAAGTCCTTTCCCCAGGGTCTCAGGAATATGTTCAAGGTGGCGTTTGAGGCTCTAAGTACTTCCAGGGCCCTAGTTGCTGCCAGCTTTTCTTTTGGAAAAATCCAGCAACGATTGCATCATTCTAGCTAGGCTCCCACTTTCTGCCAGGGTGAGTGGCTGCCAAGGGAGGCCATTTGCCATGGGAAAAAGAAGTCCTTTCCCCAGGGTCTGGGTGTCAGATGAAAGGTGGCCTTTGGGGTTCTGAGGACTTGTAGGGTAGTACTTACTGGCTAGAGTAGAGGAAATGGATTCTATTTGAATATCTGTCTAGAGGCTTTGCCCCACAGGTCCTGGTTGTCCTTGATGGGCTGCAGCTGTGAGCATTGAAGAGAACTGGGATAAAAGGGGGCGGCGTAGCCATTCAGGGAGAGCCTTGAAGGAGCCCTGAACTGGGAAAGAACAGCATGCAGAAGAAAGCGTCTGTGCTGTGAAGATCTGCAGCCATAAGAACACACCGAGGAGGTATGGACTTTAGCAATCTTAGAACAGCATTATGGGACTCTAGAGAAATAGAACAACAACAAGTGGCAGCTTTCGATTTGGAGCAATCCAGCAAAGCTTGCAAATTTCTTGCTGGGCACCACCCTCTTGGTCAGGGCGAGTGGCCAGAAATGGAGGCCATTTTCCATGGGGAAAACGAAGTCATTGGCCCAGGCTCTGGGTGTCAGATGACAGGTGGCGTCTGGGGCTCTAAGGACTTGCAGGGTCCTAGTTGCTGGCAGCTTTCGTTCTGGAAGGATCCAGCACAGTTTGTAGATTCCTGGCTTGGCACTGCCCTGCCTGCCAGGCCAAGTGGCCACAAATGAAGGCCATTTCCCATGGGAAAAACGAAGTCCTTTCCCCAGGGTCTCAGGAATATGTTCAAGGTGGCGTTTGAGGCTCTAAGTACTTCCAGGGCCCTAGTTGCTGCCAGCTTTTCTTTTGGAAAAATCCAGCAACGATTGCATCATTCTAGCTAGGCTCCCACTTTCTGCCAGGGTGAGTGGCTGCCAAGGGAGGCCATTTGCCATGGGAAAAAGAAGTCCTTTCCCCAGGGTCTGGGTGTCAGATGAAAGGTGGCCTTTGGGGTTCTGAGGACTTGTAGGGTACTACTTACTGGCTAGAGTAGAGGAAATGGATTCTATTTGAATATCTGTCCCACAGGTCCTGGTTGTCCTTGATGGGCTGCAGCTGTGAGCATTGAAGAGAACTGGGATAAAAGGGGGCGGCGTAGCCATTCAGGGAGAGCCTTGAAGGAGCCCTGAACTGGGAAAGAACAGCATGCAGAAGAAAGCGTCTGTGCTGTGAAGATCTGCAGCCATAAGAACACACCGAGGAGGTATGGACTTTAGCAATCTGAGAACAGCATGATGGGACTCTAGAGAAATAGAAGAACAACAAGTGGTAGCTTTAGATTTGGAGCAATCCAGCAAAGCTTGCAAATTTCTTGCTGGGCACCACCCTCTTGGTCAGGGCGAGTGGCCAGAAATGGAGGCCATTTTCCATGGGGAAAACGAAGTCATTGGCCCAGGCTCTGGGTGTCAGATGACTGGTGGCATCTGGGGCTGTAAGGACTTGCAGGGTCCTAGTTGCTGGCAGCTTTCGTTCTGGAAGGATCCAGCAGAGTTTGTAGATTCCTGGCTTGGCACTGCCCTGCCTGCCAGGCAGAGTGGCCAGAAATGAAGGCCATTTTCCATGGGAAAAACGAAGTCCTTTCCCCAGGGTCTCAGGAATATGTTCAAGGTGGCGTTTGAGGCTCTAAGTACTTCCAGGGCCCTAGTTGCTGCCAGCTTTTCTTTTGGAAAAATCCAGCAACGATTGCATCATTCTAGCTAGGCTCCCACTTTCTGCCAGGGTGAGTGGCTGCCAAGGGAGGCCATTTGCCATGGGAAAAAGAAGTCCTTTCCCCAGGGTCTGGGTGTCAGATGAAAGGTGGCCTTTGGGGTTCTGAGGACTTGTAGGGTAGTACTTACTGGCTAGAGTAGAGGAAATGGATTCTATTTGAATATCTGTCTAGAGGCTTTGCCCCACAGGTCCTGGTTGTCCTTGATGGGCTGCAGCTGTGAGCATTGAAGAGAACTGGGATAAAAGGGGGCGGCGTAGCCATTCAGGGAGAGCCTTGAAGGAGCCCTGAACTGGGAAAGAACAGCATGCAGAAGAAAGCGTCTGTGCTGTGAAGATCTGCAGCCATAAGAACACACCGAGGAGGTATGGACTTTAGCAATCTGAGAACAGCATGATGGGACTCTAGAGAAATAGAACAACAACAAGTGGCAGCTTTCGATTTGGAGCAATCCAGCAAAGCTTGCAAATTTCTTGCTGGGCACCACCCTCTTGGTCAGGGCGAGTGGCCAGAAATGGAGGCCATTTTCCATGGGGAAAACGAAGTCATTGGCCCAGGCTCTGGGTGTCAGATGACAGGTGGCGTCTGGGGCTCTAAGGACTTGCAGGGTCCTAGTTGCTGGCAGCTTTCGTTCTGGAAGGATCCAGCACAGTTTGTAGATTCCTGGCTTGGCACTGCCCTGCCTGCCAGGCCAAGTGGCCACAAATGAAGGCCATTTTCCATGGGAAAAACGAAGTCCTTTCCCCAGGGTCTCAGGAATATGTTCAAGGTGGCGTTTGAGGCTCTAAGTACTTCCAGGGCCCTAGTTGCTGCCAGCTTTTCTTTTGGAAAAATCCAGCAACGATTGCATCATTCTAGCTAGGCTCCCACTTTCTGCCAGGGTGAGTGGCTGCCAAGGGAGGCCATTTGCCATGGGAAAAAGAAGTCCTTTCCCCAGGGTCTGGGTGTCAGATGAAAGGTGGCCTTTGGGGTTCTGAGGACTTGTAGGGTACTACTTACTGGCTAGAGTAGAGGAAATGGATTCTATTTGAATATCTGTCCCGCAGGTCCTGGTTGTCCTTGATGGGCTGCAGCTGTGAGCATTGAAGAGAACTGGGATAAAAGGGGGCGGCGTAGCCATTCAGGGAGAGCCTTGAAGGAGCCCTGAACTGGGAAAGAACAGCATGCAGAAGAAAGCGTCTGTGCTGTGAAGATCTGCAGCCATAAGAACACACCGAGGAGGTATGGACTTTAGCAATCTGAGAACAGCATGATGGGACTCTAGAGAAATAGAACAACAACAAGTGGTAGCTTTAGATTTGGAGCAATCCAGCAAAGCTTGCAAATTTCTTGCTGGGCACCACCCTCTTGGTCAGGGCGAGTGGCCAGAAATGGAGGCCATTTTCCATGGGGAAAACGAAGTCATTGGCCCAGGCTCTGGGTGTCAGATGACTGGTGGCATCTGGGGCTGTAAGGACTTGCAGGGTTCTAGTTGCTGGCAGCTTTCGTTCTGGAAGGATCCAGCAGAGTTTGTAGATTCCTGGCTTGGCACTGCCCTGCCTGCCAGGCAGAGTGGCCACAAATGAAGGCCATTTTCCATGGGAAAAACGAAGTCCTTTCCCCAGGGTCTCAGGAATATGTTCAAGGTGGCGTTTGAGGCTCTAAGTACTTCCAGGGCCCTAGTTGCTGGCAGCTTTTCTTTTGGAAAAATCCAGCAACGATTGCATCATTCTAGCTAGGCTCCCACTTTCTGCCAGGGTGAGTGGCTGCCAAGGGAGGCCATTTGCCATGGGAAAAAGAAGTCCTTTCCCCAGGGTCTGGGTGTCAGATGAAAGGTGGCCTTTGGGGTTCTGAGGACTTGTAGGGTAGTACTTACTGGCTAGAGTAGAGGAAATGGATTCTATTTGAATATCTGTCTAGAGGCTTTGCCCCACAGGTCCTGGTTGTCCTTGATGGGCTGCAGCTGTGAGCATTGAAGAGAACTGGGATAAAAGGGGGCGGCGTAGCCATTCAGGGAGAGCCTTGAAGGAGCCCTGAACTGGGAAAGAACAGCATGCAGAAGAAAGCGTCTGTGCTGTGAAGATCTGCAGCCATAAGAACACACCGAGGAGGTATGGACTTTAGCAATCTGAGAACAGCATGATGGGACTCTAGAGAAATAGAACAACAACAAGTGGTAGCTTTAGATTTGGAGCAATCCAGCAAAGCTTGCAAATTTCTTGCTGGGCACCACCCTCTTGGTCAGGGCGAGTGGCCAGAAATGGAGGCCATTTTCCATGGGGAAAACGAAGTCATTGGCCCAGGCTCTGGGTGTCAGATGACTGGTGGCATCTGGGGCTGTAAGGACTTGCAGGGTCCTAGTTGCTGGCAGCTTTCGTTCTGGAAGGATCCAGCAGAGTTTGTAGATTCCTGGCTTGGCACTGCCCTGCCTGCCAGGCAGAGTGGCCACAAATGAAGGCCATTTTCCATGGGAAAAACGAAGTCCTTTCCCCAGGGTCTCAGGAATATGTTCAAGGTGGCGTTTGAGGCTCTAAGTACTTCCAGGGCCCTAGTTGCTGCCAGCTTTTCTTTTGGAAAAATCCAGCAACGATTGCATCATTCTAGCTAGGCTCCCACTTTCTGCCAGGGTGAGTGGCTGCCAAGGGAGGCCATTTGCCATGGGAAAAAGAAGTCCTTTCCCCAGGGTCTGGGTGTCAGATGAAAGGTGGCCTTTGGGGTTCTGAGGACTTGTAGGGTAGTACTTACTAGCTAGAGTAGAGGAAATGGATTCTATTTGAATATCTGTCTAGAGGCTTTGCCCCACAGGTCCTGGTTGTCCTTGATGGGCTGCAGCTGTGAGCATTGAAGAGAACTGGGATAAAAGGGGGCGGCTTAGCCATTCAGGGAGAGCCTTGAAGGAGCCCTGAACTGGGAAAGAACAGCATGCAGAAGAAAGCGTCTGTGCTGTGAAGATCTGCAGCCATAAGAACACACCGAGGAGGTATGGACTTTAGCAATCTGAGAACAGCATGATGGGACTCTAGAGAAATAGAACAACAACAAGTGGCAGCTTTCGATTTGGAGCAATCCAGCAAAGCTTGCAAATTTCTTGCTGGGCACCACCCTCTTGGTCAGGGCGAGTGGCCAGAAATGGAGGCCATTTTCCATGGGGAAAACGAAGTCATTGGCCCAGGCTCTGGGTGTCAGATGACTGGTGGCATCTGGGGCTGTAAGGACTTGCAGGGTCCTAGTTGCTGGCAGCTTTCGTTCTGGAAGGATCCAGCACAGTTTGTAGATTCCTGGCTTGGCACTGCCCTGCCTGCCAGGCAGAGTGGCCAGAAATGAAGGCCATTTTCCATGGGAAAAACGAAGTCCTTTCCCCAGGGTCTCAGGAATATGTTCAAGGTGGCGTTTGAGGCTCTAAGTACTTCCAGGGCCCTAGTTGCTGCCAGCTTTTCTTTTGGAAAAATCCAGCAATGATTGCATCATTCTAGCTAGGCTCCCACTTTCTGCCAGGGTGAGTGGCTGCCAAGGGAGGCCATTTGCCATGGGAAAAAGAAGTCCTTTCCCCAGGGTCTGGGTGTCAGATGAAAGGTGGCCTTTGGGGTTCTGAGGACTTGTAGGGTAGTACTTACTGGCTAGAGTAGAGGAAATGGATTCTATTTGAATATCTGTCCCACAGGTCCTGGTTGTCCTTGATGGGCTGCAGCTGTGAGCATTGAAGAGAACTGGGATAAAAGGGGGCGGCGTAGCCATTCAGGGAGAGCCTTGAAGGAGCCCTGAACTGGGAAAGAACAGCATGCAGAAGAAAGCGTCTGTGCTGTGAAGATCTGCAGCCATAAGAACACACCGAGGAGGTATGGACTTTAGCAATCTGAGAACAGCATGATGGGACTCTAGAGAAATAGAACAACAACAAGTGGTAGCTTTAGATTTGGAGCAATCCAGCAAAGCTTGCAAATTTCTTGCTGGGCACCACCCTCTTGGTCAGGGCGAGTGGCCAGAAATGGAGGCCATTTTCCATGGGGAAAACGAAGTCATTGGCCCAGGCTCTGGGTGTCAGATGACTGGTGGCATCTGGGGCTCTAAGGACTTGCAGGGTCCTAGTTGCTGGCAGCTTTCGTTCTGGAAGGATCCAGCAGAGTTTGTAGATTCCTGGCTTGGCACTGCCCTGCCTGCCAGGCAGAGTGGCCAGAAATGAAGGCCATTTTCCATGGGAAAAACGAAGTCCTTTCCCCAGGGTCTCAGGAATATGTTCAAGGTGGCGTTTGAGGCTCTAAGTACTTCCAGGGCCCTAGTTGCTGCCAGCTTTTCTTTTGGAAAAATCCAGCAACGATTGCATCATTCTAGCTAGGCTCCCACTTTCTGCCAGGGTGAGTGGCTGCCAAGGGAGGCCATTTGCCATGGGAAAAAGAAGTCCTTTCCCCAGGGTCTGGGTGTCAGATGAAAGGTGGCCTTTGGGGTTCTGAGGACTTGTAGGGTAGTACTTACTGGCTAGAGTAGAGGAAATGGATTCTATTTGAATATCTGTCCCGCAGGTCCTGGTTGTCCTTGATGGGCTGCAGCTGTGAGCATTGAAGAGAACTGGGATAAAAGGGGGCGGCGTAGCCATTCAGGGAGAGCCTTGAAGGAGCCCTGAACTGGGAAAGAACAGCATGCAGAAGAAAGCGTCTGTGCTGTGAAGATCTGCAGCCATAAGAACACACCGAGGAGGTATGGACTTTAGCAATCTGAGAACAGCATGATGGGACTCTAGAGAAATAGAACAACAACAAGTGGTAGCTTTAGATTTGGAGCAATCCAGCAAAGCTTGCAAATTTCTTGCTGGGCACCACCCTCTTGGTCAGGGCGAGTGGCCAGAAATGGAGGCCATTTTCCATGGGGAAAACGAAGTCATTGGCCCAGGCTCTGGGTGTCAGATGACTGGTGGCATCTGGGGCTGTAAGGACTTGCAGGGTCCTAGTTGCTGGCAGCTTTCGTTCTGGAAGGATCCAGCAGAGTTTGTAGATTCCTGGCTTGGCACTGCCCTGCCTGCCAGGCAGAGTGGCCACAAATGAAGGCCATTTTCCATGGGAAAAACGAAGTCCTTTCCCCAGGGTCTCAGGAATATGTTCAAGGTGGCGTTTGAGGCTCTAAGTACTTCCAGGGCCCTAGTTGCTGCCAGCTTTTCTTTTGGAAAAATCCAGCAACGATTGCATCATTCTAGCTAGGCTCCCACTTTCTGCCAGGGTGAGTGGCTGCCAAGGGAGGCCATTTGCCATGGGAAAAAGAAGTCCTTTCCCCAGGGTCTGGGTGTCAGATGAAAGGTGGCCTTTGGGGTTCTGAGGACTTGTAGGGTAGTACTTACTAGCTAGAGTAGAGGAAATGGATTCTATTTGAATATCTGTCTAGAGGCTTTGCCCCACAGGTCCTGGTTGTCCTTGATGGGCTGCAGCTGTGAGCATTGAAGAGAACTGGGATAAAAGGGGGCGGCTTAGCCATTCAGGGAGAGCCTTGAAGGAGCCCTGAACTGGGAAAGAACAGCATGCAGAAGAAAGCGTCTGTGCTGTGAAGATCTGCAGCCATAAGAACACACCGAGGAGGTATGGACTTTAGCAATCTGAGAACAGCATGATGGGACTCTAGAGAAATAGAACAACAACAAGTGGCAGCTTTCGATTTGGAGCAATCCAGCAAAGCTTGCAAATTTCTTGCTGGGCACCACCCTCTTGGTCAGGGCGAGTGGCCAGAAATGGAGGCCATTTTCCATGGGGAAAACGAAGTCATTGGCCCAGGCTCTGGGTGTCAGATGACTGGTGGCATCTGGGGCTGTAAGGACTTGCAGGGTCCTAGTTGCTGGCAGCTTTCGTTCTGGAAGGATCCAGCACAGTTTGTAGATTCCTGGCTTGGCACTGCCCTGCCTGCCAGGCAGAGTGGCCAGAAATGAAGGCCATTTTCCATGGGAAAAACGAAGTCCTTTCCCCAGGGTCTCAGGAATATGTTCAAGGTGGCGTTTGAGGCTCTAAGTACTTCCAGGGCCCTAGTTGCTGCCAGCTTTTCTTTTGGAAAAATCCAGCAACGATTGCATCATTCTAGCTAGGCTCCCACTTTCTGCCAGGGTGAGTGGCTGCCAAGGGAGGCCATTTGCCATGGGAAAAAGAAGTCCTTTCCCCAGGGTCTGGGTGTCAGATGAAAGGTGGCCTTTGGGGTTCTGAGGACTTGTAGGGTAGTACTTACTGGCTAGAGTAGAGGAAATGGATTCTATTTGAATATCTGTCCCACAGGTCCTGGTTGTCCTTGATGGGCTGCAGCTGTGAGCATTGAAGAGAACTGGGATAAAAGGGGGCGGCGTAGCCATTCAGGGAGAGCCTTGAAGGAGCCCTGAACTGGGAAAGAACAGCATGCAGAAGAAAGCGTCTGTGCTGTGAAGATCTGCAGCCATAAGAACACACCGAGGAGGTATGGACTTTAGCAATCTGAGAACAGCATGATGGGACTCTAGAGAAATAGAACAACAACAAGTGGTAGCTTTAGATTTGGAGCAATCCAGCAAAGCTTGCAAATTTCTTGCTGGGCACCACCCTCTTGGTCAGGGCGAGTGGCCAGAAATGGAGGCCATTTTCCATGGGGAAAACGAAGTCATTGGCCCAGGCTCTGGGTGTCAGATGACTGGTGGCATCTGGGGCTCTAAGGACTTGCAGGGTCCTAGTTGCTGGCAGCTTTCGTTCTGGAAGGATCCAGCACAGTTTGTAGATTCCTGGCTTGGCACTGCCCTGCCTGCCAGGCAGAGTGGCCAGAAATGAAGGCCATTTTCCATGGGAAAAACGAAGTCCTTTCCCCAGGGTCTCAGGAATATGTTCAAGGTGGCGTTTGAGGCTCTAAGTACTTCCAGGGCCCTAGTTGCTGCCAGCTTTTCTTTTGGAAAAATCCAGCAACGATTGCATCATTCTAGCTAGGCTCCCACTTTCTGCCAGGGTGAGTGGCTGCCAAGGGAGGCCATTTGCCATGGGAAAAAGAAGTCCTTTCCCCAGGGTCTGGGTGTCAGATGAAAGGTGGCCTTTGGGGTTCTGAGGACTTGTAGGGTGGTACTTACTGGCTAGAGTAGAGGAAATGGATTCTATTTGAATATCTGTCTAGAGGCTTTGCCCCACAGGTCCTGGTTGTCCTTGATGGGCTGCAGCTGTGAGCATTGAAGAGAACTGGGATAAAAGGGGGCGGCTTAGCCATTCAGGGAGAGCCTTGAAGGAGCCCTGAACTGGGAAAGAACAGCATGCAGAAGAAAGCGTCTGTGCTGTGAAGATCTGCAGCCATAAGAACACACCGAGGAGGTATGGACTTTAGCAATCTGAGAACAGCATGATGGGACTCTAGAGAAATAGAACAACAACAAGTGGCAGCTTTCGATTTGGAGCAATCCAGCAAAGCTTGCAAATTTCTTGCTGGGCACCACCCTCTTGGTCAGGGCGAGTGGCCAGAAATGGAGGCCATTTTCCATGGGGAAAACGAAGTCATTGGCCCAGGCTCTGGGTGTCAGATGACTGGTGGCATCTGGGGCTCTAAGGACTTGCAGGGTCCTAGTTGCTGGCAGCTTTCGTTCTGGAAGGATCCAGCAGAGTTTGTAGATTCCTGGCTTGGCACTGCCCTGCCTGCCAGGCAGAGTGGCCACAAATGAAGGCCATTTTCCATGGGAAAAACGAAGTCCTTTCCCCAGGGTCTCAGGAATATGTTCAAGGTGGCGTTTGAGGCTCTAAGTACTTCCAGGGCCCTAGTTGCTGGCAGCTTTTCTTTTGGAAAAATCCAGCAACGATTGCATCATTCTAGCTAGGCTCCCACTTTCTGCCAGGGTGAGTGGCTGCCAAGGGAGGCCATTTGCCATGGGAAAAAGAAGTCCTTTCCCCAGGGTCTGGGTGTCAGATGAAAGGTGGCCTTTGGGGTTCTGAGGACTTGTAGGGTAGTACTTACTGGCTAGAGTAGAGGAAATGGATTCTATTTGAATATCTGTCCCACAGGTCCTGGTTGTCCTTGATGGGCTGCAGCTGTGAGCATTGAAGAGAACTGGGATAAAAGGGGGCGGCGTAGCCATTCAGGGAGAGCCTTGAAGGAGCCCTGAACTGGGAAAGAACAGCATGCAGAAGAAAGCGTCTGTGCTGTGAAGATCTGCAGCCATAAGAACACACCGAGGAGGTATGGACTTTAGCAATCTGAGAACAGCATGATGGGACTCTAGAGAAATAGAAGAACAACAAGTGGTAGCTTTAGATTTGGAGCAATCCAGCAAAGCTTGCAAATTTCTTGCTGGGCACCACCCTCTTGGTCAGGGTGAGAGGCCAGAAATGGAGGCCATTTTCCATGGGGAAAACGAAGTCATTGGCCCAGGCTCTGGGTGTCAGATGAAAGGTGGCGTCTGGGGCTCTAAGGACTTGCAGGGTCCTAGTTGCTGGCAGCTTTCGTTCTGGAAGGATCCAGCATAGTTTGTAGATTCCTGGCTTGGCACTGCCCTGCCTGCCAGGCCAAGTGGCCACAAATGAAGGCCATTTCCCATGGGAAAAACGAAGTCCTTTCCCCAGGGTCTCAGGAATATGTTCAAGGTGGCGTTTGAGGCTCTAAGTACTTCCAGGGCCCTAGTTGCTGGCAGCTTTTCTTTTGGAAAAATCCAGCAACGATTGCATCATTCTAGCTAGGCTCCCACTTTCTGCCAGGGTGAGTGGCTGCCAAGGGAGGCCATTTGCCATGGGAAAAAGAAGTCCTTTCCCCAGGGTCTGGGTGTCAGATGAAAGGTGGCCTTTGGGGTTCTGAGGACTTGTAGGGTACTACTTACTGGCTAGAGTAGAGGAAATGGATTCTATTTGAATATCTGTCCCACAGGTCCTGGTTGTCCTTGATGGGCTGCAGCTGTGAGCATTGAAGAGAACTGGGATAAAAGGGGGCGGCGTAGCCATTCAGGGAGAGCCTTGAAGGAGCCCTGAACTGGGAAAGAACAGCATGCAGAAGAAAGCGTCTGTGCTGTGAAGATCTGCAGCCATAAGAACACACCGAGGAGGTATGGACTTTAGCAATCTGAGAACAGCATGATGGGACTCTAGAGAAATAGAACAACAACAAGTGGCAGCTTTCGATTTGGAGCAATCCAGCAAAGCTTGCAAATTTCTTGCTGGGCACCACCCTCTTGGTCAGGGCGAGTGGCCAGAAATGGAGGCCATTTTCCATGGGGAAAACGAAGTCATTGGCCCAGGCTCTGGGTGTCAGATGACTGGTGGCATCTGGGGCTCTAAGGACTTGCAGGGTCCTAGTTGCTGGCAGCTTTCGTTCTGGAAGGATCCAGCAGAGTTTGTAGATTCCTGGCTTGGCACTGCCCTGCCTGCCAGGCCAAGTGGCCACAAATGAAGGCCATTTTCCATGGGAAAAACGAAGTCCTTTCCCCAGGGTCTCAGTAATATGTTCAAGGTGGCGTTTGAGGCTCTAAGTACTTCCAGGGCCCTAGTTGCTGCCAGCTTTTCTTTTGGAAAAATCCAGCAACGATTGCATCATTCTAGCTAGGCTCCCACTTTCTGCCAGGGTGAGTGGCTGCCAAGGGAGGCCATTTGCCATGGGAAAAAGAAGTCCTTTCCCCAGGGTCTGGGTGTCAGATGAAAGGTGGCCTTTGGGGTTCTGAGGACTTGTAGGGTAGTACTTACTGGCTAGAGTAGAGGAAATGGATTCTATTTGAATATCTGTCTAGAGGCTTTGCCCCACAGGTCCTGGTTGTCCTTGATGGGCTGCAGCTGTGAGCATTGAAGAGAACTGGGATAAAAGGGGGCGGCGTAGCCATTCAGGGAGAGCCTTGAAGGAGCCCTGAACTGGGAAAGAACAGCATGCAGAAGAAAGCGTCTGTGCTGTGAAGATCTGCAGCCATAAGAACACACCGAGGAGGTATGGACTTTAGCAATCTGAGAACAGCATGATGGGACTCTAGAGAAATAGAACAACAACAAGTGGCAGCTTTAGATTTGGAGCAATCCAGCAAAGCTTGCAAATTTCTTGCTGGGCACCACCCTCTTGGTCAGGGCGAGTGGCCAGAAATGGAGGCCATTTTCCATGGGGAAAACGAAGTCATTGGCCCAGGCTCTGGGTGTCAGATGACAGGTGGCGTCTGGGGCTCTAAGGACTTGCAGGGTCCTAGTTGCTGGCAGCTTTCGTTCTGGAAGGATCCAGCACAGTTTGTAGATTCCTGGCTTGGCACTGCCCTGCCTGCCAGGCCAAGTGGCCACAAATGAAGGCCATTTCCCATGGGAAAAACGAAGTCCTTTCCCCAGGGTCTCAGGAATATGTTCAAGGTGGCGTTTGAGGCTCTAAGTACTTCCAGGGCCCTAGTTGCTGGCAGCTTTTCTTTTGGAAAAATCCAGCAACGATTGCATCATTCTAGCTAGGCTCCCACTTTCTGCCAGGGTGAGTGGCTGCCAAGGGAGGCCATTTGCCATGGGAAAAAGAAGTCCTTTCCCCAGGGTCTGGGTGTCAGATGAAAGGTGGCCTTTGGGGTTCTGAGGACTTGTAGGGTACTACTTACTGGCTAGAGTAGAGGAAATGGATTCTATTTGAATATCTGTCCCACAGGTCCTGGTTGTCCTTGATGGGCTGCAGCTGTGAGCATTGAAGAGAACTGGGATAAAAGGGGGCGGCGTAGCCATTCAGGGAGAGCCTTGAAGGAGCCCTGAACTGGGAAAGAACAGCATGCAGAAGAAAGCGTCTGTGCTGTGAAGATCTGCAGCCATAAGAACACACCGAGGAGGTATGGACTTTAGCAATCTGAGAACAGCATGATGGGACTCTAGAGAAATAGAACAACAACAAGTGGTAGCTTTAGATTTGGAGCAATCCAGCAAAGCTTGCAAATTTCTTGCTGGGCACCACCCTCTTGGTCAGGGTGAGAGGCCAGAAATGGAGGCCATTTTCCATGGGGAAAACGAAGTCATTGGCCCAGGCTCTGGGTGTCAGATGAAAGGTGGCGTCTGGGGCTCTAAGGACTTGCAGGGTCCTAGTTGCTGGCAGCTTTCGTTCTGGAAGGATCCAGCAGAGTTTGTAGATTCCTGGCTTGGCACTGCCCTGCCTGCCAGGCCAAGTGGCCACAAATGAAGGCCATTTTCCATGGGAAAAACGAAGTCCTTTCCCCAGGGTCTCAGGAATATGTTCAAGGTGGCGTTTGAGGCTCTAAGTACTTCCAGGGCCCTAGTTGCTGGCAGCTTTTCTTTTGGAAAAATCCAGCAACGATTGCATCATTCTAGCTAGGCTCCCACTTTCTGCCAGGGTGAGTGGCTGCCAAGGGAGGCCATTTGCCATGGGAAAAAGAAGTCCTTTCCCCAGGGTCTGGGTGTCAGATGAAAGGTGGCCTTTGGGGTTCTGAGGACTTGTAGGGTAGTACTTACTGGCTAGAGTAGAGGAAATGGATTCTATTTGAATATCTGTCTAGAGGCTTTGCCCCACAGGTCCTGGTTGTCCTTGATGGGCTGCAGCTGTGAGCATTGAAGAGAACTGGGATAAAAGGGGGCGGCGTAGCCATTCAGGGAGAGCCTTGAAGGAGCCCTGAACTGGGAAAGAACAGCATGCAGAAGAAAGCGTCTGTGCTGTGAAGATCTGCAGCCATAAGAACACACCGAGGAGGTATGGACTTTAGCAATCTGAGAACAGCATGATGGGACTCTAGAGAAATAGAACAACAACAAGTGGCAGCTTTCGATTTGGAGCAATCCAGCAAAGCTTGCAAATTTCTTGCTGGGCACCACCCTCTTGGTCAGGGCGAGTGGCCAGAAATGGAGGCCATTTTCCATGGGGAAAACGAAGTCATTGGCCCAGGCTCTGGGTGTCAGATGACAGGTGGCGTCTGGGGCTCTAAGGACTTGCAGGGTCCTAGTTGCTGGCAGCTTTCGTTCTGGAAGGATCCAGCACAGTTTGTAGATTCCTGGCTTGGCACTGCCCTGCCTGCCAGGCCAAGTGGCCACAAATGAAGGCCATTTCCCATGGGAAAAACGAAGTCCTTTCCCCAGGGTCTCAGGAATATGTTCAAGGTGGCGTTTGAGGCTCTAAGTACTTCCAGGGCCCTAGTTGCTGCCAGCTTTTCTTTTGGAAAAATCCAGCAACGATTGCATCATTCTAGCTAGGCTCCCACTTTCTGCCAGGGTGAGTGGCTGCCAAGGGAGGCCATTTGCCATGGGAAAAAGAAGTCCTTTCCCCAGGGTCTGGGTGTCAGATGAAAGGTGGCCTTTGGGGTTCTGAGGACTTGTAGGGTACTACTTACTGGCTAGAGTAGAGGAAATGGATTCTATTTGAATATCTGTCCCACAGGTCCTGGTTGTCCTTGATGGGCTGCAGCTGTGAGCATTGAAGAGAACTGGGATAAAAGGGGGCGGCTTAGCCATTCAGGGAGAGCCTTGAAGGAGCCCTGAACTGGGAAAGAACAGCATGCAGAAGAAAGCGTCTGTGCTGTGAAGATCTGCAGCCATAAGAACACACCGAGGAGGTATGGACTTTAGCAATCTGAGAACAGCATGATGGGACTCTAGAGAAATAGAACAACAACAAGTGGCAGCTTTCGATTTGGAGCAATCCAGCAAAGCTTGCAAATTTCTTGCTGGGCACCACCCTCTTGGTCAGGGCGAGTGGCCAGAAATGGAGGCCATTTTCCATGGGGAAAACGAAGTCATTGGCCCAGGCTCTGGGTGTCAGATGACTGGTGGCATCTGGGGCTCTAAGGACTTGCAGGGTCCTAGTTGCTGGCAGCTTTCGTTCTGGAAGGATCCAGCAGAGTTTGTAGATTCCTGGCTTGGCACTGCCCTGCCTGCCAGGCCAAGTGGCCACAAATGAAGGCCATTTTCCATGGGAAAAACGAAGTCCTTTCCCCAGGGTCTCAGGAATATGTTCAAGGTGGCGTTTGAGGCTCTAAGTACTTCCAGGGCCCTAGTTGCTGCCAGCTTTTCTTTTGGAAAAATCCAGCAACGATTGCATCATTCTAGCTAGGCTCCCACTTTCTGCCAGGGTGAGTGGCTGCCAAGGGAGGCCATTTGCCATGGGAAAAAGAAGTCCTTTCCCCAGGGTCTGGGTGTCAGATGAAAGGTGGCCTTTGGGGTTCTGAGGACTTGTAGGGTAGTACTTACTGGCTAGAGTAGAGGAAATGGATTCTATTTGAATATCTGTCCCACAGGTCCTGGTTGTCCTTGATGGGCTGCAGCTGTGAGCATTGAAGAGAACTGGGATAAAAGGGGGCGGCGTAGCCATTCAGGGAGAGCCTTGAAGGAGCCCTGAACTGGGAAAGAACAGCATGCAGAAGAAAGCGTCTGTGCTGTGAAGATCTGCAGCCATAAGAACACACCGAGGAGGTATGGACTTTAGCAATCTGAGAACAGCATGATGGGACTCTAGAGAAATAGAACAACAACAAGTGGTAGCTTTAGATTTGGAGCAATCCAGCAAAGCTTGCAAATTTCTTGCTGGGCACCACCCTCTTGGTCAGGGCGAGTGGCCAGAAATGGAGGCCATTTTCCATGGGGAAAACGAAGTCATTGGCCCAGGCTCTGGGTGTCAGATGACTGGTGGCATCTGGGGCTCTAAGGACTTGCAGGGTCCTAGTTGCTGGCAGCTTTCGTTCTGGAAGGATCCAGCAGAGTTTGTAGATTCCTGGCTTGGCACTGCCCTGCCTGCCAGGCAGAGTGGCCACAAATGAAGGCCATTTTCCATGGGAAAAACGAAGTCCTTTCCCCAGGGTCTCAGGAATATGTTCAAGGTGGCGTTTGAGGCTCTAAGTACTTCCAGGGCCCTAGTTGCTGCCAGCTTTTCTTTTGGAAAAATCCAGCAACGATTGCATCATTCTAGCTAGGCTCCCACTTTCTGCCAGGGTGAGTGGCTGCCAAGGGAGGCCATTTGCCATGGGAAAAAGAAGTCCTTTCCCCAGGGTCTGGGTGTCAGATGAAAGGTGGCCTTTGGGGTTCTGAGGACTTGTAGGGTGGTACTTACTGGCTAGAGTAGAGGAAATGGATTCTATTTGAATATCTGTCTAGAGGCTTTGCCCCACAGGTCCTGGTTGTCCTTGATGGGCTGCAGCTGTGAGCATTGAAGAGAACTGGGATAAAAGGGGGCGGCTTAGCCATTCAGGGAGAGCCTTGAAGGAGCCCTGAACTGGGAAAGAACAGCATGCAGAAGAAAGCGTCTGTGCTGTGAAGATCTGCAGCCATAAGAACACACCGAGGAGGTATGGACTTTAGCAATCTGAGAACAGCATGATGGGACTCTAGAGAAATAGAACAACAACAAGTGGCAGCTTTCGATTTGGAGCAATCCAGCAAAGCTTGCAAATTTCTTGCTGGGCACCACCCTCTTGGTCAGGGCGAGTGGCCAGAAATGGAGGCCATTTTCCATGGGGAAAACGAAGTCATTGGCCCAGGCTCTGGGTGTCAGATGACTGGTGGCATCTGGGGCTCTAAGGACTTGCAGGGTCCTAGTTGCTGGCAGCTTTCGTTCTGGAAGGATCCAGCAGAGTTTGTAGATTCCTGGCTTGGCACTGCCCTGCCTGCCAGGCAGAGTGGCCAGAAATGAAGGCCATTTTCCATGGGAAAAACGAAGTCCTTTCCCCAGGGTCTCAGGAATATGTTCAAGGTGGCGTTTGAGGCTCTAAGTACTTCCAGGGCCCTAGTTGCTGCCAGCTTTTCTTTTGGAAAAATCCAGCAACGATTGCATCATTCTAGCTAGGCTCCCACTTTCTGCCAGGGTGAGTGGCTGCCAAGGGAGGCCATTTGCCATGGGAAAAAGAAGTCCTTTCCCCAGGGTCTGGGTGTCAGATGAAAGGTGGCCTTTGGGGTTCTGAGGACTTGTAGGGTACTACTTACTGGCTAGAGTAGAGGAAATGGATTCTATTTGAATATCTGTCCCGCAGGTCCTGGTTGTCCTTGATGGGCTGCAGCTGTGAGCATTGAAGAGAACTGGGATAAAAGGGGGCGGCGTAGCCATTCAGGGAGAGCCTTGAAGGAGCCCTGAACTGGGAAAGAACAGCATGCAGAAGAAAGCGTCTGTGCTGTGAAGATCTGCAGCCATAAGAACACACCGAGGAGGTATGGACTTTAGCAATCTGAGAACAGCATGATGGGACTCTAGAGAAATAGAACAACAACAAGTGGTAGCTTTAGATTTGGAGCAATCCAGCAAAGCTTGCAAATTTCTTGCTGGGCACCACCCTCTTGGTCAGGGCGAGTGGCCAGAAATGGAGGCCATTTTCCATGGGGAAAACGAAGTCATTGGCCCAGGCTCTGGGTGTCAGATGACTGGTGGCATCTGGGGCTGTAAGGACTTGCAGGGTCCTAGTTGCTGGCAGCTTTCGTTCTGGAAGGATCCAGCACAGTTTGTAGATTCCTGGCTTGGCACTGCCCTGCCTGCCAGGCAGAGTGGCCAGAAATGAAGGCCATTTTCCATGGGAAAAACGAAGTCCTTTCCCCAGGGTCTCAGGAATATGTTCAAGGTGGCGTTTGAGGCTCTAAGTACTTCCAGGGCCCTAGTTGCTGGCAGCTTTTCTTTTGGAAAAATCCAGCAACGATTGCATCATTCTAGCTAGGCTCCCACTTTCTGCCAGGGTGAGTGGCTGCCAAGGGAGGCCATTTGCCATGGGAAAAAGAAGTCCTTTCCCCAGGGTCTGGGTGTCAGATGAAAGGTGGCCTTTGGGGTTCTGAGGACTTGTAGGGTGGTACTTACTGGCTAGAGTAGAGGAAATGGATTCTATTTGAATATCTGTCTAGAGGCTTTGCCCCACAGGTCCTGGTTGTCCTTGATGGGCTGCAGCTGTGAGCATTGAAGAGAACTGGGATAAAAGGGGGCGGCTTAGCCATTCAGGGAGAGCCTTGAAGGAGCCCTGAACTGGGAAAGAACAGCATGCAGAAGAAAGCGTCTGTGCTGTGAAGATCTGCAGCCATAAGAACACACCGAGGAGGTATGGACTTTAGCAATCTGAGAACAGCATGATGGGACTCTAGAGAAATAGAACAACAACAAGTGGTAGCTTTAGATTTGGAGCAATCCAGCAAAGCTTGCAAATTTCTTGCTGGGCACCACCCTCTTGGTCAGGGCGAGTGGCCAGAAATGGAGGCCATTTTCCATGGGGAAAACGAAGTCATTGGCCCAGGCTCTGGGTGTCAGATGACTGGTGGCATCTGGGGCTGTAAGGACTTGCAGGGTCCTAGTTGCTGGCAGCTTTCGTTCTGGAAGGATCCAGCAGAGTTTGTAGATTCCTGGCTTGGCACTGCCCTGCCTGCCAGGCAGAGTGGCCACAAATGAAGGCCATTTTCCATGGGAAAAACGAAGTCCTTTCCCCAGGGTCTCAGGAATATGTTCAAGGTGGCGTTTGAGGCTCTAAGTACTTCCAGGGCCCTAGTTGCTGCCAGCTTTTCTTTTGGAAAAATCCAGCAACGATTGCATCATTCTAGCTAGGCTCCCACTTTCTGCCAGGGTGAGTGGCTGCCAAGGGAGGCCATTTGCCATGGGAAAAAGAAGTCCTTTCCCCAGGGTCTGGGTGTCAGATGAAAGGTGGCCTTTGGGGTTCTGAGGACTTGTAGGGTAGTACTTACTAGCTAGAGTAGAGGAAATGGATTCTATTTGAATATCTGTCTAGAGGCTTTGCCCCACAGGTCCTGGTTGTCCTTGATGGGCTGCAGCTGTGAGCATTGAAGAGAACTGGGATAAAAGGGGGCGGCTTAGCCATTCAGGGAGAGCCTTGAAGGAGCCCTGAACTGGGAAAGAACAGCATGCAGAAGAAAGCGTCTGTGCTGTGAAGATCTGCAGCCATAAGAACACACCGAGGAGGTATGGACTTTAGCAATCTGAGAACAGCATGATGGGACTCTAGAGAAATAGAACAACAACAAGTGGCAGCTTTCGATTTGGAGCAATCCAGCAAAGCTTGCAAATTTCTTGCTGGGCACCACCCTCTTGGTCAGGGCGAGTGGCCAGAAATGGAGGCCATTTTCCATGGGGAAAACGAAGTCATTGGCCCAGGCTCTGGGTGTCAGATGACTGGTGGCATCTGGGGCTGTAAGGACTTGCAGGGTCCTAGTTGCTGGCAGCTTTCGTTCTGGAAGGATCCAGCACAGTTTGTAGATTCCTGGCTTGGCACTGCCCTGCCTGCCAGGCAGAGTGGCCAGAAATGAAGGCCATTTTCCATGGGAAAAACGAAGTCCTTTCCCCAGGGTCTCAGGAATATGTTCAAGGTGGCGTTTGAGGCTCTAAGTACTTCCAGGGCCCTAGTTGCTGCCAGCTTTTCTTTTGGAAAAATCCAGAAACGATTGCATCATTCTAGCTAGGCTCCCACTTTCTGCCAGGGTGAGTGGCTGCCAAGGGAGGCCATTTGCCATGGGAAAAAGAAGTCCTTTCCCCAGGGTCTGGGTGTCAGATGAAAGGTGGCCTTTGGGGTTCTGAGGACTTGTAGGGTAGTACTTACTGGCTAGAGTAGAGGAAATGGATTCTATTTGAATATCTGTCCCACAGGTCCTGGTTGTCCTTGATGGGCTGCAGCTGTGAGCATTGAAGAGAACTGGGATAAAAGGGGGCGGCGTAGCCATTCAGGGAGAGCCTTGAAGGAGCCCTGAACTGGGAAAGAACAGCATGCAGAAGAAAGCGTCTGTGCTGTGAAGATCTGCAGCCATAAGAACACACCGAGGAGGTATGGACTTTAGCAATCTGAGAACAGCATGATGGGACTCTAGAGAAATAGAACAACAACAAGTGGTAGCTTTAGATTTGGAGCAATCCAGCAAAGCTTGCAAATTTCTTGCTGGGCACCACCCTCTTGGTCAGGGCGAGTGGCCAGAAATGGAGGCCATTTTCCATGGGGAAAACGAAGTCATTGGCCCAGGCTCTGGGTGTCAGATGACTGGTGGCATCTGGGGCTCTAAGGACTTGCAGGGTCCTAGTTGCTGGCAGCTTTCGTTCTGGAAGGATCCAGCACAGTTTGTAGATTCCTGGCTTGGCACTGCCCTGCCTGCCAGGCAGAGTGGCCAGAAATGAAGGCCATTTTCCATGGGAAAAACGAAGTCCTTTCCCCAGGGTCTCAGGAATATGTTCAAGGTGGCGTTTGAGGCTCTAAGTACTTCCAGGGCCCTAGTTGCTGCCAGCTTTTCTTTTGGAAAAATCCAGCAACGATTGCATCATTCTAGCTAGGCTCCCACTTTCTGCCAGGGTGAGTGGCTGCCAAGGGAGGCCATTTGCCATGGGAAAAAGAAGTCCTTTCCCCAGGGTCTGGGTGTCAGATGAAAGGTGGCCTTTGGGGTTCTGAGGACTTGTAGGGTGGTACTTACTGGCTAGAGTAGAGGAAATGGATTCTATTTGAATATCTGTCTAGAGGCTTTGCCCCACAGGTCCTGGTTGTCCTTGATGGGCTGCAGCTGTGAGCATTGAAGAGAACTGGGATAAAAGGGGGCGGCTTAGCCATTCAGGGAGAGCCTTGAAGGAGCCCTGAACTGGGAAAGAACAGCATGCAGAAGAAAGCGTCTGTGCTGTGAAGATCTGCAGCCATAAGAACACACCGAGGAGGTATGGACTTTAGCAATCTGAGAACAGCATGATGGGACTCTAGAGAAATAGAACAACAACAAGTGGCAGCTTTCGATTTGGAGCAATCCAGCAAAGCTTGCAAATTTCTTGCTGGGCACCACCCTCTTGGTCAGGGCGAGTGGCCAGAAATGGAGGCCATTTTCCATGGGGAAAACGAAGTCATTGGCCCAGGCTCTGGGTGTCAGATGACTGGTGGCATCTGGGGCTCTAAGGACTTGCAGGGTCCTAGTTGCTGGCAGCTTTCGTTCTGGAAGGATCCAGCAGAGTTTGTAGATTCCTGGCTTGGCACTGCCCTGCCTGCCAGGCAGAGTGGCCACAAATGAAGGCCATTTTCCATGGGAAAAACGAAGTCCTTTCCCCAGGGTCTCAGTAATATGTTCAAGGTGGCGTTTGAGGCTCTAAGTACTTCCAGGGCCCTAGTTGCTGGCAGCTTTTCTTTTGGAAAAATCCAGCAACGATTGCATCATTCTAGCTAGGCTCCCACTTTCTGCCAGGGTGAGTGGCTGCCAAGGGAGGCCATTTGCCATGGGAAAAAGAAGTCCTTTCCCCAGGGTCTGGGTGTCAGATGAAAGGTGGCCTTTGGGGTTCTGAGGACTTGTAGGGTACTACTTACTGGCTAGAGTAGAGGAAATGGATTCTATTTGAATATCTGTCCCACAGGTCCTGGTTGTCCTTGATGGGCTGCAGCTGTGAGCATTGAAGAGAACTGGGATAAAAGGGGGCGGCGTAGCCATTCAGGGAGAGCCTTGAAGGAGCCCTGAACTGGGAAAGAACAGCATGCAGAAGAAAGCGTCTGTGCTGTGAAGATCTGCAGCCATAAGAACACACCGAGGAGGTATGGACTTTAGCAATCTGAGAACAGCATGATGGGACTCTAGAGAAATAGAAGAACAACAAGTGGTAGCTTTAGATTTGGAGCAATCCAGCAAAGCTTGCAAATTTCTTGCTGGGCACCACCCTCTTGGTCAGGGTGAGAGGCCAGAAATGGAGGCCATTTTCCATGGGGAAAACGAAGTCATTGGCCCAGGCTCTGGGTGTCAGATGAAAGGTGGCGTCTGGGGCTCTAAGGACTTGCAGGGTCCTAGTTGCTGGCAGCTTTCGTTCTGGAAGGATCCAGCATAGTTTGTAGATTCCTGGCTTGGCACTGCCCTGCCTGCCAGGCCAAGTGGCCACAAATGAAGGCCATTTCCCATGGGAAAAACGAAGTCCTTTCCCCAGGGTCTCAGGAATATGTTCAAGGTGGCGTTTGAGGCTCTAAGTACTTCCAGGGCCCTAGTTGCTGGCAGCTTTTCTTTTGGAAAAATCCAGCAACGATTGCATCATTCTAGCTAGGCTCCCACTTTCTGCCAGGGTGAGTGGCTGCCAAGGGAGGCCATTTGCCATGGGAAAAAGAAGTCCTTTCCCCAGGGTCTGGGTGTCAGATGAAAGGTGGCCTTTGGGGTTCTGAGGACTTGTAGGGTACTACTTACTGGCTAGAGTAGAGGAAATGGATTCTATTTGAATATCTGTCCCACAGGTCCTGGTTGTCCTTGATGGGCTGCAGCTGTGAGCATTGAAGAGAACTGGGATAAAAGGGGGCGGCGTAGCCATTCAGGGAGAGCCTTGAAGGAGCCCTGAACTGGGAAAGAACAGCATGCAGAAGAAAGCGTCTGTGCTGTGAAGATCTGCAGCCATAAGAACACACCGAGGAGGTATGGACTTTAGCAATCTGAGAACAGCATGATGGGACTCTAGAGAAATAGAACAACAACAAGTGGCAGCTTTCGATTTGGAGCAATCCAGCAAAGCTTGCAAATTTCTTGCTGGGCACCACCCTCTTGGTCAGGGCGAGTGGCCAGAAATGGAGGCCATTTTCCATGGGGAAAACGAAGTCATTGGCCCAGGCTCTGGGTGTCAGATGACTGGTGGCATCTGGGGCTCTAAGGACTTGCAGGGTCCTAGTTGCTGGCAGCTTTCGTTCTGGAAGGATCCAGCAGAGTTTGTAGATTCCTGGCTTGGCACTGCCCTGCCTGCCAGGCCAAGTGGCCACAAATGAAGGCCATTTTCCATGGGAAAAACGAAGTCCTTTCCCCAGGGTCTCAGTAATATGTTCAAGGTGGCGTTTGAGGCTCTAAGTACTTCCAGGGCCCTAGTTGCTGCCAGCTTTTCTTTTGGAAAAATCCAGCAACGATTGCATCATTCTAGCTAGGCTCCCACTTTCTGCCAGGGTGAGTGGCTGCCAAGGGAGGCCATTTGCCATGGGAAAAAGAAGTCCTTTCCCCAGGGTCTGGGTGTCAGATGAAAGGTGGCCTTTGGGGTTCTGAGGACTTGTAGGGTAGTACTTACTGGCTAGAGTAGAGGAAATGGATTCTATTTGAATATCTGTCTAGAGGCTTTGCCCCACAGGTCCTGGTTGTCCTTGATGGGCTGCAGCTGTGAGCATTGAAGAGAACTGGGATAAAAGGGGGCGGCGTAGCCATTCAGGGAGAGCCTTGAAGGAGCCCTGAACTGGGAAAGAACAGCATGCAGAAGAAAGCGTCTGTGCTGTGAAGATCTGCAGCCATAAGAACACACCGAGGAGGTATGGACTTTAGCAATCTGAGAACAGCATTATGGGACTCTAGAGAAATAGAACAACAACAAGTGGCAGCTTTAGATTTGGAGCAATCCAGCAAAGCTTGCAAATTTCTTGCTGGGCACCACCCTCTTGGTCAGGGCGAGTGGCCAGAAATGGAGGCCATTTTCCATGGGGAAAACGAAGTCATTGGCCCAGGCTCTGGGTGTCAGATGACAGGTGGCGTCTGGGGCTCTAAGGACTTGCAGGGTCCTAGTTGCTGGCAGCTTTCGTTCTGGAAGGATCCAGCACAGTTTGTAGATTCCTGGCTTGGCACTGCCCTGCCTGCCAGGCCAAGTGGCCACAAATGAAGGCCATTTCCCATGGGAAAAACGAAGTCCTTTCCCCAGGGTCTCAGGAATATGTTCAAGGTGGCGTTTGAGGCTCTAAGTACTTCCAGGGCCCTAGTTGCTGGCAGCTTTTCTTTTGGAAAAATCCAGCAACGATTGCATCATTCTAGCTAGGCTCCCACTTTCTGCCAGGGTGAGTGGCTGCCAAGGGAGGCCATTTGCCATGGGAAAAAGAAGTCCTTTCCCCAGGGTCTGGGTGTCAGATGAAAGGTGGCCTTTGGGGTTCTGAGGACTTGTAGGGTACTACTTACTGGCTAGAGTAGAGGAAATGGATTCTATTTGAATATCTGTCCCACAGGTCCTGGTTGTCCTTGATGGGCTGCAGCTGTGAGCATTGAAGAGAACTGGGATAAAAGGGGGCGGCGTAGCCATTCAGGGAGAGCCTTGAAGGAGCCCTGAACTGGGAAAGAACAGCATGCAGAAGAAAGCGTCTGTGCTGTGAAGATCTGCAGCCATAAGAACACACCGAGGAGGTATGGACTTTAGCAATCTGAGAACAGCATGATGGGACTCTAGAGAAATAGAACAACAACAAGTGGTAGCTTTAGATTTGGAGCAATCCAGCAAAGCTTGCAAATTTCTTGCTGGGCACCACCCTCTTGGTCAGGGCGAGTGGCCAGAAATGGAGGCCATTTTCCATGGGGAAAACGAAGTCATTGGCCCAGGCTCTGGGTGTCAGATGACTGGTGGCATCTGGGGCTCTAAGGACTTGCAGGGTCCTAGTTGCTGGCAGCTTTCGTTCTGGAAGGATCCAGCAGAGTTTGTAGATTCCTGGCTTGGCACTGCCCTGCCTGCCAGGCAGAGTGGCCACAAATGAAGGCCATTTTCCATGGGAAAAACGAAGTCCTTTCCCCAGGGTCTCAGGAATATGTTCAAGGTGGCGTTTGAGGCTCTAAGTACTTCCAGGGCCCTAGTTGCTGGCAGCTTTTCTTTTGGAAAAATCCAGCAACGATTGCATCATTCTAGCTAGGCTCCCACTTTCTGCCAGGGTGAGTGGCTGCCAAGGGAGGCCATTTGCCATGGGAAAAAGAAGTCCTTTCCCCAGGGTCTGGGTGTCAGATGAAAGGTGGCCTTTGGGGTTCTGAGGACTTGTAGGGTAGTACTTACTGGCTAGAGTAGAGGAAATGGATTCTATTTGAATATCTGTCTAGAGGCTTTGCCCCACAGGTCCTGGTTGTCCTTGATGGGCTGCAGCTGTGAGCATTGAAGAGAACTGGGATAAAAGGGGGCGGCGTAGCCATTCAGGGAGAGCCTTGAAGGAGCCCTGAACTGGGAAAGAACAGCATGCAGAAGAAAGCGTCTGTGCTGTGAAGATCTGCAGCCATAAGAACACACCGAGGAGGTATGGACTTTAGCAATCTGAGAACAGCATGATGGGACTCTAGAGAAATAGAACAACAACAAGTGGCAGCTTTCGATTTGGAGCAATCCAGCAAAGCTTGCAAATTTCTTGCTGGCACCACCCTCTTGGTCAGGGCGAGTGGCCAGAAATGGAGGCCATTTTCCATGGGGAAAACGAAGTCATTGGCCCAGGCTCTGGGTGTCAGATGACAGGTGGCGTCTGGGGCTCTAAGGACTTGCAGGGTCCTAGTTGCTGGCAGCTTTCGTTCTGGAAGGATCCAGCACAGTTTGTAGATTCCTGGCTTGGCACTGCCCTGCCTGCCAGGCCAAGTGGCCACAAATGAAGGCCATTTCCCATGGGAAAAACGAAGTCCTTTCCCCAGGGTCTCAGGAATATGTTCAAGGTGGCGTTTGAGGCTCTAAGTACTTCCAGGGCCCTAGTTGCTGGCAGCTTTTCTTTTGGAAAAATCCAGCAACGATTGCATCATTCTAGCTAGGCTCCCACTTTCTGCCAGGGTGAGTGGCTGCCAAGGGAGGCCATTTGCCATGGGAAAAAGAAGTCCTTTCCCCAGGGTCTGGGTGTCAGATGAAAGGTGGCCTTTGGGGTTCTGAGGACTTGTAGGGTACTACTTACTGGCTAGAGTAGAGGAAATGGATTCTATTTGAATATCTGTCCCACAGGTCCTGGTTGTCCTTGATGGGCTGCAGCTGTGAGCATTGAAGAGAACTGGGATAAAAGGGGGCGGCTTAGCCATTCAGGGAGAGCCTTGAAGGAGCCCTGAACTGGGAAAGAACAGCATGCAGAAGAAAGCGTCTGTGCTGTGAAGATCTGCAGCCATAAGAACACACCGAGGAGGTATGGACTTTAGCAATCTGAGAACAGCATGATGGGACTCTAGAGAAATAGAACAACAACAAGTGGCAGCTTTCGATTTGGAGCAATCCAGCAAAGCTTGCAAATTTCTTGCTGGGCACCACCCTCTTGGTCAGGGCGAGTGGCCAGAAATGGAGGCCATTTTCCATGGGGAAAACGAAGTCATTGGCCCAGGCTCTGGGTGTCAGATGACTGGTGGCATCTGGGGCTCTAAGGACTTGCAGGGTCCTAGTTGCTGGCAGCTTTCGTTCTGGAAGGATCCAGCAGAGTTTGTAGATTCCTGGCTTGGCACTGCCCTGCCTGCCAGGCAGAGTGGCCACAAATGAAGGCCATTTTCCATGGGAAAAACGAAGTCCTTTCCCCAGGGTCTCAGGAATATGTTCAAGGTGGCGTTTGAGGCTCTAAGTACTTCCAGGGCCCTAGTTGCTGGCAGCTTTTCTTTTGGAAAAATCCAGCAACGATTGCATCATTCTAGCTAGGCTCCCACTTTCTGCCAGGGTGAGTGGCTGCCAAGGGAGGCCATTTGCCATGGGAAAAAGAAGTCCTTTCCCCAGGGTCTGGGTGTCAGATGAAAGGTGGCCTTTGGGGTTCTGAGGACTTGTAGGGTAGTACTTACTGGCTAGAGTAGAGGAAATGGATTCTATTTGAATATCTGTCCCACAGGTCCTGGTTGTCCTTGATGGGCTGCAGCTGTGAGCATTGAAGAGAACTGGGATAAAAGGGGGCGGCGTAGCCATTCAGGGAGAGCCTTGAAGGAGCCCTGAACTGGGAAAGAACAGCATGCAGAAGAAAGCGTCTGTGCTGTGAAGATCTGCAGCCATAAGAACACACCGAGGAGGTATGGACTTTAGCAATCTGAGAACAGCATGATGGGACTCTAGAGAAATAGAACAACAACAAGTGGTAGCTTTAGATTTGGAGCAATCCAGCAAAGCTTGCAAATTTCTTGCTGGGCACCACCCTCTTGGTCAGGGCGAGTGGCCAGAAATGGAGGCCATTTTCCATGGGGAAAACGAAGTCATTGGCCCAGGCTCTGGGTGTCAGATGACTGGTGGCATCTGGGGCTCTAAGGACTTGCAGGGTCCTAGTTGCTGGCAGCTTTCGTTCTGGAAGGATCCAGCAGAGTTTGTAGATTCCTGGCTTGGCACTGCCCTGCCTGCCAGGCAGAGTGGCCACAAATGAAGGCCATTTTCCATGGGAAAAACGAAGTCCTTTCCCCAGGGTCTCAGGAATATGTTCAAGGTGGCGTTTGAGGCTCTAAGTACTTCCAGGGCCCTAGTTGCTGCCAGCTTTTCTTTTGGAAAAATCCAGCAACGATTGCATCATTCTAGCTAGGCTCCCACTTTCTGCCAGGGTGAGTGGCTGCCAAGGGAGGCCATTTGCCATGGGAAAAAGAAGTCCTTTCCCCAGGGTCTGGGTGTCAGATGAAAGGTGGCCTTTGGGGTTCTGAGGACTTGTAGGGTGGTACTTACTGGCTAGAGTAGAGGAAATGGATTCTATTTGAATATCTGTCTAGAGGCTTTGCCCCACAGGTCCTGGTTGTCCTTGATGGGCTGCAGCTGTGAGCATTGAAGAGAACTGGGATAAAAGGGGGCGGCTTAGCCATTCAGGGAGAGCCTTGAAGGAGCCCTGAACTGGGAAAGAACAGCATGCAGAAGAAAGCGTCTGTGCTGTGAAGATCTGCAGCCATAAGAACACACCGAGGAGGTATGGACTTTAGCAATCTGAGAACAGCATGATGGGACTCTAGAGAAATAGAACAACAACAAGTGGCAGCTTTCGATTTGGAGCAATCCAGCAAAGCTTGCAAATTTCTTGCTGGGCACCACCCTCTTGGTCAGGGCGAGTGGCCAGAAATGGAGGCCATTTTCCATGGGTAAAACGAAGTCATTGGCCCAGGCTCTGGGTGTCAGATGACTGGTGGCATCTGGGGCTCTAAGGACTTGCAGGGTCCTAGTTGCTGGCAGCTTTCGTTCTGGAAGGATCCAGCAGAGTTTGTAGATTCCTGGCTTGGCACTGCCCTGCCTGCCAGGCCAAGTGGCCACAAATGAAGGCCATTTTCCATGGGAAAAACGAAGTCCTTTCCCCAGGGTCTCAGTAATATGTTCAAGGTGGCGTTTGAGGCTCTAAGTACTTCCAGGGCCCTAGTTGCTGCCAGCTTTTCTTTTGGAAAAATCCAGCAACGATTGCATCATTCTAGCTAGGCTCCCACTTTCTGCCAGGGTGAGTGGCTGCCAAGGGAGGCCATTTGCCATGGGAAAAAGAAGTCCTTTCCCCAGGGTCTGGGTGTCAGATGAAAGGTGGCCTTTGGGGTTCTGAGGACTTGTAGGGTAGTACTTACTGGCTAGAGTAGAGGAAATGGATTCTATTTGAATATCTGTCCCACAGGTCCTGGTTGTCCTTGATGGGCTGCAGCTGTGAGCATTGAAGAGAACTGGGATAAAAGGGGGCGGCGTAGCCATTCAGGGAGAGCCTTGAAGGAGCCCTGAACTGGGAAAGAACAGCATGCAGAAGAAAGCGTCTGTGCTGTGAAGATCTGCAGCCATAAGAACACACCGAGGAGGTATGGACTTTAGCAATCTGAGAACAGCATGATGGGACTCTAGAGAAATAGAACAACAACAAGTGGTAGCTTTAGATTTGGAGCAATCCAGCAAAGCTTGCAAATTTCTTGCTGGGCACCACCCTCTTGGTCAGGGTGAGAGGCCAGAAATGGAGGCCATTTTCCATGGGGAAAACGAAGTCATTGGCCCAGGCTCTGGGTGTCAGATGAAAGGTGGCGTCTGGGGCTCTAAGGACTTGCAGGGTCCTAGTTGCTGGCAGCTTTCGTTCTGGAAGGATCCAGCAGAGTTTGTAGATTCCTGGCTTGGCACTGCCCTGCCTGCCAGGCCAAGTGGCCACAAATGAAGGCCATTTTCCATGGGAAAAACGAAGTCCTTTCCCCAGGGTCTCAGGAATATGTTCAAGGTGGCGTTTGAGGCTCTAAGTACTTCCAGGGCCCTAGTTGCTGGCAGCTTTTCTTTTGGAAAAATCCAGCAACGATTGCATCATTCTAGCTAGGCTCCCACTTTCTGCCAGGGTGAGTGGCTGCCAAGGGAGGCCATTTGCCATGGGAAAAAGAAGTCCTTTCCCCAGGGTCTGGGTGTCAGATGAAAGGTGGCCTTTGGGGTTCTGAGGACTTGTAGGGTAGTACTTACTGGCTAGAGTAGAGGAAATGGATTCTATTTGAATATCTGTCTAGAGGCTTTGCCCCACAGGTCCTGGTTGTCCTTGATGGGCTGCAGCTGTGAGCATTGAAGAGAACTGGGATAAAAGGGGGCGGCGTAGCCATTCAGGGAGAGCCTTGAAGGAGCCCTGAACTGGGAAAGAACAGCATGCAGAAGAAAGCGTCTGTGCTGTGAAGATCTGCAGCCATAAGAACACACCGAGGAGGTATGGACTTTAGCAATCTGAGAACAGCATGATGGGACTCTAGAGAAATAGAACAACAACAAGTGGCAGCTTTCGATTTGGAGCAATCCAGCAAAGCTTGCAAATTTCTTGCTGGGCACCACCCTCTTGGTCAGGGCGAGTGGCCAGAAATGGAGGCCATTTTCCATGGGGAAAACGAAGTCATTGGCCCAGGCTCTGGGTGTCAGATGACAGGTGGCGTCTGGGGCTCTAAGGACTTGCAGGGTCCTAGTTGCTGGCAGCTTTCGTTCTGGAAGGATCCAGCACAGTTTGTAGATTCCTGGCTTGGCACTGCCCTGCCTGCCAGGCCAAGTGGCCACAAATGAAGGCCATTTCCCATGGGAAAAACGAAGTCCTTTCCCCAGGGTCTCAGGAATATGTTCAAGGTGGCGTTTGAGGCTCTAAGTACTTCCAGGGCCCTAGTTGCTGCCAGCTTTTCTTTTGGAAAAATCCAGCAACGATTGCATCATTCTAGCTAGGCTCCCACTTTCTGCCAGGGTGAGTGGCTGCCAAGGGAGGCCATTTGCCATGGGAAAAAGAAGTCCTTTCCCCAGGGTCTGGGTGTCAGATGAAAGGTGGCCTTTGGGGTTCTGAGGACTTGTAGGGTACTACTTACTGGCTAGAGTAGAGGAAATGGATTCTATTTGAATATCTGTCCCACAGGTCCTGGTTGTCCTTGATGGGCTGCAGCTGTGAGCATTGAAGAGAACTGGGATAAAAGGGGGCGGCGTAGCCATTCAGGGAGAGCCTTGAAGGAGCCCTGAACTGGGAAAGAACAGCATGCAGAAGAAAGCGTCTGTGCTGTGAAGATCTGCAGCCATAAGAACACACCGAGGAGGTATGGACTTTAGCAATCTGAGAACAGCATGATGGGACTCTAGAGAAATAGAACAACAACAAGTGGTAGCTTTAGATTTGGAGCAATCCAGCAAAGCTTGCAAATTTCTTGCTGGGCACCACCCTCTTGGTCAGGGCGAGTGGCCAGAAATGGAGGCCATTTTCCATGGGGAAAACGAAGTCATTGGCCCAGGCTCTGGGTGTCAGATGACTGGTGGCATCTGGGGCTCTAAGGACTTGCAGGGTCCTAGTTGCTGGCAGCTTTCGTTCTGGAAGGATCCAGCACAGTTTGTAGATTCCTGGCTTGGCACTGCCCTGCCTGCCAGGCAGAGTGGCCAGAAATGAAGGCCATTTTCCATGGGAAAAACGAAGTCCTTTCCCCAGGGTCTCAGGAATATGTTCAAGGTGGCGTTTGAGGCTCTAAGTACTTCCAGGGCCCTAGTTGCTGGCAGCTTTTCTTTTGGAAAAATCCAGCAACGATTGCATCATTCTAGCTAGGCTCCCACTTTCTGCCAGGGTGAGTGGCTGCCAAGGGAGGCCATTTGCCATGGGAAAAAGAAGTCCTTTCCCCAGGGTCTGGGTGTCAGATGAAAGGTGGCCTTTGGGGTTCTGAGGACTTGTAGGGTAGTACTTACTGGCTAGAGTAGAGGAAATGGATTCTATTTGAATATCTGTCTAGAGGCTTTGCCCCACAGGTCCTGGTTGTCCTTGATGGGCTGCAGCTGTGAGCATTGAAGAGAACTGGGATAAAAGGGGGCGGCGTAGCCATTCAGGGAGAGCCTTGAAGGAGCCCTGAACTGGGAAAGAACAGCATGCAGAAGAAAGCGTCTGTGCTGTGAAGATCTGCAGCCATAAGAACACACCGAGGAGGTATGGACTTTAGCAATCTGAGAACAGCATGATGGGACTCTAGAGAAATAGAACAACAACAAGTGGCAGCTTTCGATTTGGAGCAATCCAGCAAAGCTTGCAAATTTCTTGCTGGGCACCACCCTCTTGGTCAGGGCGAGTGGCCAGAAATGGAGGCCATTTTCCATGGGGAAAACGAAGTCATTGGCCCAGGCTCTGGGTGTCAGATGACAGGTGGCGTCTGGGGCTGTAAGGACTTGCAGGGTCCTAGTTGCTGGCAGCTTTCGTTCTGGAAGGATCCAGCACAGTTTGTAGATTCCTGGCTTGGCACTGCCCTGCCTGCCAGGCCAAGTGGCCACAAATGAAGGCCATTTCCCATGGGAAAAACGAAGTCCTTTCCCCAGGGTCTCAGGAATATGTTCAAGGTGGCGTTTGAGGCTCTAAGTACTTCCAGGGCCCTAGTTGCTGGCAGCTTTTCTTTTGGAAAAATCCAGCAACGATTGCATCATTCTAGCTAGGCTCCCACTTTCTGCCAGGGTGAGTGGCTGCCAAGGGAGGCCATTTGCCATGGGAAAAAGAAGTCCTTTCCCCAGGGTCTGGGTGTCAGATGAAAGGTGGCCTTTGGGGTTCTGAGGACTTGTAGGGTGGTACTTACTGGCTAGAGTAGAGGAAATGGATTCTATTTGAATATCTGTCCCACAGGTCCTGGTTGTCCTTGATGGGCTGCAGCTGTGAGCATTGAAGAGAACTGGGATAAAAGGGGGCGGCGTAGCCATTCAGGGAGAGCCTTGAAGGAGCCCTGAACTGGGAAAGAACAGCATGCAGAAGAAAGCGTCTGTGCTGTGAAGATCTGCAGCCATAAGAACACACCGAGGAGGTATGGACTTTAGCAATCTGAGAACAGCATGATGGGACTCTAGAGAAATAGAAGAACAACAAGTGGTAGCTTTAGATTTGGAGCAATCCAGCAAAGCTTGCAAATTTCTTGCTGGGCACCACCCTCTTGGTCAGGGTGAGAGGCCAGAAATGGAGGCCATTTTCCATGGGGAAAACGAAGTCATTGGCCCAGGCTCTGGGTGTCAGATGAAAGGTGGCGTCTGGGGCTCTAAGGACTTGCAGGGTCCTAGTTGCTGGCAGCTTTCGTTCTGGAAGGATCCAGCATAGTTTGTAGATTCCTGGCTTGGCACTGCCCTGCCTGCCAGGCCAAGTGGCCACAAATGAAGGCCATTTCCCATGGGAAAAACGAAGTCCTTTCCCCAGGGTCTCAGGAATATGTTCAAGGTGGCGTTTGAGGCTCTAAGTACTTCCAGGGCCCTAGTTGCTGGCAGCTTTTCTTTTGGAAAAATCCAGCAACGATTGCATCATTCTAGCTAGGCTCCCACTTTCTGCCAGGGTGAGTGGCTGCCAAGGGAGGCCATTTGCCATGGGAAAAAGAAGTCCTTTCCCCAGGGTCTGGGTGTCAGATGAAAGGTGGCCTTTGGGGTTCTGAGGACTTGTAGGGTACTACTTACTGGCTAGAGTAGAGGAAATGGATTCTATTTGAATATCTGTCCCACAGGTCCTGGTTGTCCTTGATGGGCTGCAGCTGTGAGCATTGAAGAGAACTGGGATAAAAGGGGGCGGCGTAGCCATTCAGGGAGAGCCTTGAAGGAGCCCTGAACTGGGAAAGAACAGCATGCAGAAGAAAGCGTCTGTGCTGTGAAGATCTGCAGCCATAAGAACACACCGAGGAGGTATGGACTTTAGCAATCTGAGAACAGCATGATGGGACTCTAGAGAAATAGAACAACAACAAGTGGCAGCTTTCGATTTGGAGCAATCCAGCAAAGCTTGCAAATTTCTTGCTGGGCACCACCCTCTTGGTCAGGGCGAGTGGCCAGAAATGGAGGCCATTTTCCATGGGGAAAACGAAGTCATTGGCCCAGGCTCTGGGTGTCAGATGACTGGTGGCATCTGGGGCTCTAAGGACTTGCAGGGTCCTAGTTGCTGGCAGCTTTCGTTCTGGAAGGATCCAGCAGAGTTTGTAGATTCCTGGCTTGGCACTGCCCTGCCTGCCAGGCCAAGTGGCCACAAATGAAGGCCATTTTCCATGGGAAAAACGAAGTCCTTTCCCCAGGGTCTCAGTAATATGTTCAAGGTGGCGTTTGAGGCTCTAAGTACTTCCAGGGCCCTAGTTGCTGCCAGCTTTTCTTTTGGAAAAATCCAGCAACGATTGCATCATTCTAGCTAGGCTCCCACTTTCTGCCAGGGTGAGTGGCTGCCAAGGGAGGCCATTTGCCATGGGAAAAAGAAGTCCTTTCCCCAGGGTCTGGGTGTCAGATGAAAGGTGGCCTTTGGGGTTCTGAGGACTTGTAGGGTAGTACTTACTGGCTAGAGTAGAGGAAATGGATTCTATTTGAATATCTGTCTAGAGGCTTTGCCCCACAGGTCCTGGTTGTCCTTGATGGGCTGCAGCTGTGAGCATTGAAGAGAACTGGGATAAAAGGGGGCGGCGTAGCCATTCAGGGAGAGCCTTGAAGGAGCCCTGAACTGGGAAAGAACAGCATGCAGAAGAAAGCGTCTGTGCTGTGAAGATCTGCAGCCATAAGAACACACCGAGGAGGTATGGACTTTAGCAATCTGAGAACAGCATTATGGGACTCTAGAGAAATAGAACAACAACAAGTGGCAGCTTTAGATTTGGAGCAATCCAGCAAAGCTTGCAAATTTCTTGCTGGGCACCACCCTCTTGGTCAGGGCGAGTGGCCAGAAATGGAGGCCATTTTCCATGGGGAAAACGAAGTCATTGGCCCAGGCTCTGGGTGTCAGATGACAGGTGGCGTCTGGGGCTCTAAGGACTTGCAGGGTCCTAGTTGCTGGCAGCTTTCGTTCTGGAAGGATCCAGCACAGTTTGTAGATTCCTGGCTTGGCACTGCCCTGCCTGCCAGGCCAAGTGGCCACAAATGAAGGCCATTTCCCATGGGAAAAACGAAGTCCTTTCCCCAGGGTCTCAGGAATATGTTCAAGGTGGCGTTTGAGGCTCTAAGTACTTCCAGGGCCCTAGTTGCTGGCAGCTTTTCTTTTGGAAAAATCCAGCAACGATTGCATCATTCTAGCTAGGCTCCCACTTTCTGCCAGGGTGAGTGGCTGCCAAGGGAGGCCATTTGCCATGGGAAAAAGAAGTCCTTTCCCCAGGGTCTGGGTGTCAGATGAAAGGTGGCCTTTGGGGTTCTGAGGACTTGTAGGGTACTACTTACTGGCTAGAGTAGAGGAAATGGATTCTATTTGAATATCTGTCCCACAGGTCCTGGTTGTCCTTGATGGGCTGCAGCTGTGAGCATTGAAGAGAACTGGGATAAAAGGGGGCGGCGTAGCCATTCAGGGAGAGCCTTGAAGGAGCCCTGAACTGGGAAAGAACAGCATGCAGAAGAAAGCGTCTGTGCTGTGAAGATCTGCAGCCATAAGAACACACCGAGGAGGTATGGACTTTAGCAATCTGAGAACAGCATGATGGGACTCTAGAGAAATAGAACAACAACAAGTGGTAGCTTTAGATTTGGAGCAATCCAGCAAAGCTTGCAAATTTCTTGCTGGGCACCACCCTCTTGGTCAGGGCGAGTGGCCAGAAATGGAGGCCATTTTCCATGGGGAAAACGAAGTCATTGGCCCAGGCTCTGGGTGTCAGATGACTGGTGGCATCTGGGGCTCTAAGGACTTGCAGGGTCCTAGTTGCTGGCAGCTTTCGTTCTGGAAGGATCCAGCAGAGTTTGTAGATTCCTGGCTTGGCACTGCCCTGCCTGCCAGGCAGAGTGGCCACAAATGAAGGCCATTTTCCATGGGAAAAACGAAGTCCTTTCCCCAGGGTCTCAGGAATATGTTCAAGGTGGCGTTTGAGGCTCTAAGTACTTCCAGGGCCCTAGTTGCTGGCAGCTTTTCTTTTGGAAAAATCCAGCAACGATTGCATCATTCTAGCTAGGCTCCCACTTTCTGCCAGGGTGAGTGGCTGCCAAGGGAGGCCATTTGCCATGGGAAAAAGAAGTCCTTTCCCCAGGGTCTGGGTGTCAGATGAAAGGTGGCCTTTGGGGTTCTGAGGACTTGTAGGGTAGTACTTACTGGCTAGAGTAGAGGAAATGGATTCTATTTGAATATCTGTCTAGAGGCTTTGCCCCACAGGTCCTGGTTGTCCTTGATGGGCTGCAGCTGTGAGCATTGAAGAGAACTGGGATAAAAGGGGGCGGCGTAGCCATTCAGGGAGAGCCTTGAAGGAGCCCTGAACTGGGAAAGAACAGCATGCAGAAGAAAGCGTCTGTGCTGTGAAGATCTGCAGCCATAAGAACACACCGAGGAGGTATGGACTTTAGCAATCTGAGAACAGCATGATGGGACTCTAGAGAAATAGAACAACAACAAGTGGCAGCTTTCGATTTGGAGCAATCCAGCAAAGCTTGCAAATTTCTTGCTGGCACCACCCTCTTGGTCAGGGCGAGTGGCCAGAAATGGAGGCCATTTTCCATGGGGAAAACGAAGTCATTGGCCCAGGCTCTGGGTGTCAGATGACAGGTGGCGTCTGGGGCTCTAAGGACTTGCAGGGTCCTAGTTGCTGGCAGCTTTCGTTCTGGAAGGATCCAGCACAGTTTGTAGATTCCTGGCTTGGCACTGCCCTGCCTGCCAGGCCAAGTGGCCACAAATGAAGGCCATTTCCCATGGGAAAAACGAAGTCCTTTCCCCAGGGTCTCAGGAATATGTTCAAGGTGGCGTTTGAGGCTCTAAGTACTTCCAGGGCCCTAGTTGCTGGCAGCTTTTCTTTTGGAAAAATCCAGCAACGATTGCATCATTCTAGCTAGGCTCCCACTTTCTGCCAGGGTGAGTGGCTGCCAAGGGAGGCCATTTGCCATGGGAAAAAGAAGTCCTTTCCCCAGGGTCTGGGTGTCAGATGAAAGGTGGCCTTTGGGGTTCTGAGGACTTGTAGGGTACTACTTACTGGCTAGAGTAGAGGAAATGGATTCTATTTGAATATCTGTCCCACAGGTCCTGGTTGTCCTTGATGGGCTGCAGCTGTGAGCATTGAAGAGAACTGGGATAAAAGGGGGCGGCTTAGCCATTCAGGGAGAGCCTTGAAGGAGCCCTGAACTGGGAAAGAACAGCATGCAGAAGAAAGCGTCTGTGCTGTGAAGATCTGCAGCCATAAGAACACACCGAGGAGGTATGGACTTTAGCAATCTGAGAACAGCATGATGGGACTCTAGAGAAATAGAACAACAACAAGTGGCAGCTTTCGATTTGGAGCAATCCAGCAAAGCTTGCAAATTTCTTGCTGGGCACCACCCTCTTGGTCAGGGCGAGTGGCCAGAAATGGAGGCCATTTTCCATGGGGAAAACGAAGTCATTGGCCCAGGCTCTGGGTGTCAGATGACTGGTGGCATCTGGGGCTCTAAGGACTTGCAGGGTCCTAGTTGCTGGCAGCTTTCGTTCTGGAAGGATCCAGCAGAGTTTGTAGATTCCTGGCTTGGCACTGCCCTGCCTGCCAGGCAGAGTGGCCACAAATGAAGGCCATTTTCCATGGGAAAAACGAAGTCCTTTCCCCAGGGTCTCAGGAATATGTTCAAGGTGGCGTTTGAGGCTCTAAGTACTTCCAGGGCCCTAGTTGCTGGCAGCTTTTCTTTTGGAAAAATCCAGCAACGATTGCATCATTCTAGCTAGGCTCCCACTTTCTGCCAGGGTGAGTGGCTGCCAAGGGAGGCCATTTGCCATGGGAAAAAGAAGTCCTTTCCCCAGGGTCTGGGTGTCAGATGAAAGGTGGCCTTTGGGGTTCTGAGGACTTGTAGGGTAGTACTTACTGGCTAGAGTAGAGGAAATGGATTCTATTTGAATATCTGTCCCACAGGTCCTGGTTGTCCTTGATGGGCTGCAGCTGTGAGCATTGAAGAGAACTGGGATAAAAGGGGGCGGCGTAGCCATTCAGGGAGAGCCTTGAAGGAGCCCTGAACTGGGAAAGAACAGCATGCAGAAGAAAGCGTCTGTGCTGTGAAGATCTGCAGCCATAAGAACACACCGAGGAGGTATGGACTTTAGCAATCTGAGAACAGCATGATGGGACTCTAGAGAAATAGAACAACAACAAGTGGTAGCTTTAGATTTGGAGCAATCCAGCAAAGCTTGCAAATTTCTTGCTGGGCACCACCCTCTTGGTCAGGGCGAGTGGCCAGAAATGGAGGCCATTTTCCATGGGGAAAACGAAGTCATTGGCCCAGGCTCTGGGTGTCAGATGACTGGTGGCATCTGGGGCTCTAAGGACTTGCAGGGTCCTAGTTGCTGGCAGCTTTCGTTCTGGAAGGATCCAGCAGAGTTTGTAGATTCCTGGCTTGGCACTGCCCTGCCTGCCAGGCAGAGTGGCCACAAATGAAGGCCATTTTCCATGGGAAAAACGAAGTCCTTTCCCCAGGGTCTCAGGAATATGTTCAAGGTGGCGTTTGAGGCTCTAAGTACTTCCAGGGCCCTAGTTGCTGCCAGCTTTTCTTTTGGAAAAATCCAGCAACGATTGCATCATTCTAGCTAGGCTCCCACTTTCTGCCAGGGTGAGTGGCTGCCAAGGGAGGCCATTTGCCATGGGAAAAAGAAGTCCTTTCCCCAGGGTCTGGGTGTCAGATGAAAGGTGGCCTTTGGGGTTCTGAGGACTTGTAGGGTGGTACTTACTGGCTAGAGTAGAGGAAATGGATTCTATTTGAATATCTGTCTAGAGGCTTTGCCCCACAGGTCCTGGTTGTCCTTGATGGGCTGCAGCTGTGAGCATTGAAGAGAACTGGGATAAAAGGGGGCGGCTTAGCCATTCAGGGAGAGCCTTGAAGGAGCCCTGAACTGGGAAAGAACAGCATGCAGAAGAAAGCGTCTGTGCTGTGAAGATCTGCAGCCATAAGAACACACCGAGGAGGTATGGACTTTAGCAATCTGAGAACAGCATGATGGGACTCTAGAGAAATAGAACAACAACAAGTGGCAGCTTTCGATTTGGAGCAATCCAGCAAAGCTTGCAAATTTCTTGCTGGGCACCACCCTCTTGGTCAGGGCGAGTGGCCAGAAATGGAGGCCATTTTCCATGGGTAAAACGAAGTCATTGGCCCAGGCTCTGGGTGTCAGATGACTGGTGGCATCTGGGGCTCTAAGGACTTGCAGGGTCCTAGTTGCTGGCAGCTTTCGTTCTGGAAGGATCCAGCAGAGTTTGTAGATTCCTGGCTTGGCACTGCCCTGCCTGCCAGGCCAAGTGGCCACAAATGAAGGCCATTTTCCATGGGAAAAACGAAGTCCTTTCCCCAGGGTCTCAGTAATATGTTCAAGGTGGCGTTTGAGGCTCTAAGTACTTCCAGGGCCCTAGTTGCTGCCAGCTTTTCTTTTGGAAAAATCCAGCAACGATTGCATCATTCTAGCTAGGCTCCCACTTTCTGCCAGGGTGAGTGGCTGCCAAGGGAGGCCATTTGCCATGGGAAAAAGAAGTCCTTTCCCCAGGGTCTGGGTGTCAGATGAAAGGTGGCCTTTGGGGTTCTGAGGACTTGTAGGGTAGTACTTACTGGCTAGAGTAGAGGAAATGGATTCTATTTGAATATCTGTCCCACAGGTCCTGGTTGTCCTTGATGGGCTGCAGCTGTGAGCATTGAAGAGAACTGGGATAAAAGGGGGCGGCGTAGCCATTCAGGGAGAGCCTTGAAGGAGCCCTGAACTGGGAAAGAACAGCATGCAGAAGAAAGCGTCTGTGCTGTGAAGATCTGCAGCCATAAGAACACACCGAGGAGGTATGGACTTTAGCAATCTGAGAACAGCATGATGGGACTCTAGAGAAATAGAACAACAACAAGTGGTAGCTTTAGATTTGGAGCAATCCAGCAAAGCTTGCAAATTTCTTGCTGGGCACCACCCTCTTGGTCAGGGTGAGAGGCCAGAAATGGAGGCCATTTTCCATGGGGAAAACGAAGTCATTGGCCCAGGCTCTGGGTGTCAGATGAAAGGTGGCGTCTGGGGCTCTAAGGACTTGCAGGGTCCTAGTTGCTGGCAGCTTTCGTTCTGGAAGGATCCAGCAGAGTTTGTAGATTCCTGGCTTGGCACTGCCCTGCCTGCCAGGCCAAGTGGCCACAAATGAAGGCCATTTTCCATGGGAAAAACGAAGTCCTTTCCCCAGGGTCTCAGGAATATGTTCAAGGTGGCGTTTGAGGCTCTAAGTACTTCCAGGGCCCTAGTTGCTGGCAGCTTTTCTTTTGGAAAAATCCAGCAACGATTGCATCATTCTAGCTAGGCTCCCACTTTCTGCCAGGGTGAGTGGCTGCCAAGGGAGGCCATTTGCCATGGGAAAAAGAAGTCCTTTCCCCAGGGTCTGGGTGTCAGATGAAAGGTGGCCTTTGGGGTTCTGAGGACTTGTAGGGTAGTACTTACTGGCTAGAGTAGAGGAAATGGATTCTATTTGAATATCTGTCTAGAGGCTTTGCCCCACAGGTCCTGGTTGTCCTTGATGGGCTGCAGCTGTGAGCATTGAAGAGAACTGGGATAAAAGGGGGCGGCGTAGCCATTCAGGGAGAGCCTTGAAGGAGCCCTGAACTGGGAAAGAACAGCATGCAGAAGAAAGCGTCTGTGCTGTGAAGATCTGCAGCCATAAGAACACACCGAGGAGGTATGGACTTTAGCAATCTGAGAACAGCATGATGGGACTCTAGAGAAATAGAACAACAACAAGTGGCAGCTTTCGATTTGGAGCAATCCAGCAAAGCTTGCAAATTTCTTGCTGGGCACCACCCTCTTGGTCAGGGCGAGTGGCCAGAAATGGAGGCCATTTTCCATGGGGAAAACGAAGTCATTGGCCCAGGCTCTGGGTGTCAGATGACAGGTGGCGTCTGGGGCTCTAAGGACTTGCAGGGTCCTAGTTGCTGGCAGCTTTCGTTCTGGAAGGATCCAGCACAGTTTGTAGATTCCTGGCTTGGCACTGCCCTGCCTGCCAGGCCAAGTGGCCACAAATGAAGGCCATTTCCCATGGGAAAAACGAAGTCCTTTCCCCAGGGTCTCAGGAATATGTTCAAGGTGGCGTTTGAGGCTCTAAGTACTTCCAGGGCCCTAGTTGCTGCCAGCTTTTCTTTTGGAAAAATCCAGCAACGATTGCATCATTCTAGCTAGGCTCCCACTTTCTGCCAGGGTGAGTGGCTGCCAAGGGAGGCCATTTGCCATGGGAAAAAGAAGTCCTTTCCCCAGGGTCTGGGTGTCAGATGAAAGGTGGCCTTTGGGGTTCTGAGGACTTGTAGGGTACTACTTACTGGCTAGAGTAGAGGAAATGGATTCTATTTGAATATCTGTCCCACAGGTCCTGGTTGTCCTTGATGGGCTGCAGCTGTGAGCATTGAAGAGAACTGGGATAAAAGGGGGCGGCGTAGCCATTCAGGGAGAGCCTTGAAGGAGCCCTGAACTGGGAAAGAACAGCATGCAGAAGAAAGCGTCTGTGCTGTGAAGATCTGCAGCCATAAGAACACACCGAGGAGGTATGGACTTTAGCAATCTGAGAACAGCATGATGGGACTCTAGAGAAATAGAACAACAACAAGTGGTAGCTTTAGATTTGGAGCAATCCAGCAAAGCTTGCAAATTTCTTGCTGGGCACCACCCTCTTGGTCAGGGCGAGTGGCCAGAAATGGAGGCCATTTTCCATGGGGAAAACGAAGTCATTGGCCCAGGCTCTGGGTGTCAGATGACTGGTGGCATCTGGGGCTCTAAGGACTTGCAGGGTCCTAGTTGCTGGCAGCTTTCGTTCTGGAAGGATCCAGCACAGTTTGTAGATTCCTGGCTTGGCACTGCCCTGCCTGCCAGGCAGAGTGGCCAGAAATGAAGGCCATTTTCCATGGGAAAAACGAAGTCCTTTCCCCAGGGTCTCAGGAATATGTTCAAGGTGGCGTTTGAGGCTCTAAGTACTTCCAGGGCCCTAGTTGCTGGCAGCTTTTCTTTTGGAAAAATCCAGCAACGATTGCATCATTCTAGCTAGGCTCCCACTTTCTGCCAGGGTGAGTGGCTGCCAAGGGAGGCCATTTGCCATGGGAAAAAGAAGTCCTTTCCCCAGGGTCTGGGTGTCAGATGAAAGGTGGCCTTTGGGGTTCTGAGGACTTGTAGGGTAGTACTTACTGGCTAGAGTAGAGGAAATGGATTCTATTTGAATATCTGTCTAGAGGCTTTGCCCCACAGGTCCTGGTTGTCCTTGATGGGCTGCAGCTGTGAGCATTGAAGAGAACTGGGATAAAAGGGGGCGGCGTAGCCATTCAGGGAGAGCCTTGAAGGAGCCCTGAACTGGGAAAGAACAGCATGCAGAAGAAAGCGTCTGTGCTGTGAAGATCTGCAGCCATAAGAACACACCGAGGAGGTATGGACTTTAGCAATCTGAGAACAGCATGATGGGACTCTAGAGAAATAGAACAACAACAAGTGGCAGCTTTCGATTTGGAGCAATCCAGCAAAGCTTGCAAATTTCTTGCTGGGCACCACCCTCTTGGTCAGGGCGAGTGGCCAGAAATGGAGGCCATTTTCCATGGGGAAAACGAAGTCATTGGCCCAGGCTCTGGGTGTCAGATGACAGGTGGCGTCTGGGGCTGTAAGGACTTGCAGGGTCCTAGTTGCTGGCAGCTTTCGTTCTGGAAGGATCCAGCACAGTTTGTAGATTCCTGGCTTGGCACTGCCCTGCCTGCCAGGCCAAGTGGCCACAAATGAAGGCCATTTCCCATGGGAAAAACGAAGTCCTTTCCCCAGGGTCTCAGGAATATGTTCAAGGTGGCGTTTGAGGCTCTAAGTACTTCCAGGGCCCTAGTTGCTGGCAGCTTTTCTTTTGGAAAAATCCAGCAACGATTGCATCATTCTAGCTAGGCTCCCACTTTCTGCCAGGGTGAGTGGCTGCCAAGGGAGGCCATTTGCCATGGGAAAAAGAAGTCCTTTCCCCAGGGTCTGGGTGTCAGATGAAAGGTGGCCTTTGGGGTTCTGAGGACTTGTAGGGTGGTACTTACTGGCTAGAGTAGAGGAAATGGATTCTATTTGAATATCTGTCCCACAGGTCCTGGTTGTCCTTGATGGGCTGCAGCTGTGAGCATTGAAGAGAACTGGGATAAAAGGGGGCGGCGTAGCCATTCAGGGAGAGCCTTGAAGGAGCCCTGAACTGGGAAAGAACAGCATGCAGAAGAAAGCGTCTGTGCTGTGAAGATCTGCAGCCATAAGAACACACCGAGGAGGTATGGACTTTAGCAATCTGAGAACAGCATGATGGGACTCTAGAGAAATAGAACAACAACAAGTGGTAGCTTTCGATTTGGAGCAATCCAGCAAAGCTTGCAAATTTCTTGCTGGGCACCACCCTCTTGGTCAGGGCGAGTGGCCAGAAATGGAGGCCATTTTCCATGGGGAAAACGAAGTCATTGGCCCAGGCTCTGGGTGTCAGATGACTGGTGGCATCTGGGGCTCTAAGGACTTGCAGGGTCCTAGTTGCTGGCAGCTTTCGTTCTGGAAGGATCCAGCAGAGTTTGTAGATTCCTGGCTTGGCACTGCCCTGCCTGCCAGGCCAAGTGGCCACAAATGAAGGCCATTTTCCATGGGAAAAACGAAGTCCTTTCCCCAGGGTCTCAGGAATATGTTCAAGGTGGCGTTTGAGGCTCTAAGTACTTCCAGGGCCCTAGTTGCTGCCAGCTTTTCTTTTGGAAAAATCCAGCAACGATTGCATCATTCTAGCTAGGCTCCCACTTTCTGCCAGGGTGAGTGGCTGCCAAGGGAGGCCATTTGCCATGGGAAAAAGAAGTCCTTTCCCCAGGGTCTGGGTGTCAGATGAAAGGTGGCCTTTGGGGTTCTGAGGACTTGTAGGGTAGTACTTACTGGCTAGAGTAGAGGAAATGGATTCTATTTGAATATCTGTCTAGAGGCTTTGCCCCACAGGTCCTGGTTGTCCTTGATGGGCTGCAGCTGTGAGCATTGAAGAGAACTGGGATAAAAGGGGGCGGCTTAGCCATTCAGGGAGAGCCTTGAAGGAGCCCTGAACTGGGAAAGAACAGCATGCAGAAGAAAGCGTCTGTGCTGTGAAGATCTGCAGCCATAAGAACACACCGAGGAGGTATGGACTTTAGCAATCTGAGAACAGCATGATGGGACTCTAGAGAAATAGAACAACAACAAGTGGCAGCTTTCGATTTGGAGCAATCCAGCAAAGCTTGCAAATTTCTTGCTGGGCACCACCCTCTTGGTCAGGGCGAGTGGCCAGAAATGGAGGCCATTTTCCATGGGGAAAACGAAGTCATTGGCCCAGGCTCTGGGTGTCAGATGACTGGTGGCATCTGGGGCTGTAAGGACTTGCAGGGTCCTAGTTGCTGGCAGCTTTCGTTCTGGAAGGATCCAGCACAGTTTGTAGATTCCTGGCTTGGCACTGCCCTGCCTGCCAGGCAGAGTGGCCACAAATGAAGGCCATTTTCCATGGGAAAAACGAAGTCCTTTCCCCAGGGTCTCAGGAATATGTTCAAGGTGGCGTTTGAGGCTCTAAGTACTTCCAGGGCCCTAGTTGCTGCCAGCTTTTCTTTTGGAAAAATCCAGCAACGATTGCATCATTCTAGCTAGGCTCCCACTTTCTGCCAGGGTGAGTGGCTGCCAAGGGAGGCCATTTGCCATGGGAAAAAGAAGTCCTTTCCCCAGGGTCTGGGTGTCAGATGAAAGGTGGCCTTTGGGGTTCTGAGGACTTGTAGGGTAGTACTTACTGGCTAGAGTAGAGGAAATGGATTCTATTTGAATATCTGTCCCACAGGTCCTGGTTGTCCTTGATGGGCTGCAGCTGTGAGCATTGAAGAGAACTGGGATAAAAGGGGGCGGCGTAGCCATTCAGGGAGAGCCTTGAAGGAGCCCTGAACTGGGAAAGAACAGCATGCAGAAGAAAGCGTCTGTGCTGTGAAGATCTGCAGCCATAAGAACACACCGAGGAGGTATGGACTTTAGCAATCTGAGAACAGCATGATGGGACTCTAGAGAAATAGAACAACAACAAGTGGTAGCTTTAGATTTGGAGCAATCCAGCAAAGCTTGCAAATTTCTTGCTGGGCACCACCCTCTTGGTCAGGGCGAGTGGCCAGAAATGGAGGCCATTTTCCATGGGGAAAACGAAGTCATTGGCCCAGGCTCTGGGTGTCAGATGACTGGTGGCATCTGGGGCTCTAAGGACTTGCAGGGTCCTAGTTGCTGGCAGCTTTCGTTCTGGAAGGATCCAGCAGAGTTTGTAGATTCCTGGCTTGGCACTGCCCTGCCTGCCAGGCAGAGTGGCCACAAATGAAGGCCATTTTCCATGGGAAAAACGAAGTCCTTTCCCCAGGGTCTCAGGAATATGTTCAAGGTGGCGTTTGAGGCTCTAAGTACTTCCAGGGCCCTAGTTGCTGCCAGCTTTTCTTTTGGAAAAATCCAGCAACGATTGCATCATTCTAGCTAGGCTCCCACTTTCTGCCAGGGTGAGTGGCTGCCAAGGGAGGCCATTTGCCATGGGAAAAAGAAGTCCTTTCCCCAGGGTCTGGGTGTCAGATGAAAGGTGGCCTTTGGGGTTCTGAGGACTTGTAGGGTAGTACTTACTGGCTAGAGTAGAGGAAATGGATTCTATTTGAATATCTGTCTAGAGGCTTTGCCCCACAGGTCCTGGTTGTCCTTGATGGGCTGCAGCTGTGAGCATTGAAGAGAACTGGGATAAAAGGGGGCGGCTTAGCCATTCAGGGAGAGCCTTGAAGGAGCCCTGAACTGGGAAAGAACAGCATGCAGAAGAAAGCGTCTGTGCTGTGAAGATCTGCAGCCATAAGAACACACCGAGGAGGTATGGACTTTAGCAATCTGAGAACAGCATGATGGGACTCTAGAGAAATAGAACAACAACAAGTGGTAGCTTTAGATTTGGAGCAATCCAGCAAAGCTTGCAAATTTCTTGCTGGGCACCACCCTCTTGGTCAGGGCGAGTGGCCAGAAATGGAGGCCATTTTCCATGGGGAAAACGAAGTCATTGGCCCAGGCTCTGGGTGTCAGATGACTGGTGGCATCTGGGGCTGTAAGGACTTGCAGGGTCCTAGTTGCTGGCAGCTTTCGTTCTGGAAGGATCCAGCAGAGTTTGTAGATTCCTGGCTTGGCACTGCCCTGCCTGCCAGGCAGAGTGGCCACAAATGAAGGCCATTTTCCATGGGAAAAACGAAGTCCTTTCCCCAGGGTCTCAGTAATATGTTCAAGGTGGCGTTTGAGGCTCTAAGTACTTCCAGGGCCCTAGTTGCTGGCAGCTTTTCTTTTGGAAAAATCCAGCAACGATTGCATCATTCTAGCTAGGCTCCCACTTTCTGCCAGGGTGAGTGGCTGCCAAGGGAGGCCATTTGCCATGGGAAAAAGAAGTCCTTTCCCCAGGGTCTGGGTGTCAGATGAAAGGTGGCCTTTGGGGTTCTGAGGACTTGTAGGGTACTACTTACTGGCTAGAGTAGAGGAAATGGATTCTATTTGAATATCTGTCCCACAGGTCCTGGTTGTCCTTGATGGGCTGCAGCTGTGAGCATTGAAGAGAACTGGGATAAAAGGGGGCGGCGTAGCCATTCAGGGAGAGCCTTGAAGGAGCCCTGAACTGGGAAAGAACAGCATGCAGAAGAAAGCGTCTGTGCTGTGAAGATCTGCAGCCATAAGAACACACCGAGGAGGTATGGACTTTAGCAATCTGAGAACAGCATGATGGGACTCTAGAGAAATAGAACAACAACAAGTGGTAGCTTTAGATTTGGAGCAATCCAGCAAAGCTTGCAAATTTCTTGCTGGGCACCACCCTCTTGGTCAGGGCGAGTGGCCAGAAATGGAGGCCATTTTCCATGGGGAAAACGAAGTCATTGGCCCAGGCTCTGGGTGTCAGATGACTGGTGGCATCTGGGGCTGTAAGGACTTGCAGGGTCCTAGTTGCTGGCAGCTTTCGTTCTGGAAGGATCCAGCAGAGTTTGTAGATTCCTGGCTTGGCACTGCCCTGCCTGCCAGGCCAAGTGGCCACAAATGAAGGCCATTTTCCATGGGAAAAAGAAGTCCTTTCCCCAGGGTCTCAGTAATATGTTCAAGGTGGCGTTTGAGGCTCTAAGTACTTCCAGGGCCCTAGTTGCTGCCAGCTTTTCTTTTGGAAAAATCCAGCAACGATTGCATCATTCTAGCTAGGCTCCCACTTTCTGCCAGGGTGAGTGGCTGCCAAGGGAGGCCATTTGCCATGGGAAAAAGAAGTCCTTTCCCCAGGGTCTGGGTGTCAGATGAAAGGTGGCCTTTGGGGTTCTGAGGACTTGTAGGGTAGTACTTACTGGCTAGAGTAGAGGAAATGGATTCTATTTGAATATCTGTCCCACAGGTCCTGGTTGTCCTTGATGGGCTGCAGCTGTGAGCATTGAAGAGAACTGGGATAAAAGGGGGCGGCGTAGCCATTCAGGGAGAGCCTTGAAGGAGCCCTGAACTGGGAAAGAACAGCATGCAGAAGAAAGCGTCTGTGCTGTGAAGATCTGCAGCCATAAGAACACACCGAGGAGGTATGGACTTTAGCAATCTGAGAACAGCATGATGGGACTCTAGAGAAATAGAAGAACAACAAGTGGTAGCTTTAGATTTGGAGCAATCCAGCAAAGCTTGCAAATTTCTTGCTGGGCACCACCCTCTTGGTCAGGGCGAGTGGCCAGAAATGGAGGCCATTTTCCATGGGGAAAACGAAGTCATTGGCCCAGGCTCTGGGTGTCAGATGACTGGTGGCATCTGGGGCTGTAAGGACTTGCAGGGTCCTAGTTGCTGGCAGCTTTCGTTCTGGAAGGATCCAGCAGAGTTTGTAGATTCCTGGCTTGGCACTGCCCTGCCTGCCAGGCAGAGTGGCCACAAATGAAGGCCATTTTCCATGGGAAAAACGAAGTCCTTTCCCCAGGGTCTCAGGAATATGTTCAAGGTGGCGTTTGAGGCTCTAAGTACTTCCAGGGCCCTAGTTGCTGGCAGCTTTTCTTTTGGAAAAATCCAGCAACGATTGCATCATTCTAGCTAGGCTCCCACTTTCTGCCAGGGTGAGTGGCTGCCAAGGGAGGCCATTTGCCATGGGAAAAAGAAGTCCTTTCCCCAGGGTCTGGGTGTCAGATGAAAGGTGGCCTTTGGGGTTCTGAGGACTTGTAGGGTAGTACTTACTGGCTAGAGTAGAGGAAATGGATTCTATTTGAATATCTGTCCCACAGGTCCTGGTTGTCCTTGATGGGCTGCAGCTGTGAGCATTGAAGAGAACTGGGATAAAAGGGGGCGGCGTAGCCATTCAGGGAGAGCCTTGAAGGAGCCCTGAACTGGGAAAGAACAGCATGCAGAAGAAAGCGTCTGTGCTGTGAAGATCTGCAGCCATAAGAACACACCGAGGAGGTATGGACTTTAGCAATCTGAGAACAGCATGATGGGACTCTAGAGAAATAGAACAACAACAAGTGGTAGCTTTCGATTTGGAGCAATCCAGCAAAGCTTGCAAATTTCTTGCTGGGCACCACCCTCTTGGTCAGGGCGAGTGGCCAGAAATGGAGGCCATTTTCCATGGGGAAAACGAAGTCATTGGCCCAGGCTCTTGGTGTCAGATGAAAGGTGGCATCTGGGGCTCTAAGGACTTGCAGGGTCCTAGTTGCTGGCAGCTTTCGTTCTGGAAGGATCCAGCAGAGTTTGTAGATTCCTGGCTTGGCACTGCCCTGCCTGCCAGGCAGAGTGGCCACAAATGAAGGCCATTTTCCATGGGAAAAACGAAGTCCTTTCCCCAGGGTCTCAGGAATATGTTCAAGGTGGCGTTTGAGGCTCTAAGTACTTCCAGGGCCCTAGTTGCTGCCAGCTTTTCTTTTGGAAAAATCCAGCAACGATTGCATCATTCTAGCTAGGCTCCCACTTTCTGCCAGGGTGAGTGGCTGCCAAGGGAGGCCATTTGCCATGGGAAAAAGAAGTCCTTTCCCCAGGGTCTGGGTGTCAGATGAAAGGTGGCCTTTGGGGTTCTGAGGACTTGTAGGGTAGTACTTACTGGCTAGAGTAGAGGAAATGGATTCTATTTGAATATCTGTCTAGAGGCTTTGCCCCACAGGTCCTGGTTGTCCTTGATGGGCTGCAGCTGTGAGCATTGAAGAGAACTGGGATAAAAGGGGGCGGCGTAGCCATTCAGGGAGAGCCTTGAAGGAGCCCTGAACTGGGAAAGAACAGCATGCAGAAGAAAGCGTCTGTGCTGTGAAGATCTGCAGCCATAAGAACACACCGAGGAGGTATGGACTTTAGCAATCTGAGAACAGCATGATGGGACTCTAGAGAAATAGAACAACAACAAGTGGCAGCTTTCGATTTGGAGCAATCCAGCAAAGCTTGCAAATTTCTTGCTGGCACCACCCTCTTGGTCAGGGCGAGTGGCCAGAAATGGAGGCCATTTTCCATGGGGAAAACGAAGTCATTGGCCCAGGCTCTGGGTGTCAGATGACAGGTGGCGTCTGGGGCTCTAAGGACTTGCAGGGTCCTAGTTGCTGGCAGCTTTCGTTCTGGAAGGATCCAGCACAGTTTGTAGATTCCTGGCTTGGCACTGCCCTGCCTGCCAGGCCAAGTGGCCACAAATGAAGGCCATTTCCCATGGGAAAAACGAAGTCCTTTCCCCAGGGTCTCAGGAATATGTTCAAGGTGGCGTTTGAGGCTCTAAGTACTTCCAGGGCCCTAGTTGCTGGCAGCTTTTCTTTTGGAAAAATCCAGCAACGATTGCATCATTCTAGCTAGGCTCCCACTTTCTGCCAGGGTGAGTGGCTGCCAAGGGAGGCCATTTGCCATGGGAAAAAGAAGTCCTTTCCCCAGGGTCTGGGTGTCAGATGAAAGGTGGCCTTTGGGGTTCTGAGGACTTGTAGGGTACTACTTACTGGCTAGAGTAGAGGAAATGGATTCTATTTGAATATCTGTCCCACAGGTCCTGGTTGTCCTTGATGGGCTGCAGCTGTGAGCATTGAAGAGAACTGGGATAAAAGGGGGCGGCTTAGCCATTCAGGGAGAGCCTTGAAGGAGCCCTGAACTGGGAAAGAACAGCATGCAGAAGAAAGCGTCTGTGCTGTGAAGATCTGCAGCCATAAGAACACACCGAGGAGGTATGGACTTTAGCAATCTGAGAACAGCATGATGGGACTCTAGAGAAATAGAACAACAACAAGTGGCAGCTTTCGATTTGGAGCAATCCAGCAAAGCTTGCAAATTTCTTGCTGGGCACCACCCTCTTGGTCAGGGCGAGTGGCCAGAAATGGAGGCCATTTTCCATGGGGAAAACGAAGTCATTGGCCCAGGCTCTGGGTGTCAGATGACTGGTGGCATCTGGGGCTCTAAGGACTTGCAGGGTCCTAGTTGCTGGCAGCTTTCGTTCTGGAAGGATCCAGCAGAGTTTGTAGATTCCTGGCTTGGCACTGCCCTGCCTGCCAGGCAGAGTGGCCACAAATGAAGGCCATTTTCCATGGGAAAAACGAAGTCCTTTCCCCAGGGTCTCAGGAATATGTTCAAGGTGGCGTTTGAGGCTCTAAGTACTTCCAGGGCCCTAGTTGCTGCCAGCTTTTCTTTTGGAAAAATCCAGCAACGATTGCATCATTCTAGCTAGGCTCCCACTTTCTGCCAGGGTGAGTGGCTGCCAAGGGAGGCCATTTGCCATGGGAAAAAGAAGTCCTTTCCCCAGGGTCTGGGTGTCAGATGAAAGGTGGCCTTTGGGGTTCTGAGGACTTGTAGGGTAGTACTTACTGGCTAGAGTAGAGGAAATGGATTCTATTTGAATATCTGTCCCACAGGTCCTGGTTGTCCTTGATGGGCTGCAGCTGTGAGCATTGAAGAGAACTGGGATAAAAGGGGGCGGCGTAGCCATTCAGGGAGAGCCTTGAAGGAGCCCTGAACTGGGAAAGAACAGCATGCAGAAGAAAGCGTCTGTGCTGTGAAGATCTGCAGCCATAAGAACACACCGAGGAGGTATGGACTTTAGCAATCTGAGAACAGCATGATGGGACTCTAGAGAAATAGAACAACAACAAGTGGTAGCTTTAGATTTGGAGCAATCCAGCAAAGCTTGCAAATTTCTTGCTGGGCACCACCCTCTTGGTCAGGGCGAGTGGCCAGAAATGGAGGCCATTTTCCATGGGGAAAACGAAGTCATTGGCCCAGGCTCTGGGTGTCAGATGACTGGTGGCATCTGGGGCTCTAAGGACTTGCAGGGTCCTAGTTGCTGGCAGCTTTCGTTCTGGAAGGATCCAGCAGAGTTTGTAGATTCCTGGCTTGGCACTGCCCTGCCTGCCAGGCAGAGTGGCCACAAATGAAGGCCATTTTCCATGGGAAAAACGAAGTCCTTTCCCCAGGGTCTCAGGAATATGTTCAAGGTGGCGTTTGAGGCTCTAAGTACTTCCAGGGCCCTAGTTGCTGCCAGCTTTTCTTTTGGAAAAATCCAGCAACGATTGCATCATTCTAGCTAGGCTCCCACTTTCTGCCAGGGTGAGTGGCTGCCAAGGGAGGCCATTTGCCATGGGAAAAAGAAGTCCTTTCCCCAGGGTCTGGGTGTCAGATGAAAGGTGGCCTTTGGGGTTCTGAGGACTTGTAGGGTGGTACTTACTGGCTAGAGTAGAGGAAATGGATTCTATTTGAATATCTGTCTAGAGGCTTTGCCCCACAGGTCCTGGTTGTCCTTGATGGGCTGCAGCTGTGAGCATTGAAGAGAACTGGGATAAAAGGGGGCGGCTTAGCCATTCAGGGAGAGCCTTGAAGGAGCCCTGAACTGGGAAAGAACAGCATGCAGAAGAAAGCGTCTGTGCTGTGAAGATCTGCAGCCATAAGAACACACCGAGGAGGTATGGACTTTAGCAATCTGAGAACAGCATGATGGGACTCTAGAGAAATAGAACAACAACAAGTGGCAGCTTTCGATTTGGAGCAATCCAGCAAAGCTTGCAAATTTCTTGCTGGGCACCACCCTCTTGGTCAGGGCGAGTGGCCAGAAATGGAGGCCATTTTCCATGGGTAAAACGAAGTCATTGGCCCAGGCTCTGGGTGTCAGATGACTGGTGGCATCTGGGGCTGTAAGGACTTGCAGGGTCCTAGTTGCTGGCAGCTTTCGTTCTGGAAGGATCCAGCAGAGTTTGTAGATTCCTGGCTTGGCACTGCCCTGCCTGCCAGGCCAAGTGGCCACAAATGAAGGCCATTTTCCATGGGAAAAACGAAGTCCTTTCCCCAGGGTCTCAGTAATATGTTCAAGGTGGCGTTTGAGGCTCTAAGTACTTCCAGGGCCCTAGTTGCTGGCAGCTTTTCTTTTGGAAAAATCCAGCAACGATTGCATCATTCTAGCTAGGCTCCCACTTTCTGCCAGGGTGAGTGGCTGCCAAGGGAGGCCATTTGCCATGGGAAAAAGAAGTCCTTTCCCCAGGGTCTGGGTGTCAGATGAAAGGTGGCCTTTGGGGTTCTGAGGACTTGTAGGGTACTACTTACTGGCTAGAGTAGAGGAAATGGATTCTATTTGAATATCTGTCCCACAGGTCCTGGTTGTCCTTGATGGGCTGCAGCTGTGAGCATTGAAGAGAACTGGGATAAAAGGGGGCGGCGTAGCCATTCAGGGAGAGCCTTGAAGGAGCCCTGAACTGGGAAAGAACAGCATGCAGAAGAAAGCGTCTGTGCTGTGAAGATCTGCAGCCATAAGAACACACCGAGGAGGTATGGACTTTAGCAATCTGAGAACAGCATGATGGGACTCTAGAGAAATAGAACAACAACAAGTGGTAGCTTTAGATTTGGAGCAATCCAGCAAAGCTTGCAAATTTCTTGCTGGGCACCACCCTCTTGGTCAGGGTGAGAGGCCAGAAATGGAGGCCATTTTCCATGGGGAAAACGAAGTCATTGGCCCAGGCTCTGGGTGTCAGATGAAAGGTGGCGTCTGGGGCTCTAAGGACTTGCAGGGTCCTAGTTGCTGGCAGCTTTCGTTCTGGAAGGATCCAGCATAGTTTGTAGATTCCTGGCTTGGCACTGCCCTGCCTGCCAGGCCAAGTGGCCACAAATGAAGGCCATTTCCCATGGGAAAAACGAAGTCCTTTCCCCAGGGTCTCAGGAATATGTTCAAGGTGGCGTTTGAGGCTCTAAGTACTTCCAGGGCCCTAGTTGCTGGCAGCTTTTCTTTTGGAAAAATCCAGCAACGATTGCATCATTCTAGCTAGGCTCCCACTTTCTGCCAGGGTGAGTGGCTGCCAAGGGAGGCCATTTGCCATGGGAAAAAGAAGTCCTTTCCCCAGGGTCTGGGTGTCAGATGAAAGGTGGCCTTTGGGGTTCTGAGGACTTGTAGGGTAGTACTTACTGGCTAGAGTAGAGGAAATGGATTCTATTTGAATATCTGTCTAGAGGCTTTGCCCCACAGGTCCTGGTTGTCCTTGATGGGCTGCAGCTGTGAGCATTGAAGAGAACTGGGATAAAAGGGGGCGGCGTAGCCATTCAGGGAGAGCCTTGAAGGAGCCCTGAACTGGGAAAGAACAGCATGCAGAAGAAAGCGTCTGTGCTGTGAAGATCTGCAGCCATAAGAACACACCGAGGAGGTATGGACTTTAGCAATCTGAGAACAGCATGATGGGACTCTAGAGAAATAGAACAACAACAAGTGGCAGCTTTCGATTTGGAGCAATCCAGCAAAGCTTGCAAATTTCTTGCTGGGCACCACCCTCTTGGTCAGGGCGAGTGGCCAGAAATGGAGGCCATTTTCCATGGGGAAAACGAAGTCATTGGCCCAGGCTCTGGGTGTCAGATGACAGGTGGCGTCTGGGGCTCTAAGGACTTGCAGGGTCCTAGTTGCTGGCAGCTTTCGTTCTGGAAGGATCCAGCACAGTTTGTAGATTCCTGGCTTGGCACTGCCCTGCCTGCCAGGCCAAGTGGCCACAAATGAAGGCCATTTCCCATGGGAAAAACGAAGTCCTTTCCCCAGGGTCTCAGGAATATGTTCAAGGTGGCGTTTGAGGCTCTAAGTACTTCCAGGGCCCTAGTTGCTGCCAGCTTTTCTTTTGGAAAAATCCAGCAACGATTGCATCATTCTAGCTAGGCTCCCACTTTCTGCCAGGGTGAGTGGCTGCCAAGGGAGGCCATTTGCCATGGGAAAAAGAAGTCCTTTCCCCAGGGTCTGGGTGTCAGATGAAAGGTGGCCTTTGGGGTTCTGAGGACTTGTAGGGTACTACTTACTGGCTAGAGTAGAGGAAATGGATTCTATTTGAATATCTGTCCCACAGGTCCTGGTTGTCCTTGATGGGCTGCAGCTGTGAGCATTGAAGAGAACTGGGATAAAAGGGGGCGGCGTAGCCATTCAGGGAGAGCCTTGAAGGAGCCCTGAACTGGGAAAGAACAGCATGCAGAAGAAAGCGTCTGTGCTGTGAAGATCTGCAGCCATAAGAACACACCGAGGAGGTATGGACTTTAGCAATCTGAGAACAGCATGATGGGACTCTAGAGAAATAGAAGAACAACAAGTGGTAGCTTTAGATTTGGAGCAATCCAGCAAAGCTTGCAAATTTCTTGCTGGGCACCACCCTCTTGGTCAGGGCGAGTGGCCAGAAATGGAGGCCATTTTCCATGGGGAAAACGAAGTCATTGGCCCAGGCTCTGGGTGTCAGATGACTGGTGGCATCTGGGGCTCTAAGGACTTGCAGGGTCCTAGTTGCTGGCAGCTTTCGTTCTGGAAGGATCCAGCACAGTTTGTAGATTCCTGGCTTGGCACTGCCCTGCCTGCCAGGCAGAGTGGCCACAAATGAAGGCCATTTTCCATGGGAAAAACGAAGTCCTTTCCCCAGGGTCTCAGGAATATGTTCAAGGTGGCGTTTGAGGCTCTAAGTACTTCCAGGGCCCTAGTTGCTGCCAGCTTTTCTTTTGGAAAAATCCAGCAACGATTGCATCATTCTAGCTAGGCTCCCACTTTCTGCCAGGGTGAGTGGCTGCCAAGGGAGGCCATTTGCCATGGGAAAAAGAAGTCCTTTCCCCAGGGTCTGGGTGTCAGATGAAAGGTGGCCTTTGGGGTTCTGAGGACTTGTAGGGTAGTACTTACTGGCTAGAGTAGAGGAAATGGATTCTATTTGAATATCTGTCTAGAGGCTTTGCCCCACAGGTCCTGGTTGTCCTTGATGGGCTGCAGCTGTGAGCATTGAAGAGAACTGGGATAAAAGGGGGCGGCGTAGCCATTCAGGGAGAGCCTTGAAGGAGCCCTGAACTGGGAAAGAACAGCATGCAGAAGAAAGCGTCTGTGCTGTGAAGATCTGCAGCCATAAGAACACACCGAGGAGGTATGGACTTTAGCAATCTGAGAACAGCATGATGGGACTCTAGAGAAATAGAACAACAACAAGTGGCAGCTTTCGATTTGGAGCAATCCAGCAAAGCTTGCAAATTTCTTGCTGGGCACCACCCTCTTGGTCAGGGCGAGTGGCCAGAAATGGAGGCCATTTTCCATGGGGAAAACGAAGTCATTGGCCCAGGCTCTGGGTGTCAGATGACAGGTGGCGTCTGGGGCTCTAAGGACTTGCAGGGTCCTAGTTGCTGGCAGCTTTCGTTCTGGAAGGATCCAGCACAGTTTGTAGATTCCTGGCTTGGCACTGCCCTGCCTGCCAGGCCAAGTGGCCACAAATGAAGGCCATTTCCCATGGGAAAAACGAAGTCCTTTCCCCAGGGTCTCAGGAATATGTTCAAGGTGGCGTTTGAGGCTCTAAGTACTTCCAGGGCCCTAGTTGCTGCCAGCTTTTCTTTTGGAAAAATCCAGCAACGATTGCATCATTCTAGCTAGGCTCCCACTTTCTGCCAGGGTGAGTGGCTGCCAAGGGAGGCCATTTGCCATGGGAAAAAGAAGTCCTTTCCCCAGGGTCTGGGTGTCAGATGAAAGGTGGCCTTTGGGGTTCTGAGGACTTGTAGGGTACTACTTACTGGCTAGAGTAGAGGAAATGGATTCTATTTGAATATCTGTCCCACAGGTCCTGGTTGTCCTTGATGGGCTGCAGCTGTGAGCATTGAAGAGAACTGGGATAAAAGGGGGCGGCGTAGCCATTCAGGGAGAGCCTTGAAGGAGCCCTGAACTGGGAAAGAACAGCATGCAGAAGAAAGCGTCTGTGCTGTGAAGATCTGCAGCCATAAGAACACACTGAGGAGGTATGGACTTTAGCAATCTGAGAACAGCATGATGGGACTCTAGAGAAATAGAAGAACAACAAGTGGTAGCTTTAGATTTGGAGCAATCCAGCAAAGCTTGCAAATTTCTTGCTGGGCACCACCCTCTTGGTCAGGGCGAGTGGCCAGAAATGGAGGCCATTTTCCATGGGGAAAACGAAGTCATTGGCCCAGGCTCTGGGTGTCAGATGACTGGTGGCATCTGGGGCTGTAAGGACTTGCAGGGTCCTAGTTGCTGGCAGCTTTCGTTCTGGAAGGATCCAGCAGAGTTTGTAGATTCCTGGCTTGGCACTGCCCTGCCTGCCAGGCAGAGTGGCCACAAATGAAGGCCATTTTCCATGGGAAAAACGAAGTCCTTTCCCCAGGGTCTCAGGAATATGTTCAAGGTGGCGTTTGAGGCTCTAAGTACTTCCAGGGCCCTAGTTGCTGCCAGCTTTTCTTTTGGAAAAATCCAGCAACGATTGCATCATTCTAGCTAGGCTCCCACTTTCTGCCAGGGTGAGTGGCTGCCAAGGGAGGCCATTTGCCATGGGAAAAAGAAGTCCTTTCCCCAGGGTCTGGGTGTCAGATGAAAGGTGGCCTTTGGGGTTCTGAGGACTTGTAGGGTAGTACTTACTGGCTAGAGTAGAGGAAATGGATTCTATTTGAATATCTGTCCCACAGGTCCTGGTTGTCCTTGATGGGCTGCAGCTGTGAGCATTGAAGAGAACTGGGATAAAAGGGGGCGGCGTAGCCATTCAGGGAGAGCCTTGAAGGAGCCCTGAACTGGGAAAGAACAGCATGCAGAAGAAAGCGTCTGTGCTGTGAAGATCTGCAGCCATAAGAACACACCGAGGAGGTATGGACTTTAGCAATCTGAGAACAGCATGATGGGACTCTAGAGAAATAGAACAACAACAAGTGGTAGCTTTAGATTTGGAGCAATCCAGCAAAGCTTGCAAATTTCTTGCTGGGCACCACCCTCTTGGTCAGGGCGAGTGGCCAGAAATGGAGGCCATTTTCCATGGGGAAAACGAAGTCATTGGCCCAGGCTCTGGGTGTCAGATGACTGGTGGCATCTGGGGCTCTAAGGACTTGCAGGGTCCTAGTTGCTGGCAGCTTTCGTTCTGGAAGGATCCAGCACAGTTTGTAGATTCCTGGCTTGGCACTGCCCTGCCTGCCAGGCCAAGTGGCCACAAATGAAGGCCATTTCCCATGGGAAAAACGAAGTCCTTTCCCCAGGGTCTCAGGAATATGTTCAAGGTGGCGTTTGAGGCTCTAAGTACTTCCAGGGCCCTAGTTGCTGGCAGCTTTTCTTTTGGAAAAATCCAGCAACGATTGCATCATTCTAGCTAGGCTCCCACTTTCTGCCAGGGTGAGTGGCTGCCAAGGGAGGCCATTTGCCATGGGAAAAAGAAGTCCTTTCCCCAGGGTCTGGGTGTCAGATGAAAGGTGGCCTTTGGGGTTCTGAGGACTTGTAGGGTACTACTTACTGGCTAGAGTAGAGGAAATGGATTCTATTTGAATATCTGTCCCACAGGTCCTGGTTGTCCTTGATGGGCTGCAGCTGTGAGCATTGAAGAGAACTGGGATAAAAGGGGGCGGCGTAGCCATTCAGGGAGAGCCTTGAAGGAGCCCTGAACTGGGAAAGAACAGCATGCAGAAGAAAGCGTCTGTGCTGTGAAGATCTGCAGCCATAAGAACACACCGAGGAGGTATGGACTTTAGCAATCTGAGAACAGCATGATGGGACTCTAGAGAAATAGAAGAACAACAAGTGGTAGCTTTAGATTTGGAGCAATCCAGCAAAGCTTGCAAATTTCTTGCTGGGCACCACCCTCTTGGTCAGGGCGAGTGGCCAGAAATGGAGGCCATTTTCCATGGGGAAAACGAAGTCATTGGCCCAGGCTCTGGGTGTCAGATGACTGGTGGCATCTGGGGCTCTAAGGACTTGCAGGGTCCTAGTTGCTGGCAGCTTTCGTTCTGGAAGGATCCAGCAGAGTTTGTAGATTCCTGGCTTGGCACTGCCTGCCTGCCAGGCCAAGTGGCCACAAATGAAGGCCATTTCCCATGGGAAAAACGAAGTCCTTTCCCCAGGGTCTCAGTAATATGTTCAAGGTGGCGTTTGAGGCTCTAAGTACTTCCAGGGCCCTAGTTGCTGGCAGCTTTTCTTTTGGAAAAATCCAGCAACGATTGCATCATTCTAGCTAGGCTCCCACTTTCTGCCAGGGTGAGTGGCTGCCAAGGGAGGCCATTTGCCATGGGAAAAAGAAGTCCTTTCCCCAGGGTCTGGGTGTCAGATGAAAGGTGGCCTTTGGGGTTCTGAGGACTTGTAGGGTACTACTTACTGGCTAGAGTAGAGGAAATGGATTCTATTTGAATATCTGTCCCACAGGTCCTGGTTGTCCTTGATGGGCTGCAGCTGTGAGCATTGAAGAGAACTGGGATAAAAGGGGGCGGCGTAGCCATTCAGGGAGAGCCTTGAAGGAGCCCTGAACTGGGAAAGAACAGCATGCAGAAGAAAGCGTCTGTGCTGTGAAGATCTGCAGCCATAAGAACACACCGAGGAGGTATGGACTTTAGCAATCTGAGAACAGCATGATGGGACTCTAGAGAAATAGAACAACAACAAGTGGTAGCTTTCGATTTGGAGCAATCCAGCAAAGCTTGCAAATTTCTTGCTGGGCACCACCCTCTTGGTCAGGGCGAGTGGCCAGAAATGGAGGCCATTTTCCATGGGGAAAACGAAGTCATTGGCCCAGGCTCTGGGTGTCAGATGACTGGTGGCATCTGGGGCTCTAAGGACTTGCAGGGTCCTAGTTGCTGGCAGCTTTCGTTCTGGAAGGATCCAGCAGAGTTTGTAGATTCCTGGCTTGGCACTGCCCTGCCTGCCAGGCCAAGTGGCCACAAATGAAGGCCATTTTCCATGGGAAAAACGAAGTCCTTTCCCCAGGGTCTCAGGAATATGTTCAAGGTGGCGTTTGAGGCTCTAAGTACTTCCAGGGCCCTAGTTGCTGCCAGCTTTTCTTTTGGAAAAATCCAGCAACGATTGCATCATTCTAGCTAGGCTCCCACTTTCTGCCAGGGTGAGTGGCTGCCAAGGGAGGCCATTTGCCATGGGAAAAAGAAGTCCTTTCCCCAGGGTCTGGGTGTCAGATGAAAGGTGGCCTTTGGGGTTCTGAGGACTTGTAGGGTACTACTTACTGGCTAGAGTAGAGGAAATGGATTCTATTTGAATATCTGTCTAGAGGCTTTGCCCCACAGGTCCTGGTTGTCCTTGATGGGCTGCAGCTGTGAGCATTGAAGAGAACTGGGATAAAAGGGGGCGGCTTAGCCATTCAGGGAGAGCCTTGAAGGAGCCCTGAACTGGGAAAGAACAGCATGCAGAAGAAAGCGTCTGTGCTGTGAAGATCTGCAGCCATAAGAACACACCGAGGAGGTATGGACTTTAGCAATCTGAGAACAGCATGATGGGACTCTAGAGAAATAGAACAACAACAAGTGGCAGCTTTCGATTTGGAGCAATCCAGCAAAGCTTGCAAATTTCTTGCTGGGCACCACCCTCTTGGTCAGGGCGAGTGGCCAGAAATGGAGGCCATTTTCCATGGGGAAAACGAAGTCATTGGCCCAGGCTCTGGGTGTCAGATGACTGGTGGCATCTGGGGCTCTAAGGACTTGCAGGGTCCTAGTTGCTGGCAGCTTTCGTTCTGGAAGGATCCAGCACAGTTTGTAGATTCCTGGCTTGGCACTGCCCTGCCTGCCAGGCAGAGTGGCCACAAATGAAGGCCATTTTCCATGGGAAAAACGAAGTCCTTTCCCCAGGGTCTCAGGAATATGTTCAAGGTGGCGTTTGAGGCTCTAAGTACTTCCAGGGCCCTAGTTGCTGGCAGCTTTTCTTTTGGAAAAATCCAGCAACGATTGCATCATTCTAGCTAGGCTCCCACTTTCTGCCAGGGTGAGTGGCTGCCAAGGGAGGCCATTTGCCATGGGAAAAAGAAGTCCTTTCCCCAGGGTCTGGGTGTCAGATGAAAGGTGGCCTTTGGGGTTCTGAGGACTTGTAGGGTAGTACTTACTGGCTAGAGTAGAGGAAATGGATTCTATTTGAATATCTGTCCCACAGGTCCTGGTTGTCCTTGATGGGCTGCAGCTGTGAGCATTGAAGAGAACTGGGATAAAAGGGGGCGGCGTAGCCATTCAGGGAGAGCCTTGAAGGAGCCCTGAACTGGGAAAGAACAGCATGCAGAAGAAAGCGTCTGTGCTGTGAAGATCTGCAGCCATAAGAACACACCGAGGAGGTATGGACTTTAGCAATCTGAGAACAGCATGATGGGACTCTAGAGAAATAGAACAACAACAAGTGGTAGCTTTAGATTTGGAGCAATCCAGCAAAGCTTGCAAATTTCTTGCTGGGCACCACCCTCTTGGTCAGGGCGAGTGGCCAGAAATGGAGGCCATTTTCCATGGGGAAAACGAAGTCATTGGCCCAGGCTCTGGGTGTCAGATGACTGGTGGCATCTGGGGCTCTAAGGACTTGCAGGGTCCTAGTTGCTGGCAGCTTTCGTTCTGGAAGGATCCAGCAGAGTTTGTAGATTCCTGGCTTGGCACTGCCCTGCCTGCCAGGCAGAGTGGCCACAAATGAAGGCCATTTTCCATGGGAAAAACGAAGTCCTTTCCCCAGGGTCTCAGGAATATGTTCAAGGTGGCGTTTGAGGCTCTAAGTACTTCCAGGGCCCTAGTTGCTGGCAGCTTTTCTTTTGGAAAAATCCAGCAACGATTGCATCATTCTAGCTAGGCTCCCACTTTCTGCCAGGGTGAGTGGCTGCCAAGGGAGGCCATTTGCCATGGGAAAAAGAAGTCCTTTCCCCAGGGTCTGGGTGTCAGATGAAAGGTGGCCTTTGGGGTTCTGAGGACTTGTAGGGTAGTACTTACTGGCTAGAGTAGAGGAAATGGATTCTATTTGAATATCTGTCCCACAGGTCCTGGTTGTCCTTGATGGGCTGCAGCTGTGAGCATTGAAGAGAACTGGGATAAAAGGGGGCGGCTTAGCCATTCAGGGAGAGCCTTGAAGGAGCCCTGAACTGGGAAAGAACAGCATGCAGAAGAAAGCGTCTGTGCTGTGAAGATCTGCAGCCATAAGAACACACCGAGGAGGTATGGACTTTAGCAATCTGAGAACAGCATGATGGGACTCTAGAGAAATAGAACAACAACAAGTGGTAGCTTTAGATTTGGAGCAATCCAGCAAAGCTTGCAAATTTCTTGCTGGGCACCACCCTCTTGGTCAGGGCGAGTGGCCAGAAATGGAGGCCATTTTCCATGGGGAAAACGAAGTCATTGGCCCAGGCTCTGGGTGTCAGATGACTGGTGGCATCTGGGGCTGTAAGGACTTGCAGGGTCCTAGTTGCTGGCAGCTTTCGTTCTGGAAGGATCCAGCAGAGTTTGTAGATTCCTGGCTTGGCACTGCCCTGCCTGCCAGGCCAAGTGGCCACAAATGAAGGCCATTTTCCATGGGAAAAAGAAGTCCTTTCCCCAGGGTCTCAGTAATATGTTCAAGGTGGCGTTTGAGGCTCTAAGTACTTCCAGGGCCCTAGTTGCTGCCAGCTTTTCTTTTGGAAAAATCCAGCAACGATTGCATCATTCTAGCTAGGCTCCCACTTTCTGCCAGGGTGAGTGGCTGCCAAGGGAGGCCATTTGCCATGGGAAAAAGAAGTCCTTTCCCCAGGGTCTGGGTGTCAGATGAAAGGTGGCCTTTGGGGTTCTGAGGACTTGTAGGGTAGTACTTACTGGCTAGAGTAGAGGAAATGGATTCTATTTGAATATCTGTCCCACAGGTCCTGGTTGTCCTTGATGGGCTGCAGCTGTGAGCATTGAAGAGAACTGGGATAAAAGGGGGCGGCGTAGCCATTCAGGGAGAGCCTTGAAGGAGCCCTGAACTGGGAAAGAACAGCATGCAGAAGAAAGCGTCTGTGCTGTGAAGATCTGCAGCCATAAGAACACACCGAGGAGGTATGGACTTTAGCAATCTGAGAACAGCATGATGGGACTCTAGAGAAATAGAAGAACAACAAGTGGTAGCTTTAGATTTGGAGCAATCCAGCAAAGCTTGCAAATTTCTTGCTGGGCACCACCCTCTTGGTCAGGGCGAGTGGCCAGAAATGGAGGCCATTTTCCATGGGGAAAACGAAGTCATTGGCCCAGGCTCTGGGTGTCAGATGACTGGTGGCATCTGGGGCTGTAAGGACTTGCAGGGTCCTAGTTGCTGGCAGCTTTCGTTCTGGAAGGATCCAGCAGAGTTTGTAGATTCCTGGCTTGGCACTGCCCTGCCTGCCAGGCAGAGTGGCCACAAATGAAGGCCATTTTCCATGGGAAAAACGAAGTCCTTTCCCCAGGGTCTCAGGAATATGTTCAAGGTGGCGTTTGAGGCTCTAAGTACTTCCAGGGCCCTAGTTGCTGGCAGCTTTTCTTTTGGAAAAATCCAGCAACGATTGCATCATTCTAGCTAGGCTCCCACTTTCTGCCAGGGTGAGTGGCTGCCAAGGGAGGCCATTTGCCATGGGAAAAAGAAGTCCTTTCCCCAGGGTCTGGGTGTCAGATGAAAGGTGGCCTTTGGGGTTCTGAGGACTTGTAGGGTACTACTTACTGGCTAGAGTAGAGGAAATGGATTCTATTTGAATATCTGTCCCACAGGTCCTGGTTGTCCTTGATGGGCTGCAGCTGTGAGCATTGAAGAGAACTGGGATAAAAGGGGGCGGCGTAGCCATTCAGGGAGAGCCTTGAAGGAGCCCTGAACTGGGAAAGAACAGCATGCAGAAGAAAGCGTCTGTGCTGTGAAGATCTGCAGCCATAAGAACACACCGAGGAGGTATGGACTTTAGCAATCTGAGAACAGCATGATGGGACTCTAGAGAAATAGAAGAACAACAAGTGGTAGCTTTAGATTTGGAGCAATCCAGCAAAGCTTGCAAATTTCTTGCTGGGCACCACCCTCTTGGTCAGGGCGAGTGGCCAGAAATGGAGGCCATTTTCCATGGGGAAAACGAAGTCATTGGCCCAGGCTCTGGGTGTCAGATGACTGGTGGCATCTGGGGCTCTAAGGACTTGCAGGGTCCTAGTTGCTGGCAGCTTTCGTTCTGGAAGGATCCAGCAGAGTTTGTAGATTCCTGGCTTGGCACTGCCCTGCCTGCCAGGCCAAGTGGCCACAAATGAAGGCCATTTCCCATGGGAAAAACGAAGTCCTTTCCCCAGGGTCTCAGGAATATGTTCAAGGTGGCGTTTGAGGCTCTAAGTACTTCCAGGGCCCTAGTTGCTGGCAGCTTTTCTTTTGGAAAAATCCAGCAACGATTGCATCATTCTAGCTAGGCTCCCACTTTCTGCCAGGGTGAGTGGCTGCCAAGGGAGGCCATTTGCCATGGGAAAAAGAAGTCCTTTCCCCAGGGTCTGGGTGTCAGATGAAAGGTGGCCTTTGGGGTTCTGAGGACTTGTAGGGTAGTACTTACTGGCTAGAGTAGAGGAAATGGATTCTATTTGAATATCTGTCCCACAGGTCCTGGTTGTCCTTGATGGGCTGCAGCTGTGAGCATTGAAGAGAACTGGGATAAAAGGGGGCGGCGTAGCCATTCAGGGAGAGCCTTGAAGGAGCCCTGAACTGGGAAAGAACAGCATGCAGAAGAAAGCGTCTGTGCTGTGAAGATCTGCAGCCATAAGAACACACCGAGGAGGTATGGACTTTAGCAATCTGAGAACAGCATGATGGGACTCTAGAGAAATAGAAGAACAACAAGTGGTAGCTTTCGATTTGGAGCAATCCAGCAAAGCTTGCAAATTTCTTGCTGGGCACCACCCTCTTGGTCAGGGCGAGTGGCCAGAAATGGAGGCCATTTTCCATGGGGAAAACGAAGTCATTGGCCCAGGCTCTGGGTGTCAGATGACTGGTGGCATCTGGGGCTGTAAGGACTTGCAGGGTCCTAGTTGCTGGCAGCTTTCGTTCTGGAAGGATCCAGCAGAGTTTGTAGATTCCTGGCTTGGCACTGCCCTGCCTGCCAGGCAGAGTGGCCACAAATGAAGGCCATTTTCCATGGGAAAAACGAAGTCCTTTCCCCAGGGTCTCAGTAATATGTTCAAGGTGGCGTTTGAGGCTCTAAGTACTTCCAGGGCCCTAGTTGCTGGCAGCTTTTCTTTTGGAAAAATCCAGCAACGATTGCATCATTCTAGCTAGGCTCCCACTTTCTGCCAGGGTGAGTGGCTGCCAAGGGAGGCCATTTGCCATGGGAAAAAGAAGTCCTTTCCCCAGGGTCTGGGTGTCAGATGAAAGGTGGCCTTTGGGGTTCTGAGGACTTGTAGGGTAGTACTTACTGGCTAGAGTAGAGGAAATGGATTCTATTTGAATATCTGTCTAGAGGCTTTGCCCCACAGGTCCTGGTTGTCCTTGATGGGCTGCAGCTGTGAGCATTGAAGAGAACTGGGATAAAAGGGGGCGGCGTAGCCATTCAGGGAGAGCCTTGAAGGAGCCCTGAACTGGGAAAGAACAGCATGCAGAAGAAAGCGTCTGTGCTGTGAAGATCTGCAGCCATAAGAACACACCGAGGAGGTATGGACTTTAGCAATCTGAGAACAGCATGATGGGACTCTAGAGAAATAGAACAACAACAAGTGGCAGCTTTCGATTTGGAGCAATCCAGCAAAGCTTGCAAATTTCTTGCTGGGCACCACCCTCTTGGTCAGGGCGAGTGGCCAGAAATGGAGGCCATTTTCCATGGGGAAAACGAAGTCATTGGCCCAGGCTCTGGGTGTCAGATGACTGGTGGCATCTGGGGCTCTAAGGACTTGCAGGGTCCTAGTTGCTGGCAGCTTTCGTTCTGGAAGGATCCAGCAGAGTTTGTAGATTCCTGGCTTGGCACTGCCCTGCCTGCCAGGCAGAGTGGCCAGAAATGAAGGCCATTTTCCATGGGAAAAACGAAGTCCTTTCCCCAGGGTCTCAGGAATATGTTCAAGGTGGCGTTTGAGGCTCTAAGTACTTCCAGGGCCCTAGTTGCTGCCAGCTTTTCTTTTGGAAAAATCCAGCAACGATTGCATCATTCTAGCTAGGCTCCCACTTTCTGCCAGGGTGAGTGGCTGCCAAGGGAGGCCATTTGCCATGGGAAAAAGAAGTCCTTTCCCCAGGGTCTGGGTGTCAGATGAAAGGTGGCCTTTGGGGTTCTGAGGACTTGTAGGGTAGTACTTACTGGCTAGAGTAGAGGAAATGGATTCTATTTGAATATCTGTCCCACAGGTCCTGGTTGTCCTTGATGGGCTGCAGCTGTGAGCATTGAAGAGAACTGGGATAAAAGGGGGCGGCGTAGCCATTCAGGGAGAGCCTTGAAGGAGCCCTGAACTGGGAAAGAACAGCATGCAGAAGAAAGCGTCTGTGCTGTGAAGATCTGCAGCCATAAGAACACACCGAGGAGGTATGGACTTTAGCAATCTGAGAACAGCATGATGGGACTCTAGAGAAATAGAACAACAACAAGTGGTAGCTTTAGATTTGGAGCAATCCAGCAAAGCTTGCAAATTTCTTGCTGGGCACCACCCTCTTGGTCAGGGCGAGTGGCCAGAAATGGAGGCCATTTTCCATGGGGAAAACGAAGTCATTGGCCCAGGCTCTGGGTGTCAGATGACTGGTGGCATCTGGGGCTCTAAGGACTTGCAGGGTCCTAGTTGCTGGCAGCTTTCGTTCTGGAAGGATCCAGCAGAGTTTGTAGATTCCTGGCTTGGCACTGCCCTGCCTGCCAGGCCAAGTGGCCACAAATGAAGGCCATTTCCCATGGGAAAAACGAAGTCCTTTCCCCAGGGTCTCAGTAATATGTTCAAGGTGGCGTTTGAGGCTCTAAGTACTTCCAGGGCCCTAGTTGCTGGCAGCTTTTCTTTTGGAAAAATCCAGCAACGATTGCATCATTCTAGCTAGGCTCCCACTTTCTGCCAGGGTGAGTGGCTGCCAAGGGAGGCCATTTGCCATGGGAAAAAGAAGTCCTTTCCCCAGGGTCTGGGTGTCAGATGAAAGGTGGCCTTTGGGGTTCTGAGGACTTGTAGGGTAGTACTTACTGGCTAGAGTAGAGGAAATGGATTCTATTTGAATATCTGTCCCACAGGTCCTGGTTGTCCTTGATGGGCTGCAGCTGTGAGCATTGAAGAGAACTGGGATAAAAGGGGGCGGCGTAGCCATTCAGGGAGAGCCTTGAAGGAGCCCTGAACTGGGAAAGAACAGCATGCAGAAGAAAGCGTCTGTGCTGTGAAGATCTGCAGCCATAAGAACACACCGAGGAGGTATGGACTTTAGCAATCTGAGAACAGCATGATGGGACTCTAGAGAAATAGAAGAACAACAAGTGGTAGCTTTAGATTTGGAGCAATCCAGCAAAGCTTGCAAATTTCTTGCTGGGCACCACCCTCTTGGTCAGGGCGAGTGGCCAGAAATGGAGGCCATTTTCCATGGGGAAAACGAAGTCATTGGCCCAGGCTCTGGGTGTCAGATGACTGGTGGCATCTGGGGCTCTAAGGACTTGCAGGGTCCTAGTTGCTGGCAGCTTTCGTTCTGGAAGGATCCAGCAGAGTTTGTAGATTCCTGGCTTGGCACTGCCCTGCCTGCCAGGCAGAGTGGCCAGAAATGAAGGCCATTTTCCATGGGAAAAACGAAGTCCTTTCCCCAGGGTCTCAGGAATATGTTCAAGGTGGCGTTTGAGGCTCTAAGTACTTCCAGGGCCCTAGTTGCTGCCAGCTTTTCTTTTGGAAAAATCCAGCAACGATTGCATCATTCTAGCTAGGCTCCCACTTTCTGCCAGGGTGAGTGGCTGCCAAGGGAGGCCATTTGCCATGGGAAAAAGAAGTCCTTTCCCCAGGGTCTGGGTGTCAGATGAAAGGTGGCCTTTGGGGTTCTGAGGACTTGTAGGGTAGTACTTACTGGCTAGAGTAGAGGAAATGGATTCTATTTGAATATCTGTCTAGAGGCTTTGCCCCACAGGTCCTGGTTGTCCTTGATGGGCTGCAGCTGTGAGCATTGAAGAGAACTGGGATAAAAGGGGGCGGCGTAGCCATTCAGGGAGAGCCTTGAAGGAGCCCTGAACTGGGAAAGAACAGCATGCAGAAGAAAGCGTCTGTGCTGTGAAGATCTGCAGCCATAAGAACACACCGAGGAGGTATGGACTTTAGCAATCTGAGAACAGCATGATGGGACTCTAGAGAAATAGAACAACAACAAGTGGTAGCTTTCGATTTGGAGCAATCCAGCAAAGCTTGCAAATTTCTTGCTGGGCACCACCCTCTTGGTCAGGGCGAGTGGCCAGAAATGGAGGCCATTTTCCATGGGGAAAACGAAGTCATTGGCCCAGGCTCTGGGTGTCAGATGACTGGTGGCATCTGGGGCTCTAAGGACTTGCAGGGTCCTAGTTGCTGGCAGCTTTCGTTCTGGAAGGATCCAGCAGAGTTTGTAGATTCCTGGCTTGGCACTGCCCTGCCTGCCAGGCCAAGTGGCCACAAATGAAGGCCATTTTCCATGGGAAAAACGAAGTCCTTTCCCCAGGGTCTCAGGAATATGTTCAAGGTGGCGTTTGAGGCTCTAAGTACTTCCAGGGCCCTAGTTGCTGGCAGCTTTTCTTTTGGAAAAATCCAGCAACGATTGCATCATTCTAGCTAGGCTCCCACTTTCTGCCAGGGTGAGTGGCTGCCAAGGGAGGCCATTTGCCATGGGAAAAAGAAGTCCTTTCCCCAGGGTCTGGGTGTCAGATGAAAGGTGGCCTTTGGGGTTCTGAGGACTTGTAGGGTAGTACTTACTGGCTAGAGTAGAGGAAATGGATTCTATTTGAATATCTGTCTAGAGGCTTTGCCCCACAGGTCCTGGTTGTCCTTGATGGGCTGCAGCTGTGAGCATTGAAGAGAACTGGGATAAAAGGGGGCGGCTTAGCCATTCAGGGAGAGCCTTGAAGGAGCCCTGAACTGGGAAAGAACAGCATGCAGAAGAAAGCGTCTGTGCTGTGAAGATCTGCAGCCATAAGAACACACCGAGGAGGTATGGACTTTAGCAATCTGAGAACAGCATGATGGGACTCTAGAGAAATAGAACAACAACAAGTGGCAGCTTTCGATTTGGAGCAATCCAGCAAAGCTTGCAAATTTCTTGCTGGGCACCACCCTCTTGGTCAGGGCGAGTGGCCAGAAATGGAGGCCATTTTCCATGGGGAAAACGAAGTCATTGGCCCAGGCTCTGGGTGTCAGATGACTGGTGGCATCTGGGGCTGTAAGGACTTGCAGGGTCCTAGTTGCTGGCAGCTTTCGTTCTGGAAGGATCCAGCACAGTTTGTAGATTCCTGGCTTGGCACTGCCCTGCCTGCCAGGCAGAGTGGCCACAAATGAAGGCCATTTTCCATGGGAAAAACGAAGTCCTTTCCCCAGGGTCTCAGGAATATGTTCAAGGTGGCGTTTGAGGCTCTAAGTACTTCCAGGGCCCTAGTTGCTGCCAGCTTTTCTTTTGGAAAAATCCAGCAACGATTGCATCATTCTAGCTAGGCTCCCACTTTCTGCCAGGGTGAGTGGCTGCCAAGGGAGGCCATTTGCCATGGGAAAAAGAAGTCCTTTCCCCAGGGTCTGGGTGTCAGATGAAAGGTGGCCTTTGGGGTTCTGAGGACTTGTAGGGTAGTACTTACTGGCTAGAGTAGAGGAAATGGATTCTATTTGAATATCTGTCCCACAGGTCCTGGTTGTCCTTGATGGGCTGCAGCTGTGAGCATTGAAGAGAACTGGGATAAAAGGGGGCGGCGTAGCCATTCAGGGAGAGCCTTGAAGGAGCCCTGAACTGGGAAAGAACAGCATGCAGAAGAAAGCGTCTGTGCTGTGAAGATCTGCAGCCATAAGAACACACCGAGGAGGTATGGACTTTAGCAATCTGAGAACAGCATGATGGGACTCTAGAGAAATAGAAGAACAACAAGTGGTAGCTTTAGATTTGGAGCAATCCAGCAAAGCTTGCAAATTTCTTGCTGGGCACCACCCTCTTGGTCAGGGCGAGTGGCCAGAAATGGAGGCCATTTTCCATGGGGAAAACGAAGTCATTGGCCCAGGCTCTGGGTGTCAGATGACTGGTGGCATCTGGGGCTGTAAGGACTTGCAGGGTCCTAGTTGCTGGCAGCTTTCGTTCTGGAAGGATCCAGCAGAGTTTGTAGATTCCTGGCTTGGCACTGCCCTGCCTGCCAGGCAGAGTGGCCAGAAATGAAGGCCATTTTCCATGGGAAAAACGAAGTCCTTTCCCCAGGGTCTCAGGAATATGTTCAAGGTGGCGTTTGAGGCTCTAAGTACTTCCAGGGCCCTAGTTGCTGCCAGCTTTTCTTTTGGAAAAATCCAGCAACGATTGCATCATTCTAGCTAGGCTCCCACTTTCTGCCAGGGTGAGTGGCTGCCAAGGGAGGCCATTTGCCATGGGAAAAAGAAGTCCTTTCCCCAGGGTCTGGGTGTCAGATGAAAGGTGGCCTTTGGGGTTCTGAGGACTTGTAGGGTGGTACTTACTGGCTAGAGTAGAGGAAATGGATTCTATTTGAATATCTGTCTAGAGGCTTTGCCCCACAGGTCCTGGTTGTCCTTGATGGGCTGCAGCTGTGAGCATTGAAGAGAACTGGGATAAAAGGGGGCGGCTTAGCCATTCAGGGAGAGCCTTGAAGGAGCCCTGAACTGGGAAAGAACAGCATGCAGAAGAAAGCGTCTGTGCTGTGAAGATCTGCAGCCATAAGAACACACCGAGGAGGTATGGACTTTAGCAATCTGAGAACAGCATGATGGGACTCTAGAGAAATAGAACAACAACAAGTGGTAGCTTTAGATTTGGAGCAATCCAGCAAAGCTTGCAAATTTCTTGCTGGGCACCACCCTCTTGGTCAGGGCGAGTGGCCAGAAATGGAGGCCATTTTCCATGGGGAAAACGAAGTCATTGGCCCAGGCTCTGGGTGTCAGATGACTGGTGGCATCTGGGGCTGTAAGGACTTGCAGGGTCCTAGTTGCTGGCAGCTTTCGTTCTGGAAGGATCCAGCAGAGTTTGTAGATTCCTGGCTTGGCACTGCCCTGCCTGCCAGGCAGAGTGGCCACAAATGAAGGCCATTTTCCATGGGAAAAACGAAGTCCTTTCCCCAGGGTCTCAGGAATATGTTCAAGGTGGCGTTTGAGGCTCTAAGTACTTCCAGGGCCCTAGTTGCTGCCAGCTTTTCTTTTGGAAAAATCCAGCAACGATTGCATCATTCTAGCTAGGCTCCCACTTTCTGCCAGGGTGAGTGGCTGCCAAGGGAGGCCATTTGCCATGGGAAAAAGAAGTCCTTTCCCCAGGGTCTGGGTGTCAGATGAAAGGTGGCCTTTGGGGTTCTGAGGACTTGTAGGGTACTACTTACTGGCTAGAGTAGAGGAAATGGATTCTATTTGAATATCTGTCCCACAGGTCCTGGTTGTCCTTGATGGGCTGCAGCTGTGAGCATTGAAGAGAACTGGGATAAAAGGGGGCGGCGTAGCCATTCAGGGAGAGCCTTGAAGGAGCCCTGAACTGGGAAAGAACAGCATGCAGAAGAAAGCGTCTGTGCTGTGAAGATCTGCAGCCATAAGAACACACCGAGGAGGTATGGACTTTAGCAATCTGAGAACAGCATGATGGGACTCTAGAGAAATAGAACAACAACAAGTGGTAGCTTTAGATTTGGAGCAATCCAGCAAAGCTTGCAAATTTCTTGCTGGGCACCACCCTCTTGGTCAGGGCGAGTGGCCAGAAATGGAGGCCATTTTCCATGGGGAAAACGAAGTCATTGGCCCAGGCTCTGGGTGTCAGATGACTGGTGGCATCTGGGGCTGTAAGGACTTGCAGGGTCCTAGTTGCTGGCAGCTTTCGTTCTGGAAGGATCCAGCAGAGTTTGTAGATTCCTGGCTTGGCACTGCCCTGCCTGCCAGGCCAAGTGGCCACAAATGAAGGCCATTTTCCATGGGAAAAAGAAGTCCTTTCCCCAGGGTCTCAGTAATATGTTCAAGGTGGCGTTTGAGGCTCTAAGTACTTCCAGGGCCCTAGTTGCTGCCAGCTTTTCTTTTGGAAAAATCCAGCAACGATTGCATCATTCTAGCTAGGCTCCCACTTTCTGCCAGGGTGAGTGGCTGCCAAGGGAGGCCATTTGCCATGGGAAAAAGAAGTCCTTTCCCCAGGGTCTGGGTGTCAGATGAAAGGTGGCCTTTGGGGTTCTGAGGACTTGTAGGGTAGTACTTACTGGCTAGAGTAGAGGAAATGGATTCTATTTGAATATCTGTCCCACAGGTCCTGGTTGTCCTTGATGGGCTGCAGCTGTGAGCATTGAAGAGAACTGGGATAAAAGGGGGCGGCGTAGCCATTCAGGGAGAGCCTTGAAGGAGCCCTGAACTGGGAAAGAACAGCATGCAGAAGAAAGCGTCTGTGCTGTGAAGATCTGCAGCCATAAGAACACACCGAGGAGGTATGGACTTTAGCAATCTGAGAACAGCATGATGGGACTCTAGAGAAATAGAAGAACAACAAGTGGTAGCTTTAGATTTGGAGCAATCCAGCAAAGCTTGCAAATTTCTTGCTGGGCACCACCCTCTTGGTCAGGGTGAGAGGCCAGAAATGGAGGCCATTTTCCATGGGGAAAACGAAGTCATTGGCCCAGGCTCTGGGTGTCAGATGAAAGGTGGCGTCTGGGGCTCTAAGGACTTGCAGGGTCCTAGTTGCTGGCAGCTTTCGTTCTGGAAGGATCCAGCAGAGTTTGTAGATTCCTGGCTTGGCACTGCCCTGCCTGCCAGGCCAAGTGGCCACAAATGAAGGCCATTTCCCATGGGAAAAACGAAGTCCTTTCCCCAGGGTCTCAGGAATATGTTCAAGGTGGCGTTTGAGGCTCTAAGTACTTCCAGGGCCCTAGTTGCTGCCAGCTTTTCTTTTGGAAAAATCCAGCAACGATTGCATCATTCTAGCTAGGCTCCCACTTTCTGCCAGGGTGAGTGGCTGCCAAGGGAGGCCATTTGCCATGGGAAAAAGAAGTCCTTTCCCCAGGGTCTGGGTGTCAGATGAAAGGTGGCCTTTGGGGTTCTGAGGACTTGTAGGGTAGTACTTACTGGCTAGAGTAGAGGAAATGGATTCTATTTGAATATCTGTCCCACAGGTCCTGGTTGTCCTTGATGGGCTGCAGCTGTGAGCATTGAAGAGAACTGGGATAAAAGGGGGCGGCGTAGCCATTCAGGGAGAGCCTTGAAGGAGCCCTGAACTGGGAAAGAACAGCATGCAGAAGAAAGCGTCTGTGCTGTGAAGATCTGCAGCCATAAGAACACACCGAGGAGGTATGGACTTTAGCAATCTGAGAACAGCATGATGGGACTCTAGAGAAATAGAACAACAACAAGTGGCAGCTTTCGATTTGGAGCAATCCAGCAAAGCTTGCAAATTTCTTGCTGGGCACCACCCTCTTGGTCAGGGCGAGTGGCCAGAAATGGAGGCCATTTTCCATGGGGAAAACGAAGTCATTGGCCCAGGCTCTGGGTGTCAGATGACTGGTGGCATCTGGGGCTCTAAGGACTTGCAGGGTCCTAGTTGCTGGCAGCTTTCGTTCTGGAAGGATCCAGCAGAGTTTGTAGATTCCTGGCTTGGCACTGCCCTGCCTGCCAGGCCAAGTGGCCACAAATGAAGGCCATTTTCCATGGGAAAAACGAAGTCCTTTCCCCAGGGTCTCAGGAATATGTTCAAGGTGGCGTTTGAGGCTCTAAGTACTTCCAGGGCCCTAGTTGCTGCCAGCTTTTCTTTTGGAAAAATCCAGCAACGATTGCATCATTCTAGCTAGGCTCCCACTTTCTGCCAGGGTGAGTGGCTGCCAAGGGAGGCCATTTGCCATGGGAAAAAGAAGTCCTTTCCCCAGGGTCTGGGTGTCAGATGAAAGGTGGCCTTTGGGGTTCTGAGGACTTGTAGGGTGGTACTTACTGGCTAGAGTAGAGGAAATGGATTCTATTTGAATATCTGTCTAGAGGCTTTGCCCCACAGGTCCTGGTTGTCCTTGATGGGCTGCAGCTGTGAGCATTGAAGAGAACTGGGATAAAAGGGGGCGGCTTAGCCATTCAGGGAGAGCCTTGAAGGAGCCCTGAACTGGGAAAGAACAGCATGCAGAAGAAAGCGTCTGTGCTGTGAAGATCTGCAGCCATAAGAACACACCGAGGAGGTATGGACTTTAGCAATCTGAGAACAGCATGATGGGACTCTAGAGAAATAGAACAACAACAAGTGGCAGCTTTCGATTTGGAGCAATCCAGCAAAGCTTGCAAATTTCTTGCTGGGCACCACCCTCTTGGTCAGGGCGAGTGGCCAGAAATGGAGGCCATTTTCCATGGGGAAAACGAAGTCATTGGCCCAGGCTCTGGGTGTCAGATGACTGGTGGCATCTGGGGCTGTAAGGACTTGCAGGGTCCTAGTTGCTGGCAGCTTTCGTTCTGGAAGGATCCAGCAGAGTTTGTAGATTCCTGGCTTGGCACTGCCCTGCCTGCCAGGCAGAGTGGCCACAAATGAAGGCCATTTTCCATGGGAAAAACGAAGTCCTTTCCCCAGGGTCTCAGTAATATGTTCAAGGTGGCGTTTGAGGCTCTAAGTACTTCCAGGGCCCTAGTTGCTGGCAGCTTTTCTTTTGGAAAAATCCAGCAACGATTGCATCATTCTAGCTAGGCTCCCACTTTCTGCCAGGGTGAGTGGCTGCCAAGGGAGGCCATTTGCCATGGGAAAAAGAAGTCCTTTCCCCAGGGTCTGGGTGTCAGATGAAAGGTGGCCTTTGGGGTTCTGAGGACTTGTAGGGTACTACTTACTGGCTAGAGTAGAGGAAATGGATTCTATTTGAATATCTGTCCCACAGGTCCTGGTTGTCCTTGATGGGCTGCAGCTGTGAGCATTGAAGAGAACTGGGATAAAAGGGGGCGGCGTAGCCATTCAGGGAGAGCCTTGAAGGAGCCCTGAACTGGGAAAGAACAGCATGCAGAAGAAAGCGTCTGTGCTGTGAAGATCTGCAGCCATAAGAACACACCGAGGAGGTATGGACTTTAGCAATCTGAGAACAGCATGATGGGACTCTAGAGAAATAGAACAACAACAAGTGGTAGCTTTAGATTTGGAGCAATCCAGCAAAGCTTGCAAATTTCTTGCTGGGCACCACCCTCTTGGTCAGGGCGAGTGGCCAGAAATGGAGGCCATTTTCCATGGGGAAAACGAAGTCATTGGCCCAGGCTCTGGGTGTCAGATGACTGGTGGCATCTGGGGCTCTAAGGACTTGCAGGGTCCTAGTTGCTGGCAGCTTTCGTTCTGGAAGGATCCAGCAGAGTTTGTAGATTCCTGGCTTGGCACTGCCCTGCCTGCCAGGCCAAGTGGCCACAAATGAAGGCCATTTTCCATGGGAAAAAGAAGTCCTTTCCCCAGGGTCTCAGTAATATGTTCAAGGTGGCGTTTGAGGCTCTAAGTACTTCCAGGGCCCTAGTTGCTGGCAGCTTTTCTTTTGGAAAAATCCAGCAACGATTGCATCATTCTAGCTAGGCTCCCACTTTCTGCCAGGGTGAGTGGCTGCCAAGGGAGGCCATTTGCCATGGGAAAAAGAAGTCCTTTCCCCAGGGTCTGGGTGTCAGATGAAAGGTGGCCTTTGGGGTTCTGAGGACTTGTAGGGTAGTACTTACTGGCTAGAGTAGAGGAAATGGATTCTATTTGAATATCTGTCCCACAGGTCCTGGTTGTCCTTGATGGGCTGCAGCTGTGAGCATTGAAGAGAACTGGGATAAAAGGGGGCGGCGTAGCCATTCAGGGAGAGCCTTGAAGGAGCCCTGAACTGGGAAAGAACAGCATGCAGAAGAAAGCGTCTGTGCTGTGAAGATCTGCAGCCATAAGAACACACCGAGGAGGTATGGACTTTAGCAATCTGAGAACAGCATGATGGGACTCTAGAGAAATAGAAGAACAACAAGTGGTAGCTTTAGATTTGGAGCAATCCAGCAAAGCTTGCAAATTTCTTGCTGGGCACCACCCTCTTGGTCAGGGTGAGAGGCCAGAAATGGAGGCCATTTTCCATGGGGAAAACGAAGTCATTGGCCCAGGCTCTGGGTGTCAGATGAAAGGTGGCGTCTGGGGCTCTAAGGACTTGCAGGGTCCTAGTTGCTGGCAGCTTTCGTTCTGGAAGGATCCAGCATAGTTTGTAGATTCCTGGCTTGGCACTGCCCTGCCTGCCAGGCCAAGTGGCCACAAATGAAGGCCATTTCCCATGGGAAAAACGAAGTCCTTTCCCCAGGGTCTCAGGAATATGTTCAAGGTGGCGTTTGAGGCTCTAAGTACTTCCAGGGCCCTAGTTGCTGGCAGCTTTTCTTTTGGAAAAATCCAGCAACGATTGCATCATTCTAGCTAGGCTCCCACTTTCTGCCAGGGTGAGTGGCTGCCAAGGGAGGCCATTTGCCATGGGAAAAAGAAGTCCTTTCCCCAGGGTCTGGGTGTCAGATGAAAGGTGGCCTTTGGGGTTCTGAGGACTTGTAGGGTAGTACTTACTGGCTAGAGTAGAGGAAATGGATTCTATTTGAATATCTGTCCCACAGGTCCTGGTTGTCCTTGATGGGCTGCAGCTGTGAGCATTGAAGAGAACTGGGATAAAAGGGGGCGGCGTAGCCATTCAGGGAGAGCCTTGAAGGAGCCCTGAACTGGGAAAGAACAGCATGCAGAAGAAAGCGTCTGTGCTGTGAAGATCTGCAGCCATAAGAACACACCGAGGAGGTATGGACTTTAGCAATCTGAGAACAGCATGATGGGACTCTAGAGAAATAGAACAACAACAAGTGGCAGCTTTCGATTTGGAGCAATCCAGCAAAGCTTGCAAATTTCTTGCTGGGCACCACCCTCTTGGTCAGGGCGAGTGGCCAGAAATGGAGGCCATTTTCCATGGGGAAAACGAAGTCATTGGCCCAGGCTCTGGGTGTCAGATGACTGGTGGCATCTGGGGCTCTAAGGACTTGCAGGGTCCTAGTTGCTGGCAGCTTTCGTTCTGGAAGGATCCAGCAGAGTTTGTAGATTCCTGGCTTGGCACTGCCCTGCCTGCCAGGCCAAGTGGCCACAAATGAAGGCCATTTTCCATGGGAAAAACGAAGTCCTTTCCCCAGGGTCTCAGTAATATGTTCAAGGTGGCGTTTGAGGCTCTAAGTACTTCCAGGGCCCTAGTTGCTGCCAGCTTTTCTTTTGGAAAAATCCAGCAACGATTGCATCATTCTAGCTAGGCTCCCACTTTCTGCCAGGGTGAGTGGCTGCCAAGGGAGGCCATTTGCCATGGGAAAAAGAAGTCCTTTCCCCAGGGTCTGGGTGTCAGATGAAAGGTGGCCTTTGGGGTTCTGAGGACTTGTAGGGTAGTACTTACTGGCTAGAGTAGAGGAAATGGATTCTATTTGAATATCTGTCTAGAGGCTTTGCCCCACAGGTCCTGGTTGTCCTTGATGGGCTGCAGCTGTGAGCATTGAAGAGAACTGGGATAAAAGGGGGCGGCGTAGCCATTCAGGGAGAGCCTTGAAGGAGCCCTGAACTGGGAAAGAACAGCATGCAGAAGAAAGCGTCTGTGCTGTGAAGATCTGCAGCCATAAGAACACACCGAGGAGGTATGGACTTTAGCAATCTGAGAACAGCATGATGGGACTCTAGAGAAATAGAACAACAACAAGTGGCAGCTTTCGATTTGGAGCAATCCAGCAAAGCTTGCAAATTTCTTGCTGGGCACCACCCTCTTGGTCAGGGCGAGTGGCCAGAAATGGAGGCCATTTTCCATGGGGAAAACGAAGTCATTGGCCCAGGCTCTGGGTGTCAGATGACAGGTGGCGTCTGGGGCTCTAAGGACTTGCAGGGTCCTAGTTGCTGGCAGCTTTCGTTCTGGAAGGATCCAGCACAGTTTGTAGATTCCTGGCTTGGCACTGCCCTGCCTGCCAGGCCAAGTGGCCACAAATGAAGGCCATTTCCCATGGGAAAAACGAAGTCCTTTCCCCAGGGTCTCAGGAATATGTTCAAGGTGGCGTTTGAGGCTCTAAGTACTTCCAGGGCCCTAGTTGCTGCCAGCTTTTCTTTTGGAAAAATCCAGCAACGATTGCATCATTCTAGCTAGGCTCCCACTTTCTGCCAGGGTGAGTGGCTGCCAAGGGAGGCCATTTGCCATGGGAAAAAGAAGTCCTTTCCCCAGGGTCTGGGTGTCAGATGAAAGGTGGCCTTTGGGGTTCTGAGGACTTGTAGGGTACTACTTACTGGCTAGAGTAGAGGAAATGGATTCTATTTGAATATCTGTCCCACAGGTCCTGGTTGTCCTTGATGGGCTGCAGCTGTGAGCATTGAAGAGAACTGGGATAAAAGGGGGCGGCGTAGCCATTCAGGGAGAGCCTTGAAGGAGCCCTGAACTGGGAAAGAACAGCATGCAGAAGAAAGCGTCTGTGCTGTGAAGATCTGCAGCCATAAGAACACACCGAGGAGGTATGGACTTTAGCAATCTGAGAACAGCATGATGGGACTCTAGAGAAATAGAACAACAACAAGTGGTAGCTTTAGATTTGGAGCAATCCAGCAAAGCTTGCAAATTTCTTGCTGGGCACCACCCTCTTGGTCAGGGCGAGTGGCCAGAAATGGAGGCCATTTTCCATGGGGAAAACGAAGTCATTGGCCCAGGCTCTGGGTGTCAGATGACTGGTGGCATCTGGGGCTCTAAGGACTTGCAGGGTCCTAGTTGCTGGCAGCTTTCGTTCTGGAAGGATCCAGCACAGTTTGTAGATTCCTGGCTTGGCACTGCCCTGCCTGCCAGGCAGAGTGGCCACAAATGAAGGCCATTTTCCATGGGAAAAACGAAGTCCTTTCCCCAGGGTCTCAGGAATATGTTCAAGGTGGCGTTTGAGGCTCTAAGTACTTCCAGGGCCCTAGTTGCTGCCAGCTTTTCTTTTGGAAAAATCCAGCAACGATTGCATCATTCTAGCTAGGCTCCCACTTTCTGCCAGGGTGAGTGGCTGCCAAGGGAGGCCATTTGCCATGGGAAAAAGAAGTCCTTTCCCCAGGGTCTGGGTGTCAGATGAAAGGTGGCCTTTGGGGTTCTGAGGACTTGTAGGGTAGTACTTACTGGCTAGAGTAGAGGAAATGGATTCTATTTGAATATCTGTCTAGAGGCTTTGCCCCACAGGTCCTGGTTGTCCTTGATGGGCTGCAGCTGTGAGCATTGAAGAGAACTGGGATAAAAGGGGGCGGCGTAGCCATTCAGGGAGAGCCTTGAAGGAGCCCTGAACTGGGAAAGAACAGCATGCAGAAGAAAGCGTCTGTGCTGTGAAGATCTGCAGCCATAAGAACACACCGAGGAGGTATGGACTTTAGCAATCTGAGAACAGCATTATGGGACTCTAGAGAAATAGAACAACAACAAGTGGCAGCTTTCGATTTGGAGCAATCCAGCAAAGCTTGCAAATTTCTTGCTGGGCACCACCCTCTTGGTCAGGGCGAGTGGCCAGAAATGGAGGCCATTTTCCATGGGGAAAACGAAGTCATTGGCCCAGGCTCTGGGTGTCAGATGACAGGTGGCGTCTGGGGCTCTAAGGACTTGCAGGGTCCTAGTTGCTGGCAGCTTTCGTTCTGGAAGGATCCAGCACAGTTTGTAGATTCCTGGCTTGGCACTGCCCTGCCTGCCAGGCCAAGTGGCCACAAATGAAGGCCATTTTCCATGGGAAAAACGAAGTCCTTTCCCCAGGGTCTCAGGAATATGTTCAAGGTGGCGTTTGAGGCTCTAAGTACTTCCAGGGCCCTAGTTGCTGCCAGCTTTTCTTTTGGAAAAATCCAGCAACGATTGCATCATTCTAGCTAGGCTCCCACTTTCTGCCAGGGTGAGTGGCTGCCAAGGGAGGCCATTTGCCATGGGAAAAAGAAGTCCTTTCCCCAGGGTCTGGGTGTCAGATGAAAGGTGGCCTTTGGGGTTCTGAGGACTTGTAGGGTACTACTTACTGGCTAGAGTAGAGGAAATGGATTCTATTTGAATATCTGTCCCACAGGTCCTGGTTGTCCTTGATGGGCTGCAGCTGTGAGCATTGAAGAGAACTGGGATAAAAGGGGGCGGCGTAGCCATTCAGGGAGAGCCTTGAAGGAGCCCTGAACTGGGAAAGAACAGCATGCAGAAGAAAGCGTCTGTGCTGTGAAGATCTGCAGCCATAAGAACACACTGAGGAGGTATGGACTTTAGCAATCTGAGAACAGCATGATGGGACTCTAGAGAAATAGAAGAACAACAAGTGGTAGCTTTAGATTTGGAGCAATCCAGCAAAGCTTGCAAATTTCTTGCTGGGCACCACCCTCTTGGTCAGGGCGAGTGGCCAGAAATGGAGGCCATTTTCCATGGGGAAAACGAAGTCATTGGCCCAGGCTCTGGGTGTCAGATGACTGGTGGCATCTGGGGCTGTAAGGACTTGCAGGGTCCTAGTTGCTGGCAGCTTTCGTTCTGGAAGGATCCAGCAGAGTTTGTAGATTCCTGGCTTGGCACTGCCCTGCCTGCCAGGCAGAGTGGCCACAAATGAAGGCCATTTTCCATGGGAAAAACGAAGTCCTTTCCCCAGGGTCTCAGGAATATGTTCAAGGTGGCGTTTGAGGCTCTAAGTACTTCCAGGGCCCTAGTTGCTGCCAGCTTTTCTTTTGGAAAAATCCAGCAACGATTGCATCATTCTAGCTAGGCTCCCACTTTCTGCCAGGGTGAGTGGCTGCCAAGGGAGGCCATTTGCCATGGGAAAAAGAAGTCCTTTCCCCAGGGTCTGGGTGTCAGATGAAAGGTGGCCTTTGGGGTTCTGAGGACTTGTAGGGTAGTACTTACTGGCTAGAGTAGAGGAAATGGATTCTATTTGAATATCTGTCCCACAGGTCCTGGTTGTCCTTGATGGGCTGCAGCTGTGAGCATTGAAGAGAACTGGGATAAAAGGGGGCGGCGTAGCCATTCAGGGAGAGCCTTGAAGGAGCCCTGAACTGGGAAAGAACAGCATGCAGAAGAAAGCGTCTGTGCTGTGAAGATCTGCAGCCATAAGAACACACCGAGGAGGTATGGACTTTAGCAATCTGAGAACAGCATGATGGGACTCTAGAGAAATAGAAGAACAACAAGTGGTAGCTTTAGATTTGGAGCAATCCAGCAAAGCTTGCAAATTTCTTGCTGGGCACCACCCTCTTGGTCAGGGCGAGTGGCCAGAAATGGAGGCCATTTTCCATGGGGAAAACGAAGTCATTGGCCCAGGCTCTGGGTGTCAGATGACTGGTGGCATCTGGGGCTCTAAGGACTTGCAGGGTCCTAGTTGCTGGCAGCTTTCGTTCTGGAAGGATCCAGCACAGTTTGTAGATTCCTGGCTTGGCACTGCCCTGCCTGCCAGGCCAAGTGGCCACAAATGAAGGCCATTTCCCATGGGAAAAACGAAGTCCTTTCCCCAGGGTCTCAGGAATATGTTCAAGGTGGCGTTTGAGGCTCTAAGTACTTCCAGGGCCCTAGTTGCTGCCAGCTTTTCTTTTGGAAAAATCCAGCAACGATTGCATCATTCTAGCTAGGCTCCCACTTTCTGCCAGGGTGAGTGGCTGCCAAGGGAGGCCATTTGCCATGGGAAAAAGAAGTCCTTTCCCCAGGGTCTGGGTGTCAGATGAAAGGTGGCCTTTGGGGTTCTGAGGACTTGTAGGGTACTACTTACTGGCTAGAGTAGAGGAAATGGATTCTATTTGAATATCTGTCCCACAGGTCCTGGTTGTCCTTGATGGGCTGCAGCTGTGAGCATTGAAGAGAACTGGGATAAAAGGGGGCGGCGTAGCCATTCAGGGAGAGCCTTGAAGGAGCCCTGAACTGGGAAAGAACAGCATGCAGAAGAAAGCGTCTGTGCTGTGAAGATCTGCAGCCATAAGAACACACCGAGGAGGTATGGACTTTAGCAATCTGAGAACAGCATGATGGGACTCTAGAGAAATAGAACAACAACAAGTGGTAGCTTTCGATTTGGAGCAATCCAGCAAAGCTTGCAAATTTCTTGCTGGGCACCACCCTCTTGGTCAGGGCGAGTGGCCAGAAATGGAGGCCATTTTCCATGGGGAAAACGAAGTCATTGGCCCAGGCTCTGGGTGTCAGATGACTGGTGGCATCTGGGGCTCTAAGGACTTGCAGGGTCCTAGTTGCTGGCAGCTTTCGTTCTGGAAGGATCCAGCAGAGTTTGTAGATTCCTGGCTTGGCACTGCCCTGCCTGCCAGGCCAAGTGGCCACAAATGAAGGCCATTTTCCATGGGAAAAACGAAGTCCTTTCCCCAGGGTCTCAGGAATATGTTCAAGGTGGCGTTTGAGGCTCTAAGTACTTCCAGGGCCCTAGTTGCTGGCAGCTTTTCTTTTGGAAAAATCCAGCAACGATTGCATCATTCTAGCTAGGCTCCCACTTTCTGCCAGGGTGAGTGGCTGCCAAGGGAGGCCATTTGCCATGGGAAAAAGAAGTCCTTTCCCCAGGGTCTGGGTGTCAGATGAAAGGTGGCCTTTGGGGTTCTGAGGACTTGTAGGGTAGTACTTACTGGCTAGAGTAGAGGAAATGGATTCTATTTGAATATCTGTCCCACAGGTCCTGGTTGTCCTTGATGGGCTGCAGCTGTGAGCATTGAAGAGAACTGGGATAAAAGGGGGCGGCGTAGCCATTCAGGGAGAGCCTTGAAGGAGCCCTGAACTGGGAAAGAACAGCATGCAGAAGAAAGCGTCTGTGCTGTGAAGATCTGCAGCCATAAGAACACACCGAGGAGGTATGGACTTTAGCAATCTGAGAACAGCATGATGGGACTCTAGAGAAATAGAAGAACAACAAGTGGTAGCTTTAGATTTGGAGCAATCCAGCAAAGCTTGCAAATTTCTTGCTGGGCACCACCCTCTTGGTCAGGGCGAGTGGCCAGAAATGGAGGCCATTTTCCATGGGGAAAACGAAGTCATTGGCCCAGGCTCTGGGTGTCAGATGACTGGTGGCATCTGGGGCTCTAAGGACTTGCAGGGTCCTAGTTGCTGGCAGCTTTCGTTCTGGAAGGATCCAGCAGAGTTTGTAGATTCCTGGCTTGGCACTGCCCTGCCTGCCAGGCAGAGTGGCCACAAATGAAGGCCATTTTCCATGGGAAAAACGAAGTCCTTTCCCCAGGGTCTCAGTAATATGTTCAAGGTGGCGTTTGAGGCTCTAAGTACTTCCAGGGCCCTAGTTGCTGGCAGCTTTTCTTTTGGAAAAATCCAGCAACGATTGCATCATTCTAGCTAGGCTCCCACTTTCTGCCAGGGTGAGTGGCTGCCAAGGGAGGCCATTTGCCATGGGAAAAAGAAGTCCTTTCCCCAGGGTCTGGGTGTCAGATGAAAGGTGGCCTTTGGGGTTCTGAGGACTTGTAGGGTACTACTTACTGGCTAGAGTAGAGGAAATGGATTCTATTTGAATATCTGTCCCACAGGTCCTGGTTGTCCTTGATGGGCTGCAGCTGTGAGCATTGAAGAGAACTGGGATAAAAGGGGGCGGCGTAGCCATTCAGGGAGAGCCTTGAAGGAGCCCTGAACTGGGAAAGAACAGCATGCAGAAGAAAGCGTCTGTGCTGTGAAGATCTGCAGCCATAAGAACACACCGAGGAGGTATGGACTTTAGCAATCTGAGAACAGCATGATGGGACTCTAGAGAAATAGAACAACAACAAGTGGTAGCTTTCGATTTGGAGCAATCCAGCAAAGCTTGCAAATTTCTTGCTGGGCACCACCCTCTTGGTCAGGGCGAGTGGCCAGAAATGGAGGCCATTTTCCATGGGGAAAACGAAGTCATTGGCCCAGGCTCTGGGTGTCAGATGACTGGTGGCATCTGGGGCTCTAAGGACTTGCAGGGTCCTAGTTGCTGGCAGCTTTCGTTCTGGAAGGATCCAGCAGAGTTTGTAGATTCCTGGCTTGGCACTGCCCTGCCTGCCAGGCCAAGTGGCCACAAATGAAGGCCATTTTCCATGGGAAAAACGAAGTCCTTTCCCCAGGGTCTCAGGAATATGTTCAAGGTGGCGTTTGAGGCTCTAAGTACTTCCAGGGCCCTAGTTGCTGGCAGCTTTTCTTTTGGAAAAATCCAGCAACGATTGCATCATTCTAGCTAGGCTCCCACTTTCTGCCAGGGTGAGTGGCTGCCAAGGGAGGCCATTTGCCATGGGAAAAAGAAGTCCTTTCCCCAGGGTCTGGGTGTCAGATGAAAGGTGGCCTTTGGGGTTCTGAGGACTTGTAGGGTAGTACTTACTGGCTAGAGTAGAGGAAATGGATTCTATTTGAATATCTGTCCCACAGGTCCTGGTTGTCCTTGATGGGCTGCAGCTGTGAGCATTGAAGAGAACTGGGATAAAAGGGGGCGGCGTAGCCATTCAGGGAGAGCCTTGAAGGAGCCCTGAACTGGGAAAGAACAGCATGCAGAAGAAAGCGTCTGTGCTGTGAAGATCTGCAGCCATAAGAACACACCGAGGAGGTATGGACTTTAGCAATCTGAGAACAGCATGATGGGACTCTAGAGAAATAGAAGAACAACAAGTGGTAGCTTTAGATTTGGAGCAATCCAGCAAAGCTTGCAAATTTCTTGCTGGGCACCACCCTCTTGGTCAGGGCGAGTGGCCAGAAATGGAGGCCATTTTCCATGGGGAAAACGAAGTCATTGGCCCAGGCTCTGGGTGTCAGATGACAGGTGGCATCTGGGGCTCTAAGGACTTGCAGGGTCCTAGTTGCTGGCAGCTTTCGTTCTGGAAGGATCCAGCAGAGTTTGTAGATTCCTGGCTTGGCACTGCCCTGCCTGCCAGGCAGAGTGGCCACAAATGAAGGCCATTTTCCATGGGAAAAACGAAGTCCTTTCCCCAGGGTCTCAGGAATATGTTCAAGGTGGCGTTTGAGGCTCTAAGTACTTCCAGGGCCCTAGTTGCTGCCAGCTTTTCTTTTGGAAAAATCCAGCAACGATTGCATCATTCTAGCTAGGCTCCCACTTTCTGCCAGGGTGAGTGGCTGCCAAGGGAGGCCATTTGCCATGGGAAAAAGAAGTCCTTTCCCCAGGGTCTGGGTGTCAGATGAAAGGTGGCCTTTGGGGTTCTGAGGACTTGTAGGGTAGTACTTACTGGCTAGAGTAGAGGAAATGGATTCTATTTGAATATCTGTCTAGAGGCTTTGCCCCACAGGTCCTGGTTGTCCTTGATGGGCTGCAGCTGTGAGCATTGAAGAGAACTGGGATAAAAGGGGGCGGCGTAGCCATTCAGGGAGAGCCTTGAAGGAGCCCTGAACTGGGAAAGAACAGCATGCAGAAGAAAGCGTCTGTGCTGTGAAGATCTGCAGCCATAAGAACACACCGAGGAGGTATGGACTTTAGCAATCTGAGAACAGCATTATGGGACTCTAGAGAAATAGAACAACAACAAGTGGCAGCTTTCGATTTGGAGCAATCCAGCAAAGCTTGCAAATTTCTTGCTGGGCACCACCCTCTTGGTCAGGGCGAGTGGCCAGAAATGGAGGCCATTTTCCATGGGGAAAACGAAGTCATTGCCCCGGCTCTGGGTGTCAGATGACAGGTGGCGTCTGGGGCTCTAAGGACTTGCAGGGTCCTAGTTGCTGGCAGCTTTCGTTCTGGAAGGATCCAGCACAGTTTGTAGATTCCTGGCTTGGCACTGCCCTGCCTGCCAGGCCAAGTGGCCACAAATGAAGGCCATTTTCCATGGGAAAAACGAAGTCCTTTCCCCAGGGTCTCAGGAATATGTTCAAGGTGGCGTTTGAGGCTCTAAGTACTTCCAGGGCCCTAGTTGCTGCCAGCTTTTCTTTTGGAAAAATCCAGCAACGATTGCATCATTCTAGCTAGGCTCCCACTTTCTGCCAGGGTGAGTGGCTGCCAAGGGAGGCCATTTGCCATGGGAAAAAGAAGTCCTTTCCCCAGGGTCTGGGTGTCAGATGAAAGGTGGCCTTTGGGGTTCTGAGGACTTGTAGGGTACTACTTACTGGCTAGAGTAGAGGAAATGGATTCTATTTGAATATCTGTCCCACAGGTCCTGGTTGTCCTTGATGGGCTGCAGCTGTGAGCATTGAAGAGAACTGGGATAAAAGGGGGCGGCGTAGCCATTCAGGGAGAGCCTTGAAGGAGCCCTGAACTGGGAAAGAACAGCATGCAGAAGAAAGCGTCTGTGCTGTGAAGATCTGCAGCCATAAGAACACACTGAGGAGGTATGGACTTTAGCAATCTGAGAACAGCATGATGGGACTCTAGAGAAATAGAAGAACAACAAGTGGTAGCTTTAGATTTGGAGCAATCCAGCAAAGCTTGCAAATTTCTTGCTGGGCACCACCCTCTTGGTCAGGGCGAGTGGCCAGAAATGGAGGCCATTTTCCATGGGGAAAACGAAGTCATTGGCCCAGGCTCTGGGTGTCAGATGACTGGTGGCATCTGGGGCTGTAAGGACTTGCAGGGTCCTAGTTGCTGGCAGCTTTCGTTCTGGAAGGATCCAGCAGAGTTTGTAGATTCCTGGCTTGGCACTGCCCTGCCTGCCAGGCAGAGTGGCCACAAATGAAGGCCATTTTCCATGGGAAAAACGAAGTCCTTTCCCCAGGGTCTCAGGAATATGTTCAAGGTGGCGTTTGAGGCTCTAAGTACTTCCAGGGCCCTAGTTGCTGCCAGCTTTTCTTTTGGAAAAATCCAGCAACGATTGCATCATTCTAGCTAGGCTCCCACTTTCTGCCAGGGTGAGTGGCTGCCAAGGGAGGCCATTTGCCATGGGAAAAAGAAGTCCTTTCCCCAGGGTCTGGGTGTCAGATGAAAGGTGGCCTTTGGGGTTCTGAGGACTTGTAGGGTAGTACTTACTGGCTAGAGTAGAGGAAATGGATTCTATTTGAATATCTGTCCCACAGGTCCTGGTTGTCCTTGATGGGCTGCAGCTGTGAGCATTGAAGAGAACTGGGATAAAAGGGGGCGGCGTAGCCATTCAGGGAGAGCCTTGAAGGAGCCCTGAACTGGGAAAGAACAGCATGCAGAAGAAAGCGTCTGTGCTGTGAAGATCTGCAGCCATAAGAACACACCGAGGAGGTATGGACTTTAGCAATCTGAGAACAGCATGATGGGACTCTAGAGAAATAGAAGAACAACAAGTGGTAGCTTTAGATTTGGAGCAATCCAGCAAAGCTTGCAAATTTCTTGCTGGGCACCACCCTCTTGGTCAGGGCGAGTGGCCAGAAATGGAGGCCATTTTCCATGGGGAAAACGAAGTCATTGGCCCAGGCTCTGGGTGTCAGATGACTGGTGGCATCTGGGGCTCTAAGGACTTGCAGGGTCCTAGTTGCTGGCAGCTTTCGTTCTGGAAGGATCCAGCACAGTTTGTAGATTCCTGGCTTGGCACTGCCCTGCCTGCCAGGCCAAGTGGCCACAAATGAAGGCCATTTCCCATGGGAAAAACGAAGTCCTTTCCCCAGGGTCTCAGGAATATGTTCAAGGTGGCGTTTGAGGCTCTAAGTACTTCCAGGGCCCTAGTTGCTGGCAGCTTTTCTTTTGGAAAAATCCAGCAACGATTGCATCATTCTAGCTAGGCTCCCACTTTCTGCCAGGGTGAGTGGCTGCCAAGGGAGGCCATTTGCCATGGGAAAAAGAAGTCCTTTCCCCAGGGTCTGGGTGTCAGATGAAAGGTGGCCTTTGGGGTTCTGAGGACTTGTAGGGTAGTACTTACTGGCTAGAGTAGAGGAAATGGATTCTATTTGAATATCTGTCCCACAGGTCCTGGTTGTCCTTGATGGGCTGCAGCTGTGAGCATTGAAGAGAACTGGGATAAAAGGGGGCGGCGTAGCCATTCAGGGAGAGCCTTGAAGGAGCCCTGAACTGGGAAAGAACAGCATGCAGAAGAAAGCGTCTGTGCTGTGAAGATCTGCAGCCATAAGAACACACCGAGGAGGTATGGACTTTAGCAATCTGAGAACAGCATGATGGGACTCTAGAGAAATAGAACAACAACAAGTGGTAGCTTTAGATTTGGAGCAATCCAGCAAAGCTTGCAAATTTCTTGCTGGGCACCACCCTCTTGGTCAGGGCGAGTGGCCAGAAATGGAGGCCATTTTCCATGGGGAAAACGAAGTCATTGGCCCAGGCTCTGGGTGTCAGATGACTGGTGGCATCTGGGGCTCTAAGGACTTGCAGGGTCCTAGTTGCTGGCAGCTTTCGTTCTGGAAGGATCCAGCAGAGTTTGTAGATTCCTGGCTTGGCACTGCCTGCCTGCCAGGCCAAGTGGCCACAAATGAAGGCCATTTCCCATGGGAAAAACGAAGTCCTTTCCCCAGGGTCTCAGTAATATGTTCAAGGTGGCGTTTGAGGCTCTAAGTACTTCCAGGGCCCTAGTTGCTGCCAGCTTTTCTTTTGGAAAAATCCAGCAACGATTGCATCATTCTAGCTAGGCTCCCACTTTCTGCCAGGGTGAGTGGCTGCCAAGGGAGGCCATTTGCCATGGGAAAAAGAAGTCCTTTCCCCAGGGTCTGGGTGTCAGATGAAAGGTGGCCTTTGGGGTTCTGAGGACTTGTAGGGTAGTACTTACTGGCTAGAGTAGAGGAAATGGATTCTATTTGAATATCTGTCCCACAGGTCCTGGTTGTCCTTGATGGGCTGCAGCTGTGAGCATTGAAGAGAACTGGGATAAAAGGGGGCGGCGTAGCCATTCAGGGAGAGCCTTGAAGGAGCCCTGAACTGGGAAAGAACAGCATGCAGAAGAAAGCGTCTGTGCTGTGAAGATCTGCAGCCATAAGAACACACCGAGGAGGTATGGACTTTAGCAATCTGAGAACAGCATGATGGGACTCTAGAGAAATAGAAGAACAACAAGTGGTAGCTTTAGATTTGGAGCAATCCAGCAAAGCTTGCAAATTTCTTGCTGGGCACCACCCTCTTGGTCAGGGCGAGTGGCCAGAAATGGAGGCCATTTTCCATGGGGAAAACGAAGTCATTGGCCCAGGCTCTGGGTGTCAGATGACTGGTGGCATCTGGGGCTCTAAGGACTTGCAGGGTCCTAGTTGCTGGCAGCTTTCGTTCTGGAAGGATCCAGCATAGTTTGTAGATTCCTGGCTTGGCACTGCCCTGCCTGCCAGGCCAAGTGGCCACAAATGAAGGCCATTTCCCATGGGAAAAACGAAGTCCTTTCCCCAGGGTCTCAGGAATATGTTCAAGGTGGCGTTTGAGGCTCTAAGTACTTCCAGGGCCCTAGTTGCTGGCAGCTTTTCTTTTGGAAAAATCCAGCAACGATTGCATCATTCTAGCTAGGCTCCCACTTTCTGCCAGGGTGAGTGGCTGCCAAGGGAGGCCATTTGCCATGGGAAAAAGAAGTCCTTTCCCCAGGGTCTGGGTGTCAGATGAAAGGTGGCCTTTGGGGTTCTGAGGACTTGTAGGGTAGTACTTACTGGCTAGAGTAGAGGAAATGGATTCTATTTGAATATCTGTCTAGAGGCTTTGCCCCACAGGTCCTGGTTGTCCTTGATGGGCTGCAGCTGTGAGCATTGAAGAGAACTGGGATAAAAGGGGGCGGCGTAGCCATTCAGGGAGAGCCTTGAAGGAGCCCTGAACTGGGAAAGAACAGCATGCAGAAGAAAGCGTCTGTGCTGTGAAGATCTGCAGCCATAAGAACACACCGAGGAGGTATGGACTTTAGCAATCTGAGAACAGCATGATGGGACTCTAGAGAAATAGAACAACAACAAGTGGTAGCTTTAGATTTGGAGCAATCCAGCAAAGCTTGCAAATTTCTTGCTGGGCACCACCCTCTTGGTCAGGGCGAGTGGCCAGAAATGGAGGCCATTTTCCATGGGGAAAACGAAGTCATTGGCCCAGGCTCTGGGTGTCAGATGACTGGTGGCATCTGGGGCTGTAAGGACTTGCAGGGTCCTAGTTGCTGGCAGCTTTCGTTCTGGAAGGATCCAGCAGAGTTTGTAGATTCCTGGCTTGGCACTGCCCTGCCTGCCAGGCAGAGTGGCCACAAATGAAGGCCATTTTCCATGGGAAAAACGAAGTCCTTTCCCCAGGGTCTCAGGAATATGTTCAAGGTGGCGTTTGAGGCTCTAAGTACTTCCAGGGCCCTAGTTGCTGGCAGCTTTTCTTTTGGAAAAATCCAGCAACGATTGCATCATTCTAGCTAGGCTCCCACTTTCTGCCAGGGTGAGTGGCTGCCAAGGGAGGCCATTTGCCATGGGAAAAAGAAGTCCTTTCCCCAGGGTCTGGGTGTCAGATGAAAGGTGGCCTTTGGGGTTCTGAGGACTTGTAGGGTAGTACTTACTGGCTAGAGTAGAGGAAATGGATTCTATTTGAATATCTGTCTAGAGGCTTTGCCCCACAGGTCCTGGTTGTCCTTGATGGGCTGCAGCTGTGAGCATTGAAGAGAACTGGGATAAAAGGGGGCGGCTTAGCCATTCAGGGAGAGCCTTGAAGGAGCCCTGAACTGGGAAAGAACAGCATGCAGAAGAAAGCGTCTGTGCTGTGAAGATCTGCAGCCATAAGAACACACCGAGGAGGTATGGACTTTAGCAATCTGAGAACAGCATGATGGGACTCTAGAGAAATAGAACAACAACAAGTGGCAGCTTTCGATTTGGAGCAATCCAGCAAAGCTTGCAAATTTCTTGCTGGGCACCACCCTCTTGGTCAGGGCGAGTGGCCAGAAATGGAGGCCATTTTCCATGGGGAAAACGAAGTCATTGGCCCAGGCTCTGGGTGTCAGATGACTGGTGGCATCTGGGGCTGTAAGGACTTGCAGGGTCCTAGTTGCTGGCAGCTTTCGTTCTGGAAGGATCCAGCACAGTTTGTAGATTCCTGGCTTGGCACTGCCCTGCCTGCCAGGCAGAGTGGCCACAAATGAAGGCCATTTTCCATGGGAAAAACGAAGTCCTTTCCCCAGGGTCTCAGGAATATGTTCAAGGTGGCGTTTGAGGCTCTAAGTACTTCCAGGGCCCTAGTTGCTGCCAGCTTTTCTTTTGGAAAAATCCAGCAACGATTGCATCATTCTAGCTAGGCTCCCACTTTCTGCCAGGGTGAGTGGCTGCCAAGGGAGGCCATTTGCCATGGGAAAAAGAAGTCCTTTCCCCAGGGTCTGGGTGTCAGATGAAAGGTGGCCTTTGGGGTTCTGAGGACTTGTAGGGTAGTACTTACTGGCTAGAGTAGAGGAAATGGATTCTATTTGAATATCTGTCCCACAGGTCCTGGTTGTCCTTGATGGGCTGCAGCTGTGAGCATTGAAGAGAACTGGGATAAAAGGGGGCGGCGTAGCCATTCAGGGAGAGCCTTGAAGGAGCCCTGAACTGGGAAAGAACAGCATGCAGAAGAAAGCGTCTGTGCTGTGAAGATCTGCAGCCATAAGAACACACCGAGGAGGTATGGACTTTAGCAATCTGAGAACAGCATGATGGGACTCTAGAGAAATAGAACAACAACAAGTGGTAGCTTTAGATTTGGAGCAATCCAGCAAAGCTTGCAAATTTCTTGCTGGGCACCACCCTCTTGGTCAGGGCGAGTGGCCAGAAATGGAGGCCATTTTCCATGGGGAAAACGAAGTCATTGGCCCAGGCTCTGGGTGTCAGATGACTGGTGGCATCTGGGGCTCTAAGGACTTGCAGGGTCCTAGTTGCTGGCAGCTTTCGTTCTGGAAGGATCCAGCACAGTTTGTAGATTCCTGGCTTGGCACTGCCCTGCCTGCCAGGCAGAGTGGCCAGAAATGAAGGCCATTTTCCATGGGAAAAACGAAGTCCTTTCCCCAGGGTCTCAGGAATATGTTCAAGGTGGCGTTTGAGGCTCTAAGTACTTCCAGGGCCCTAGTTGCTGCCAGCTTTTCTTTTGGAAAAATCCAGCAACGATTGCATCATTCTAGCTAGGCTCCCACTTTCTGCCAGGGTGAGTGGCTGCCAAGGGAGGCCATTTGCCATGGGAAAAAGAAGTCCTTTCCCCAGGGTCTGGGTGTCAGATGAAAGGTGGCCTTTGGGGTTCTGAGGACTTGTAGGGTAGTACTTACTGGCTAGAGTAGAGGAAATGGATTCTATTTGAATATCTGTCTAGAGGCTTTGCCCCACAGGTCCTGGTTGTCCTTGATGGGCTGCAGCTGTGAGCATTGAAGAGAACTGGGATAAAAGGGGGCGGCGTAGCCATTCAGGGAGAGCCTTGAAGGAGCCCTGAACTGGGAAAGAACAGCATGCAGAAGAAAGCGTCTGTGCTGTGAAGATCTGCAGCCATAAGAACACACCGAGGAGGTATGGACTTTAGCAATCTGAGAACAGCATTATGGGACTCTAGAGAAATAGAACAACAACAAGTGGCAGCTTTCGATTTGGAGCAATCCAGCAAAGCTTGCAAATTTCTTGCTGGGCACCACCCTCTTGGTCAGGGCGAGTGGCCAGAAATGGAGGCCATTTTCCATGGGGAAAACGAAGTCATTGGCCCAGGCTCTGGGTGTCAGATGACAGGTGGCGTCTGGGGCTCTAAGGACTTGCAGGGTCCTAGTTGCTGGCAGCTTTCGTTCTGGAAGGATCCAGCACAGTTTGTAGATTCCTGGCTTGGCACTGCCCTGCCTGCCAGGCCAAGTGGCCACAAATGAAGGCCATTTCCCATGGGAAAAACGAAGTCCTTTCCCCAGGGTCTCAGGAATATGTTCAAGGTGGCGTTTGAGGCTCTAAGTACTTCCAGGGCCCTAGTTGCTGCCAGCTTTTCTTTTGGAAAAATCCAGCAACGATTGCATCATTCTAGCTAGGCTCCCACTTTCTGCCAGGGTGAGTGGCTGCCAAGGGAGGCCATTTGCCATGGGAAAAAGAAGTCCTTTCCCCAGGGTCTGGGTGTCAGATGAAAGGTGGCCTTTGGGGTTCTGAGGACTTGTAGGGTACTACTTACTGGCTAGAGTAGAGGAAATGGATTCTATTTGAATATCTGTCCCACAGGTCCTGGTTGTCCTTGATGGGCTGCAGCTGTGAGCATTGAAGAGAACTGGGATAAAAGGGGGCGGCGTAGCCATTCAGGGAGAGCCTTGAAGGAGCCCTGAACTGGGAAAGAACAGCATGCAGAAGAAAGCGTCTGTGCTGTGAAGATCTGCAGCCATAAGAACACACTGAGGAGGTATGGACTTTAGCAATCTGAGAACAGCATGATGGGACTCTAGAGAAATAGAAGAACAACAAGTGGTAGCTTTAGATTTGGAGCAATCCAGCAAAGCTTGCAAATTTCTTGCTGGGCACCACCCTCTTGGTCAGGGCGAGTGGCCAGAAATGGAGGCCATTTTCCATGGGGAAAACGAAGTCATTGGCCCAGGCTCTGGGTGTCAGATGACTGGTGGCATCTGGGGCTGTAAGGACTTGCAGGGTCCTAGTTGCTGGCAGCTTTCGTTCTGGAAGGATCCAGCAGAGTTTGTAGATTCCTGGCTTGGCACTGCCCTGCCTGCCAGGCAGAGTGGCCACAAATGAAGGCCATTTTCCATGGGAAAAACGAAGTCCTTTCCCCAGGGTCTCAGGAATATGTTCAAGGTGGCGTTTGAGGCTCTAAGTACTTCCAGGGCCCTAGTTGCTGCCAGCTTTTCTTTTGGAAAAATCCAGCAACGATTGCATCATTCTAGCTAGGCTCCCACTTTCTGCCAGGGTGAGTGGCTGCCAAGGGAGGCCATTTGCCATGGGAAAAAGAAGTCCTTTCCCCAGGGTCTGGGTGTCAGATGAAAGGTGGCCTTTGGGGTTCTGAGGACTTGTAGGGTAGTACTTACTGGCTAGAGTAGAGGAAATGGATTCTATTTGAATATCTGTCCCACAGGTCCTGGTTGTCCTTGATGGGCTGCAGCTGTGAGCATTGAAGAGAACTGGGATAAAAGGGGGCGGCGTAGCCATTCAGGGAGAGCCTTGAAGGAGCCCTGAACTGGGAAAGAACAGCATGCAGAAGAAAGCGTCTGTGCTGTGAAGATCTGCAGCCATAAGAACACACCGAGGAGGTATGGACTTTAGCAATCTGAGAACAGCATGATGGGACTCTAGAGAAATAGAAGAACAACAAGTGGTAGCTTTAGATTTGGAGCAATCCAGCAAAGCTTGCAAATTTCTTGCTGGGCACCACCCTCTTGGTCAGGGCGAGTGGCCAGAAATGGAGGCCATTTTCCATGGGGAAAACGAAGTCATTGGCCCAGGCTCTGGGTGTCAGATGACTGGTGGCATCTGGGGCTCTAAGGACTTGCAGGGTCCTAGTTGCTGGCAGCTTTCGTTCTGGAAGGATCCAGCACAGTTTGTAGATTCCTGGCTTGGCACTGCCCTGCCTGCCAGGCCAAGTGGCCACAAATGAAGGCCATTTCCCATGGGAAAAACGAAGTCCTTTCCCCAGGGTCTCAGGAATATGTTCAAGGTGGCGTTTGAGGCTCTAAGTACTTCCAGGGCCCTAGTTGCTGCCAGCTTTTCTTTTGGAAAAATCCAGCAACGATTGCATCATTCTAGCTAGGCTCCCACTTTCTGCCAGGGTGAGTGGCTGCCAAGGGAGGCCATTTGCCATGGGAAAAAGAAGTCCTTTCCCCAGGGTCTGGGTGTCAGATGAAAGGTGGCCTTTGGGGTTCTGAGGACTTGTAGGGTACTACTTACTGGCTAGAGTAGAGGAAATGGATTCTATTTGAATATCTGTCCCACAGGTCCTGGTTGTCCTTGATGGGCTGCAGCTGTGAGCATTGAAGAGAACTGGGATAAAAGGGGGCGGCGTAGCCATTCAGGGAGAGCCTTGAAGGAGCCCTGAACTGGGAAAGAACAGCATGCAGAAGAAAGCGTCTGTGCTGTGAAGATCTGCAGCCATAAGAACACACCGAGGAGGTATGGACTTTAGCAATCTGAGAACAGCATGATGGGACTCTAGAGAAATAGAACAACAACAAGTGGTAGCTTTCGATTTGGAGCAATCCAGCAAAGCTTGCAAATTTCTTGCTGGGCACCACCCTCTTGGTCAGGGCGAGTGGCCAGAAACGGAGGCCATTTTCCATGGGGAAAACGAAGTCATTGGCCCAGGCTCTGGGTGTCAGATGACTGGTGGCATCTGGGGCTCTAAGGACTTGCAGGGTCCTAGTTGCTGGCAGCTTTCGTTCTGGAAGGATCCAGCAGAGTTTGTAGATTCCTGGCTTGGCACTGCCCTGCCTGCCAGGCCAAGTGGCCACAAATGAAGGCCATTTTCCATGGGAAAAACGAAGTCCTTTCCCCAGGGTCTCAGGAATATGTTCAAGGTGGCGTTTGAGGCTCTAAGTACTTCCAGGGCCCTAGTTGCTGGCAGCTTTTCTTTTGGAAAAATCCAGCAACGATTGCATCATTCTAGCTAGGCTCCCACTTTCTGCCAGGGTGAGTGGCTGCCAAGGGAGGCCATTTGCCATGGGAAAAAGAAGTCCTTTCCCCAGGGTCTGGGTGTCAGATGAAAGGTGGCCTTTGGGGTTCTGAGGACTTGTAGGGTAGTACTTACTGGCTAGAGTAGAGGAAATGGATTCTATTTGAATATCTGTCTAGAGGCTTTGCCCCACAGGTCCTGGTTGTCCTTGATGGGCTGCAGCTGTGAGCATTGAAGAGAACTGGGATAAAAGGGGGCGGCTTAGCCATTCAGGGAGAGCCTTGAAGGAGCCCTGAACTGGGAAAGAACAGCATGCAGAAGAAAGCGTCTGTGCTGTGAAGATCTGCAGCCATAAGAACACACCGAGGAGGTATGGACTTTAGCAATCTGAGAACAGCATGATGGGACTCTAGAGAAATAGAACAACAACAAGTGGCAGCTTTCGATTTGGAGCAATCCAGCAAAGCTTGCAAATTTCTTGCTGGGCACCACCCTCTTGGTCAGGGCGAGTGGCCAGAAATGGAGGCCATTTTCCATGGGGAAAACGAAGTCATTGGCCCAGGCTCTGGGTGTCAGATGACTGGTGGCATCTGGGGCTGTAAGGACTTGCAGGGTCCTAGTTGCTGGCAGCTTTCGTTCTGGAAGGATCCAGCAGAGTTTGTAGATTCCTGGCTTGGCACTGCCCTGCCTGCCAGGCAGAGTGGCCACAAATGAAGGCCATTTTCCATGGGAAAAACGAAGTCCTTTCCCCAGGGTCTCAGGAATATGTTCAAGGTGGCGTTTGAGGCTCTAAGTACTTCCAGGGCCCTAGTTGCTGC